>NC_079168.1:51565886-51625886 GCF_947568905.1 Ostrea edulis | reverse complement strand
TTGTAGGTTCGAGTCTAGCAGTGGGGTTGGTTGGGTTGGGGTTGGGGGGTAACTTTCTTCTAAAAATGCATTTTTTCACCAAATACCGTATATACTCACCTACAAGTCAGTTGTATAGTTTTTAGGTTATTTTGGAGGGAATTGCCATTGACCCATTTATAAGTCGGTCTAACTTTTTTTCAAGAATCGGTTGACAATTTCAAATCAATACTCTGTTTTTACTTGTGTTTTAAATTATATTTTGAGAAATGCGCCGATATTTGATATTTGTTTCTCGACAAATCAATTCCATATCAATACTCTTATGTATTTGTCTGTGTTCCAATAATATTTTGGGATATGACATCGATATTTCATTTTTTATTCTCAACAAATTAAACAGTTACTATTTTGTTTATTTCGTCCATGTTTTTGTTGTTTAAAAAATACTAGGCTATACATTACGCCATCCAGAAAAATACTAATCTTCCTAGGACACTCCTACAAGTCGGGCATAGAGTTTTGGACCAAGATTTAACTCCAAAAAATCCGACTTATAGGAGAGTATATACGGTAAGGTAAACTTGAAATTTTTATTATTACAAAATATCATTGATCATATTCTCTACTTTCCATCCAAAGTCACATTTCAATTTTTACATAACTGCAGATCTGTAGCTTTCTGGGAAAATATTGGGACAGACCAGAGAGCTACAGATCCACTCCTTGTAAAAACCTGCAATTTATGGCATAAAAAAAATCTGCGCACGTTTGAGACCTTATATCACTAAATTCTTTCACTGCCGTCTCAAAAATTAACCTTTTCCCACTATATTTGTGTCCAAACTTACCTTCAAATATTTATTAATGTCCCATGCGACCCGAAAACTCACAGCGTCAAATTAATTTATTTCTTGATGTAGCCTTGTTAGGTAGCCAGTCTAATCTAACCCCATTCACTATTTGAAACAGCCATATTTGCATGAACTGATATCTCCACAAATATTTTCAGTTAAATATTTTGGATGAAATTATCTAAAAAAAGAAATTAATTAGGCCTGAATATTGAACTAAATTCACGACTTTAATTAGTGTGGTCCCCCCATCCCCGCCACTCTGTTTTTACACTTCTCTGTTGAAATGGAATGTGAGGGACCAGACTAGGCTTTAATGATATTTTTAATGCTCAAGAGCGTATAAAATTTACGTCTAGAGAAATAACAAATTTATATTAATAATTCGTGTTTATGATAAATGAAGACCAAATACATACCTCATATCAGATAATATGAGTAGATATAAATATCAGTGGGGTTCGATTTGACTGGCTACCTAACATGGATACGTCAACAAACAATTATTTGAAGCTGGGAGTTTTCAGATCGGATGGGGCTTATGTATGTTTGGACACAAATATAGTGGGAAAAGGGGTAAGGAATTTTTTCATATTAAAGTTTTGAGATGGTAATCTAAGAACGATATAAGGCCTCAACCATGCTCAGATTTTTCTGCACTGTAAATTGCAGGTTTTTCATATGGGGTGGATCTGTAGCTCTCTGATCTGAACCAACATTTTCTCAGAGAGCTAGATGTGCAGCTACATTCAACTATGAACAATGTGATGTTCTGGTAAATACATGTACTGTAAAATGTGGAATGGTGAAATTTGGTATTACCATGTCCTTATACTATCTGTGAAGGAGGTATTGTAATTTTGGTACGATAAAAAAAATGGAGATTATTCAACTTCTTGGTAAAATTTACAAAGCTCTGTCACAACTCCATCAAATTTCATGGACCTTTAAGCATGCTCGAGATACTCAAATTCCAAAACAGCATTTTGTACTGCTTAATTAATGGGTAAATGCAACTGGTTGTCAGAAGAAGGGAAGAGGAGGGGAGGGAAAGGGGTTAAAATTTTTTAAATCATTTACGGAATTGAGGCTTGCTCATAATCATTGCCCAAAACCCGACTCCTATTTTCAAGCAGATTATTTGGAAGTCAATTTATGTACAGCTTTGGTCAACTTCCCGTTTCTTTGCATGATTTCTGAAAAACACTGACCATCAAAGTGATCAGCTAGATTGTTTAGTCAGAAATATGGTGACAAAGAGAATGTCAGGCTGGATGAAATGTATGCAAATGACGAACTTTGCTACATGGCATAATATATGTATAGCGAAAACACATTTATCCATTGTCCTTATGATCAGATGGTCACGGACTGATCAGAGTTTTTGTATAGTGAGGTAAAATGATTGAAAAAGCAAACTAACGAACAGATTTTTGGTTAGAGTAACAGGGTAAGGCCAGTTGAAACAAAAAGAGCATTAGATGATATCACTAGAGTGATTTGAATATGATCATTAATTTAGTGGATAGTTTTCAAAATGATAATTTTGTGGTAATATACACAGATTAAGGAGAAAATAAACATTAGTAATGACAAGTTACAAACACTCTGACCTTGTGCCACAGGGCATGAAGACTAGGCACTGGTGATGATTATTGCCTTGTGTTAGTTTACACATCATTAGGCCATCTTACATGGATAAACCCCCCAAGTTCTTCACTTTATGACAGAGAGACCATAATCAGCTCAAACAGCAAAGATAAACAACCAGCAGTAAATAGGACTGTTCAAGTCACTTAATGATTTGATGATCTTCAGATCAAAGAGTGAGGGGCATAAAACAACAATTGACCTTGTGATTTTATTTTTGTATTTATCTGGCCATCTTTACTGGTTTCATCATTTTGACACTTTTAGCCATTACTTTATTAAATGCATTCTCAGTTACATGCATATCACACACCAACCAAGAACTTAGATCCATGCTTTAAAATTGTACATGCATGTCAGCTTTCAGATAAATTGTGAAAAAAGTCATGGGTAAAAAACTGTTATCTAATCAGGATATAAATCTCATAGCTCAGGTGTGTGTTATTGGCCCATCTGACAGGTACAAATATTGATGTGTAAGCAGACCCCATTACATTTTGACTAGGCCCTGAATGTGTATGAATGGTCAGTCTGATGCCAAGGGCCCTGGCTTGTTCATCATTCCAGTTATTTATATGTGCTGTCTTATAAGTGAAAGGTGACATTTTTTACAGCATCAGATTATAAACTAGTTAACCTGTGCGCCTTAGACCTGTGCAGCGGGTTTTCTTGTATTGATTTTTAGCGTTCTTTTCACTGGGAAAAAAAGTATTCCACGTGGAACATAAGTTGTGTACTTGTGCTGTGCAGATTTTCAGTTTTGGCATTTGGATTTTATAACAGAAAAACAGGTAATAGATTTTAACTAAATGCAGGTGTCTTGGTTGCCAACAAACTTTTAATCATAGAAAGAAAATCTGAAATTTTAGAAATTGAATAGCAAGAGAATACAATAGAGAAACAAGCTGGGAGGTTTTCAAGTGTGAATGTTTCAGTATCATATTCAACATGTACATCTCTGTTACAATCCTCAGGAAAACTGTTTTAACAACTCTAGAAAGTTAATGTGATCTGCAGATATGTAATGATTTTATCAAATTCTCAATGCATGTGTGCCTGTTGAAAGTTGGGGTCACACAACAAAGATCCTATATGTAAAGATAAAGCTTATCGTGGGAAATATTGATCCGAATGATAAAATGTTTGGGGGGATTAAGCAAACATGAGATGGGTGGGGTGACTAAGGAACGCTCATAATAGTTATTTTGCATACACCTTTTTGTATGAGGAGTATTTCTTTTTTTTATGAATTTTGGTTGGTCTTTCTTTGTATTATATACTTATTGATGGACCAAGAGCTCAGAGAAAACAAAAAGCATGGAAATGTATGAAACATATTATTTTACACCCTCAATTCTTCTGTAGGGTTTGTAGGATATTTAAGAACTAGATGCAAGTTTTCGGTTCAGAGAACTTTTGTTTTCTTTGTATTTTTTACTGACATGTGTCTTTTGGTTAACAAAATATTTACACCATTGATTAAATGTGAAAACAAATCCTAATACAGTATATGTTTTCTGAAAGAAGTCCATGCTCAGTGTATGAAGTATGTAAATTCATACATCTGTTCAAACAAAATCCTGTCAATATTATTTGATTGAATGGTAATGTAATAGTCCATATTTACTATCTGCTGTTGCCATCTGGGTATATTTTTATAAGGGGAATGTATGGGGTAACAAGAAATTGTAGAATCTGTTAAAGGGTTTCATTTATCTATCAGGTATTCGAAACATGACAGCATTTGTCAATTTATACGAAGCATTCTGATAATCAAACTTCATTACATAATATGATAGGATTACTATTTGATATTGACAGTAGCAAATTGGAAGATTTATGAAGATTTGTAAATAACAGAATTATGACACAATGATTGTCAGAAGCTGATGACGTCAGTTAATTTGCTCCAACCTCTGCCTGTGTCACATATATTCACAATAGAAAGAAAAGTCCAATATCACATGATAGATCTGTATTGAATAAGTTGTTAGAGGAGCTAACAAAGAAATATGTCATAATTAGAATTACAGCCATTCCCTTGAGAGTTATACTAGGTGTTCAAGAGGATTTATCACATGGATTTAAGAAGGCATACATTTTGACCAGTTTATTAACAGCAAAGAACATTAACACCTGTGATAAAGTGTGACAGATTCTTTCTCAGACAGTCCATTGATTTTAGTTGATATTGACGCGTGGCCTGTAAGAGGGTGAGTTGCGGAGGCTGTTACTGTAATTGTGACAGACTGAGACATGGGATGCTGCTTGATGTTCCACCTGTGTCTTTGTCTTCCATTGTGTGAATATTCACATCATCAAAGAGACTATGGAATAGCTTTTTTTAGCCTCAATGTCATTAAGCTAGAATCACTAATTGTCTTCCTTTGTCTGATTTGGCTCGATCAATATTGTGGGTTTTTTTTCAATGGAAAACCCAAGTGTTGCAAATGCTGTTGAAAACTGAAGTATTGATAGTTCGTAAAGTAGGGTTGAATATTTGGATCATCAGGTTAATAGTATGAAAAACATACTGAGTTTCTTATGCATGGCTTAAAGATCCAAGGGGAGGGGGTGTTTTTGGTTGGTCTCCCTTTCTCTCTTTGTCACATTATAAGCAATTTTAAATTTGGTAACATATTTTGAAGTATGCAAGGTGGAGACTTCATACTTGAATACTGAAAGATCAAAGTCAGAGCTGTCTGATAGATGAAAGTTCAAGGTCATTCATAAATGTGAAGAATTCAAATATGTCCATGCTCAGGGATATTGTGTTCCACACACAATGTTACAAAATTGAAATAGTTGCTGATTTAAAAAAAAAGTTGAGATAATGATTGATGATGAAATTCAGGAAAATTTTACTATACATAAGTCACAGAGATAAAGAAGTGTTTGTTTACCCTTTCTGATGAACCTATCTGACAGGTTGTGTAGTGACATGGTTTTCTCATTGGAACATTCAACACCTCCAGTGTTTGTTTATCATTGTTATGTATTAGGAAACCTTGTCAGCTGATGCATTTCATGGAGAAGATGTACTGTTTTCCAAAAATTGGGTCATGATGATCTTGTTTTGAAATTTATGTGAAATATATCTTACACATTGTAATACAGCTATAAGGATAATAAGACCTTTTCATTTGATGATGAGTAGAGGGTTTCAGTGAAAAGATAGGTGTGTCAGAAGTCATGATTACATCTGAATTCATAATGAAATTTTGTTTTTATTCGCTCATCTTTTGACAGACTGTATTATGGTATCGTATAAAAATTCCAGAGAGAAGCCATGCCACAATGGCCTCATCTTTGCTAGCCAAGGGTTTTTGGTCCACTCGACTCTAGCTAGGGAAGATGCAGTTACCTATTTTGGGGTTGTGCCACACCTCCCCCACCCACTAAGATGCATCAGCTGACCTGGTTTAATAGTCCTAGGCCTCACAATGTGAAAGATATGATCTGGACACAAAAAACCAATAGATGGATGTGGCTCTACATACTCACATATCTTGCATATTGAGGCTTAGGACCATCAAAACGTCAGTTGTTGCATTTAGGGGGAAGGTGTGTTGTAATCCAAAAGCAGGCCACTATGGCCTCATTTTTGTAATTTTGGCTGTACACACCCTGGATCATATTACACTCTAAGAGTGTGCTGATGGATCTTGGAGTATACAACATAATACATCATGTAGTACCAGACGGTTGTATCATGTACCCTAGTAATGCACTTTATTTTTTCATGCAGTGGGAGAAATATTTATTTTCATTGATGCTAGAACCTTCTTCATGTTATAATGAGAACCTACTACAGCCAACTAGCAATACTTTTATATCGTTTCATACACATATAGGTATTTCTATGTTTATAGTTTTATCATATGTTTTCTGTATTTCTTTTTTTTTTTAAAGCTGCATATACAAGGAACATATTAGCCTGGGCTCTATATATATATAGTATATGAGAGCCTTCATATTGAATTTGGGAGTTAAAGTACAGAAGTTACTGCTATTTGTAAAGCATTGCTTCAAAGCTATGTTTCTTCTCGGACAAAATGTTAAAATATTTGCCCTTGCAGTGCTCCATGAGTAATTTGAATGCAGTGTTCTTCAAACTAATAGTATGTGCAAAAGTTTATACCCATTTCATTTTAATTGTAGATACTGCAGAAGGATATCGAGTCCAAGAATTGTAACATTAGTGCTGTTCTTCGCTTGAGTGAACTTCTTCACAATGACCTTCAGGATTCACTCAAGCATCAAGTTTACCCTTTGCAGCAGTTGGCACTTAATCTGCAGCAGAGATGGCATGAGATATGGCTTTCATCTGTAGAAGTGCAATGCAGGCTAGAAAATGCCCTGAAAGGAGGCAAAAAGGTGGGCATTGAGGGGAGATAACTCATGGATATTTTTTTTGTACCTCTTATTCACAGTAATCAAATTTACTATGAAAAAAAGGCCAATAACTCATATCTTGAGAGGTTTTTAAATTATTTCTTCTATTTGTTTGTTGGAAACTTTCTGTTCTTTTTTAAGACAGTTTTTAGCTACAGTTTTAAAAATTGATCCATGTAGGCCCTATGGATATTAAACTTTTTATTTCAATAGAACAGTTTTAATGACTAAGATTGTGGCAATTCTGTAATTTTATTTTTCCATCACATGTCTGATGAGACAGATGTCTGTTCAGGCAAAGGATGAGTTAGGCCATCAGTGAAAAAATGGTTTATATGACTTCAGGGAAAATCAATTGAGTGTTTAAATTGCTGTAGTAGTAATAATTGTGACAAAGTTTTAGATGAGGATTGAGTGTAATGGAAAAATAGGTAGGAGGTAAAAGAAGTAAGATCCATTGTTCAACTTTCACTTTATAGATTGATATTCCTCATTTAAAAGCTTTGTGTACATGGTCTTTGAAACTTGCTAACTTTGATAAGTACATATTAATCTTCTTGACAAAGAATGCTTTTGCTGTAATGGGGCAGTGTGTGCTGTGTCTAATTGGCTTAGGTATTGTTCAGACATTCAAATCAGAAAGTATATAAAGTACTCTGTTCAGTCTCTGAAAACAAGAAAATTCAAATTCACTGACTGAAGTAATGGGTGGTGGTTTTTACAGCTTGCTTGAAAATTACAGAATTAGCAACTGATGGAATAAAAAGCTTGTCCAAATTTTAAAACTTGTTCACATTAAAACAGAAAAGTCTGTGTGTCTCCATAGATAAAAGAAATAATCTTTAGTGTAGATCTATACTTAATCAGTGTTTGAATCCTTTGATTGCACACCACACATCAATCAGTCCTCCAACTGGAAAGGGAGAATAAAAGGGAAAAATCCTATTATGTAATTCAAATTTGATGAGCTGTACAGGTAATCTTGCATGGTTTCCATGACAACACAATCCAGTTGATTATCTGGTACATGCTATGCTTTGTTCGGCAGTTATCTGAAGAGTTAACTAAACAGTGTGCAACATGTTCCCAGTTATTTTAGGGACATTGACTTGTAATTGATATTAGGTTCTTGCATTATGTAATTTTTGCATTATAGATTTATTTGTATTTGAGTACCAGTTGTTCAATGTCCCTTTTCCGTAAATTTTATATGCTGAATGTCACGTACTACAGACCAAGAGCACGTTGTTGGACTGAGTGTCCCTCCATGTATTCTGGAGAGTTTATCTGATTAATTAATTGTTTGAACAAATACAACATGCAACTACAGGCGAAAGTAGTCACTGAAATTCACACACCCTTTGGTACCAAGAAAAATTTAGGTAACAGGAAAATTTTCATCACCAATGGTTTTGATGCAAGGTCACCCAGACTGACATAAATTGGAAATTCAAACTGTTTGAAAATAGGAACATCAAAGAAGTTGCATAACTTTTATTGGTATTCCTGTCTATGAATTGATCAGGATACCTTGTAGTAAGAACACCAAATTACTTTTGTTGGTGAACTTAGTAAATATGTTTGACAAGTCTTTGTCAAGTACCATATAATTTAGAGTAACCAGGTGTGATGAAAGGTAGTGTATTCATGGAAGTCATCAGAAGTAAATGTTGACAATGGATATTTAGGAAGAGCAAACACAGGGCAATGGGTGTTCAGTGTGTCATTAATGAACTGTGGCAACAATATTCATAAAAACACCATTGATTCACTAATGATTTCAAGGGTACTGTATCCATTTTCAAATGGTTTTTAGTCTTGGCAAAGCAACTAATTCAAAATCATGAACCATATGTTTACCTCCAATAAAAAATTGTTTTTTCAATTTTCAGAATGATTTTTCACCAAATACCTATCTAAGTGGCTGGATACCTTCTCACTTTGCGTCAGAGAATGACCCAGAAGGGCTGAACCTTGGTTCAGACGACAGTTTCCAGTCTCTTCTGCCACGACAGGCAGACCTGGTAGAATCTCCACCTTATGATTGTTCCCTGTCCAGTGACAACAGTGGAAAGGACAGTGCAGTGGTCAGTGAAGTGGAGATTAAGATGTCTTCAGAGTGCAGTGACTCTGACCTAGAGATGCTAAGGAGGTCGCATCAAAAGTCAGAGACTAGAGACATCGGATACAGCAGTGGAGCTTCAGTATCTCCTTTTGCAGTTGGTCAGACCAGCACAGAATCAGACTGCGATGATATCAAAAGACTCATTGATAATGTGGAGAATCTAGTGGGCGAGAAACAGAAATCTCCACCAAGGCAGAGGAAATCTGAGAGCCCAAAGAAAAAGAAGGGCCCGATCAGTTCCTGTGATGCCAGCAGTGAGGATAGTGATGCCTCGCTTGAGGAATTCTCAACAGCCTCTGATGATGCAGAAGGGCTTTATGATAGTGTTTTGGGAGGGTTAGAGTACAATTCTGATGCTTCTCTTTCCAATAATCTCCCAAAATTATATAACACTGCCAAACTTCGGCAGAATGGAAAGAAAAAGAAGGATCGACCATGGAGTGCGATCCAGATCAAAGAGTCTGATGATGACTCTGTGACCTTTTCAAGGTCTGATACAGCAATGGAACAGCTCAGGGATGCTTTGGACACCCCCACAGGGAAGAGTGAGATAGGGAGAAGTACCCTGCCACGAGCTGGAGCCAAGAGAAAGCTGTATGAAGCTGATGCTGCTTACACTTCAGAGCCTGGAAGCTCAGGTACGTGTAAAGAAAATGGGCATTATAAAAACTATTTTCTGAGGTAAGAGTAATTTGAATGATAATAAATAACAGTCGTCAAATCTTAAATTGTTTGTTGTACAGGATCTGAAGATTATGCGACTGCCCACAGTGAATTTGTTATGTCAGAAGATGAAGAAAACATAGCAAGCACAGCCTCATTCTCTGAACCCACCTGGGATAATTACCACCAGGTTAGCAGTCAATTGAAAATTTCATTTTGAATCAAATGATTATCCTTTTTAAGGACACTGTAGCATACACAATGCTTCTTACACTCGTTCTAGGTGTACACATCGTTAGGAGAAGAAGAAGAGGAGCCAGCGACATGGAGAAACCTGGAGGAAGACTTTGAGTTTGATGAGGAAATTCCTCAATACTCTGCCATGTTGTCTGCTGCCTCTGAAAAGAGGAAGACACCTAGACCCAAATTGGTAGGCAATGAATCCAAGAAAACTCATGTAAAAAGCTTCTTCACCATTCAGTGATGTGGTTGGATAAATATAATGAATGAAACATGATATTATTTTCTGTGTTTATAGGTCAGTCAGGGCAGTCGACCAGGGTATGATAGTGATTCAGATTTGGAGGACCTGAATTGTTTCCTAGAGGACTCCATTAGTCAACTGAAGATTGCAGATCATTATCTGAAAAAGAAAACCAAGGACTTCATGGGAACAGGAGTGGAGATTAACACAAATAAATATGTATGTATGTCAGAACAGTAAAACTGTTATAGTTAAATCAATTCCTGTACAAGCCTGACGGAGAAGTGCTTTTAGAAAACCCAATAAAATCATAGGATGCGAGTTCTTCCACCAGAATTGGCCTTACGTAGTGACAGAGAGCAGATAGTCAGAAATAGCAAATATTGATCAGATATAGAAATCCACAGAGCTCTGTGTGAGCAGTTTGTATGTCATCTTAATCCTATGGGGCAATATGTTAACAAGTTTTACAAGGATAGATTTGCATGACTTGAAACATGACCTGATTATGTGTTGATGATCTTTTGATTTAGTTCTAAATCTGATTTCTTCTATGACAGAATGAAATCATTGCCACTTGTCAGACCAATGTTGCCTGTCTGCAGAATGTACTACAGCATCTCAATGATGAATTCACTGAGGAAGAAATAGACAATATGAAAGGTAGCCTTCTGTCGAAAGTCTTCTCAGCAGTTTGTTTGACACCCTGACAAGATTCTTCAATCTCAACAGAAGATACTAAAATAGTGAATTTACAATATCTTGTGCAGTATACTTTACATTAAAGTCAATCATCAAAGTATTAGACAAGTCAGATACAGCAATTTTGTTACTTGTTTCCTTTGTTTCTATGTTAAGTGCTAGTAAATTCATGTACATCTTTTTAATGCCATATTCATGTCTCAAGTCTTCATAATTCAAATTTATGTTTACAGACATTCTAGTGCAGTGGGAAAAGCTTCATGCTTTTGCCAAAGAGAGACAACTGGAGTCCACTGAGTTATTGGCAATGAACAGGTGTCTGGAGGAAGTGATGGCTGAACTGTCCAGCTGTGATGAAGGGAACAAGAAGTTCAGCAACCTTAGGGATGTAGAGCATTGCCTGATCAGCACAAAAGTAATCATTTTGATAGGACATTATTCATACAATGCATTAGTAAAAGTTTGAATAGACACATTTATGCACTACTTCATAACTGCCATTCCAATTCATTTCAAATCTGGTATGAAGCATCTTTGGGACATGGTGGACTTAAATTTTAGGACTCCTGCACCCCCAGGGCCATAGGCAAAATCTGCCAAAAATTGACCAAGCTTTATTTTTTTAAAAAAATCACCTCTACTGCCGCACATCAAAGTAAATGCATCATGTATAACAGGAAGGCCTCTACCAAAATGTAAATGTCACAATCCCTGGGGTAGAGGTTCTGACTTCAGGACGGTGCCAAGCTTGGCATATAGTGTTTATGTGTAAAATATTTAAATAGCATATTCTGTAAGGCTATTGATGCTAAATTGAAATGATATGGATATTATTACTTATGTAGACACTAAGAGGGATAATATGAAAATATATGGCTGTAAATTTCATGATCCCAGGGGTAGGGATTTTGGTACCAGTGTGGGGCTAAAATAATCATAGTGATTATTGTCTTTTTCATGGAAAGACTTCTTTAATTTCGTTGATAGCAGATACTGTTTAAAAACTAAATGACTATTTTGGAAAAGCAGCAAGGAATTACCAAAATTATGAATTTCACAACTCCAGAGTTCTGACTCGAAGGCGTCTCCAAAATAGTCATTTAGTGTTGATATAGTACATACAAGTGTATTGATATTATGTAAAGTTGTTCATCAGCACGAACACTTTTTGGAGCATTTGTGTTTGATAAACACATTTTTAGCCGAGTTGCAACGAAGTTGAACTCGGCTATTGGTTTAGTGATGCGGGCGGGCGTCAACAATTGGTTTCCGGATGATAACTCGAAAAGTTTACAATCTAATCAAATGAAACTTTGATATATTTTTGGGTACCAAGTAAGAAAGACCCGTATTAATTTTGGAGAAAAATGGTCAAAGGTCAATGTCACTGACTGCAAAATAGAATGAAAATTCCAACAACAAAAAAATGGTTTTAGGAGGATAACTCGAAATTTTTTAATTTGAATCAAATGAAACTTGGATATATTGTTGGATACCAGCAAAGCAAGGCCCCTATTGATTTTAGAGAAAAAAGGTCAAAGGTCAAGGTCACAGTGACCAAAAATAGATGGAAAACTTCAGACAAATATGGTTTCTGGACAGTAACTCGAAAAGTTTAAAACTGAATCAAATGAAACTTAGTTATATTGTTGGATAGCAGGTTAGGAAGACCTATTGATTTTGGAGAAAAAAGGTCAAGGTCACAGTCCTGAAAAAAGATTGAAAATTTTAGAAATATCTGGATCTCCTTTTAAAAATGTATTCACAAGAATTTATTACATTATATCCAACAATTAGTTCTTCACAATTATAAATATGCCACATCATTCCTGACTTTACAGTGTATCCCATGCAACTCGGCTCATGCACCCCTGGGTGCTCATGCACCATATATTGATTTTTTATACTGCTGCTGAATATTAGAATTTAGCTTAGATATACAGAACAGGAAAGATTTCATAGCCCTTGTGGCCACGTTTATCTAATACTCAGGTGACCGATAAGGCCTGTGGGCCTCTTGTAACTATTCACAGTGACTAAGGATTGCACAGTGATTTCTTAATGATTTGCAGACCAAACTGGAAGGCCTACCCTGTATAGAAAACAAGATGGCAACACTGCAGAAGATGTGCAGTGGGTTGCAGTTAGACCATCCCGCTATCAATTTACTGTCCTTAACTCAACAGGTTAGCCGAGCCAGCAGTCACCTCACCAGAACCAGGGACATGTATGTATTTGCTGTTCACATACTCTGTGTGCAAAATGCATTGACAATTGTATGACAGCATTGATGGTAAAAATTGATAAACAAATGGTCTTGTGTCATTTTCTGATTGAAAGTTGGTCATATGAGTAAACTGTACAAGTTATGAATAAGAATTTTTGCAAAACATTTTCAGAATGTTAAGATTAAATTTCCTTTTCTTTATCAATCTTCTTTTAAAAAAAAAATCTTGTTATTTTCCTAAAGAAACATTTTTTTAAATTTCAAATAGCCTGACAAAGCAATTGTCTGAGTTGGAAACTGCATACCAGATTTGGAGTAAATACAGTGAGGAGAGAAATGCTCTCGAGGAGCTCCTGTCATCAGAGTTTGATATAGACCTCATGATGGCAAATATGCAAAGGGAGGATCCCACACAGTACCTTCATGTAGGTCACTACAGTACTCTGTACTGAACAGTCACTATCATTATCGTCATGTTCATGAAAAGACAATTTTATTTCACTATTATACAATTATTGCTGTTTTTGAGGTCAATACGATGATTTAGCCACCTGAGGAGTACAATATTGTACTTCGAAGGTGGCTAAATCATCGTATTGACCTCAAACACAGCAATAATTGTTTTATTATATGATTAAAAAACCCTTCAAGATTGTTCTTTGCTTTTTAATTGTAAGTTTCAACGACCTATTTTTGGTCCTATGTGGAAAAAATAATTCCTTATGTTCACCTGGAAGGTCACATGTAGGTAAACATAACGTAGTATGATTTCTACATTGTTGGATCTCAGCCAATTAGAGAGCTAGGAATTATTCAATCATATAATAAAGTAGATTATTGGTACTGTAAATTTCACTACCATGAGTGTTTTAAAAAATGCAAAGCTAATCTGTTCATTTATATCATGTACTATTTCAATGCATGTTTTCTACAGTCTGTGAATGAGAATCTTCAGAAATACGAGGAAAAGTGTTGCCACCTGCAGACAATGCGAGGATGTTTAATGCAGTTTGCAGATGAGCAGACTAAAGTGGATATAACCAATGAGACAGCAGATATCCAGGATCGAATGCTTGAGGCCCAGAGACAATACAGGACCTTGTTGTGGTCCATTAACCAGGGATCAATAGCTACACCAGAAATGTAAGAATGCAGACCTATTATTTCAACTTTGACTTCAAGTGAAATCATAAGAAAGTTATAACATGAAAATTACTTTAATGTTACAAATGTATTATAAAGGAATGTATAAAATTTACATGTATGATGACAACAGACTGAATTCCTAATTTTTCATAGGATGAAAAAACAGCAAAGTGACCTTGCATCAAATTCAGCAGCAGCGGGTCAGACTACAACACCGTCCAGGTCATGGTACCGCTCAGGATATGTTAAGGCAGCAGGAGCAATTGTCATGTTTGGTATTGCCTATTTTGTGGACCCTGATGCTATCAAACACTTAGGTGATCTCACAATTACACTTGCACCAGAACTTAGATATGTCAATGGCCCACCACCTATGTAAAGTTTTGTAATTAAATAGGGATATTTTTTATGTACATGTATATTTTGATGATTTTATATATTTTAAAAAATTGATTTAAAAAAAGATTTAAAAACTCTAGAGAAAAATTTTGTAAATATCTTAAAACCTCATTTGTAAAAATTTCAATATTTTAATCTAAAAAATAGAAAAGTATGAATATATATAATCAAGTATTTTAGTATTTGTAGACTAATCAGAATTGGATGTAAATAGCACTAGGGTACTTAAACTTAAATACTTAGAAATGGAAGCCACAGAATGGGCATTAATATCTGATAATATTGACAAAAACCGATCAAATATGGTTCCTTTGATTGAATGAATTTGAAATGAATTTTAGCATTATTTAGACTCTGGTAATGCAGGTGATTCCAAATTGATATTTCACAATCAGTTTTCACACTGGCAGCTATTTATTCACAGTGCCTCAGAAGGAGGGGCTGATGTGCACTTACATTGTCTCATTTGGTTGTAGTTGTCTCTATTACAATTGTACATAGCTTATTTTTCTTGTTCATTAGCATAGTCATTTTTTATGGCAAGTCATAGCAATATAGCTTTTGACATCAGAAATTACTGCAACCCTGATTTGGAGAGCTGCAAGTAAACTGTTGTGACAAGTCTTGTGGTAATTAAGGTACTTAGAAGAAATTGCATTGTGTTTGCATTCTAAGGCATAAAAACTTAACAAGTCAGATATGGATGTATGAAAATGATTCAAGTGGATTATTTCCACAAAGAATGAGCCCACTGTGTGCTGTCCTCAGACCAGAGGTACGTTAAGAACAGGAATATGTAAATGTATGTGCAAATGTGGGATGTTTTTTGTAGTACATGTATCTGATTTTTAACCATTTGCTATACCTTTATAAATGGTACAAAGGAAATGAGTTAGTATCAGGGTACCAGCTACTGAGGATACTCGTGGTCCATTAGGGGGACCAGTCAATAAGATTATAAATTTACCATCAAGTAAGAAATATAATGGTGTACTAGTAGAGAAAGTAATCAAAGAAGTCTCTTGAGTTTAAATCAAGAGTAAGTAAAAGTTCTACCTAAGATCTTATGAAGCAAAATTAAAATGAAATTAGTACATAAGAATGATAGATTTTCAGAAGAGACATTAAAGTGTAATGTATTAAAGTGACAAAGGATTGTTCATGCAGAATGAACATTTTCAGGAAGGTTGGTCTTGACCCCGTTGAATGTTTTCACCCAAGGATGAGTGCGAAGGAGGGGTTAACTGTAAATAGTTTTACACAGACATATCTCGGTGCAAGTGTAATTGTTTCAGATTGATTAGTTCATAGTGTGTCCTAATTGGTGCTCAATTATTGCTTCTTTAAGAACCAATTTCTTTGAATTCTCTCAGCTATTTCAATCTGAGGCAGTTACCACTGGTTAATTTATATTTATGCATATTTATATCATATAATCCAGTGAAATGGAACATGTACATGTATGTATTTCAGATGTGTCGTATCTTTTGGACTGTCTTTCTCATCCACAACAGTGTTGTGAAATTTTTAGATTTTTTGTTTGTTGATTCTTACATGGTTTTGTTTTGATTTCAAGATGTGCAATTTTATTTATTTGTTTAAATTCCCTTTTAGGGTTGATTTTGTTAGACTGCTTGTTAAAAGTTATTTTGAAATTTTCCTTGTACACAATGAGATTATATTATTTTGATTTATCCCTTCCATTACAAATTTGAAAATTAATTAAGCATGGGGGAAAGAGGGAAAAGGAATACAGAAAGTTCATATACATTAAATATATCTTTGCTATTCATAGAATACCTGCCAAAAGTGCCATCCGCTGTCTTAATTACTTAGACCCAGTTGCACAAAAGTTAATCAAATCTAACTGATAGTTAACTTGCCTTGAATTGCATGAACTGGAAGTTAATTCTCATTTAACTTAACTACCTTATGCAAATGGTCCTGGACGAAGATTTCTGGTGTTTTATGTTTGTCTTAGTCTTGAAAAAGTGCTATACGTGTACATGCATTATCTTGGATTTTTTTTCCTAATGGACAATTTTTATTAATTTGGTGAAGTATTTATACCAGTTTCTTTAATGCTCACTTTCAATTTTAAATATTTACTTAATCAAATTGTAATTTTTGGTAAAATTTTACAAAGCATGGATGTCTTGCCTTTTATTACTTATTGTGCATTTGCTTTTACAATATTTCAAAGTTAATTCATCAATATACCTCAGTCATTATAAAATGACACTCTGATAATGTGTTCCCCGTGTTAGACCAAAGTCTAATGTTTTGAAACTGAAAAATATTTTGATAGTCTACAATCATGTAGACTGCATACACCCAGGGTTTAAATCAACATTGCCACTTGTCGGAGCATTAAAGCTACTTTTGTACATAATGTGTAGTCGTCACATCACATAATTAACATCCAATGTATTTTAAATTCATATAGTGTATTTCAAGATCAGTATAACAGCTTTAAATCTAATGAAAACATTTGCTTCATGGAATGCATTTAGTTTTACATCGTGTGTTTTGTTTGTTTTCATTTTCAGTTAAATTTGAGTGGAAATTATATATACAAAATTGAAATATTTGATAGAAAAAAATATGAAAATGAGAAAAATATTTTTGAAGTAAAAATACGGTTGTGGCATTTCTTACAATATTACTTGGATGGAAATAAATGATTATAAACCCATGAGTGTTCTCTTGGTTTTGATTCAAGATGTGGTCATGGGAGAAGATTTTTCTCTCTATACTACCATGTGAAAATTTTATCCCCTGTTGAAGCCCCATCCTACACTCCGGGGCCAGGATTTGAGCAAACTTGAATGTGCACTACCTGCAATGCTTTTATATTAATATGACAAATCATGACACTGTTCCTTTAGAGAAAGATTTTCCCTGTATATTCTCATATTAAAAAAATCTCCCCATTGTGGCCCCATCCTACCCCCCAGAGGCCATGATTGGAACAAACTATCTGAGGATCCTTTCATTGGCTGTTGGTCAAGCGTGTTAATAAAATTCGGTTTGATATATGGCCCCTTTTGATATTTTATCTGAAATATGTATATTCAAAATATAGAAATACAGAAGTACAATTGAAGCAATTACGTGGGAAATTTAGACCGGTCACACCTGCCATAAGCCCACTATCCTGATCAAGTAAACAGGCCAATCTGCAGTCAAAATAAGCATGTAAAGAACGGTCTAACAATATGAAACACGTCAGACAGCATTCGACCTAATGACATGCATTTGCAAATAAGATCATTATAACGACCATATAATTTGCGATATTCTGACTTCAAACGAAACTGTTGAAACCCCTGTAGCATCAACTGATTTGTCAGCAGCTTGCCTGGATTTAAAATCTGATTAAAGCTGACATGAATTAATAAATATAGTATAATTCTATATGTCCGCCATATTTCTCTGCTAATCCGCCATATTAGTTGGAATTTCTATTGTTATATATATCAGGGTTCGCATGGTATATAAGGGGACGAGCTTTGCTACGCCTCACTTCACATCAGTGTCTTCGATTTACCTGTGCGGGTAGTTTCGACAGGTAACACGTACATCTCCGATACTAATTTATAGGACATCAAGAAGAAATGAAATCACGTTTTGAAACACCATGCAGTGCTCAAAATTATAATAAACATATTGTACAGTAGTAAATCATTCTAAATATATATATTTGGATAAATATATATAGAATGCCTTTTCTTTACGTGAACGTGCGTACATTTGCAGTAAATATGTCAAAACTATACAAATATGCGGTCAAATATTTCATCTTTTATCTATTGATAAAATGGAATAAGCAAAGATTATACGATCTACACCAATTACAATTACTTCAAGTAAAAGGCAAAGACATAAATACCACTATACTTATGAAAATGGCATGTATGCTCGCCATGAAAATGCATCGAATGCGGACGACTATTTACCTGGGCCTACTCGTAATATCTGTAAAGGACCGCAGATGTACGTGTACACTTGTCGAAAATACTCTAAGTAGTAGTAAAACTCCATTTATTTGCATAATCCATGAAACAAAACGATAAACTCCATTTGCATTCCAACAGTAAACAACATTGTCCATTGTACAGACTGCGACACACTTAGCCCGTGCCGATCAGCTATCTTCAATCAGGGGAAGTATCAGAGTATAATATTTACCCAGTATTGTGCATGAATCCTTATACCATATGATTTACTGGTCAGAGTATTGCCGATTTATAAATCAGGAAATCATTTAGGAACATAAATTTGCATATACAACACTGTACGAGTGTATGGGATGAGAGAGAGAGAGAGAGAGAGAGAGAGAACAACGAGAGAGAGAGAACCGATGATCTTGTAACAATCGTGCTCTTATTAAGACAAATGATATCGCTAATTCAATAAAAAGAGAACAGTACTATAGCTAGTAACTCAATATTGCTCTCATTAATTGATAATACAGATTTATTTGATTCATTTAAAGCACGCAATAATTAAAAATTAAACATTTTTAAATAATGTTATTTTCAATTACTTCATTTTATGCTAATTTGGCGCTCAATAGATCTTATATATCTACGCCATTTTGCGTTATTACATTCTGCGTCGAACTCGACGCAAATTGTACTAACGCAAAATGTAATAATCGAGTTTATCATATTATGCGTCGTTATCAAACATCAAGGGGAGAGTACAAGAGTGTCTGTCACCCACCTTTAATAACAATATCCATTTTTTGTTAGTTTGTAATGCAAATAAAAGATACATTGAGTGACAACCCCTCCCCCACTTACCCCAGCTTGAAAGTTCTGATATAATAGTAAAAGACACACACCACCACCAATTAAGAAAATGAAAATATGAGGCACTCTTAGTAGAGGACTAACCACCCCATCCGACCCCCAACGATTGAAGAAAATGAAGTGTAGGGGGAAATTATTGAGGTAGCCAAAGTAAAAGACTCTTTAACCCTTCACCCCCACATTAGGACTTTGAACATCGGACAAAACATCTTGGTTTGTTTGGGTGTTTTGTTTTATTTTATTGCTGTTTTCGTTCATCTTTTTTAATAATTATTTTGAATGGCAAGAGATTTTGAAGAATCCAATTTTCCATTTTTTCCCCTGTTCTACCCCCCCCCCCCCCCCCCCCCCCCCCCCCCCATGAAAAATGACGATACATGTCTGGTTATTACATGTACATTTTGCTTTGAAACACATGCATGTATACTAATTGTATGGTGCATGTAGAATTGCACCCTTTACCAAGTTTTCCTTCATTTACACAGTGTAAGGAATGGTAAACCAAAATCACAAAACAAAATGCAATAAAGACCAAGATATTTTCAAGCGTAGGAACTTCATTCATGAATACATGTATTCAGAAAAATCGCATGCATGCATTGCAGGACTATAGCATTTGTGTGTTTTAACGTTTCTGTAACATGCCATAATGATTACTTTGAGGCTTGAGTGTAATTTATTCATAAATATTTTCATTTCGTAGATCTGGCGCAATGGCCATACCGCTGTACGTAGAAATTTCAAATTCAAATGTATTCGATAAGATGTTAGTATGCATAAATCAGTAAAATTCGTGTTGAGGTTTTATTTGATATGATACAATGTCAATATACTGTAATGCATTAGTAGGATATGCAAAAGGCAAGAGTATAAACATTTTCTTTTTTCATTATCAGTATCAATATCTATATGATCACGAAAAAAAAAACCATTATGATAATTTATATCCGGATTTATTTATACCGATTTAGATATCAATAAAAACAAAGCTGCATAGTTTGGGAGAGGGATTTCTAATGAGTCTGATGAAATTAAAAGAAGGAATCCAACATTTGCATTCAAACTAGATGTACTTCAAAATGAATTCATTTCTGCTCTGACTGAAAGCATGATTCTAAATTCGGGAACGAATCTTGCATACAAAATAATTAACAGGGGAACACATAAATTCGAGCTCCTTTGGAATTTAATGAAATGTAGATATGCACCTTTCTTTCAACACGAATTGATATGTTGTTCCAGGTACGAAAACAAGGGGTTGGGGTGGGCAGGAAGGCTGGTCTGCTTTTCCCACTTTTTTTGACAATTTACTTTTTTCCCATTATTCTAACATACAAAGTCCGTATTTTCTACACGCACAGTTCAAACTAATATTCTTTTTTTTAAATTTGTAATGAATTCAATTATAAGCATCAACTCCTGTAAGTTTCCAATATATTGTCAATCACAAATTTTTAGATAGCCGGAAATTTTTAATGCTTGTAAGCTTACATTTATATAAGTGATCAATTTTCTTTCCTTCTGTGAAATGATATATTATAAATCGAAGTAGTACGGTCTCTCTCTCTCTCTCTCTCTCTCTCTCTCTCTCTGAATATGGACATACAGAGACCGTAAATAATTATGTGGTTCCAAAAGAGACAACAAAACAATATTTTCGTTTATAAATTTCCTTTCATATGTGTCTTTGTGTAATGAACTGTTTATCATGGATTGCAAATGTAATACACGCATTTGCACACATATGTATATTTTCGATCATTATTCCCTTATTTGTATATCCAAGTTTGTATATGATCATCGAGAAATTTTGAATTGTGCACGCAATATATCCAACCAAATATTAGATTCCCCATTTCTATAAACTGCAAAACCTCGACCAGACAAGCATTCAATGCAGGAAAAATTTTCAACTCTGACATCTCCCCTGATTGAAGACACCCTGTTTGGCACGGGTGAAGTGTGTCGCAGTCTGTATAATGGAATGACAACGTGTTGTAAAGTTCTAACGAGATACAAATGGAGTTTATCATTTTGTTTCGTGGATTTATCAGAATAAAGAGAATCTAATATTTTCGGTAAGTGCACATCTCCGATACCTGTTGAATAGACGCCCGTATTTGATACTTTTTTTTGGCGATTATACCTTGTGCATTGCATATTATGCATATAGCATGCACCTTTATTTTGCAAGAAGTGATATAAATAATATATTTTATGCTCTTTGCCTATTCCATTCTATCAGTATGTAATTGGCAAATGATTTACCCGCATTTATTTTATTAGAAAATGCAAATACTTGCATGCATTTGCAAGTATGCAAGAAAAGTTTTTTGTTTTTTTTGTATTTTTGTCTAACTTATCTAAACTTCCAGAATGTTGCATTAGTATACAATCAATATTTTGTAAATTTGAGCAAAGCATAATGTTTTAATCTGTTATTTTATTTGTTTCTCATTCCCTATATATTACTATCGGAGATGTGCACTGGTCGAGTCCACCTACAAAAATCACTCAGGTGTGACAATCACATTTGGGGTATATACGGGTAGAGTAAATTAGGCTACCTGAGAGAAATATGGCGGATAAGATGAGAAAGGTGTACGTATTTATTAATTCATGTCAGCTTTAAACACAGAACATGTTCTTGCATAATGAATCACTTGAGAGACGTTCAAATTCAGATTCTTTATTTCCTTGAGCTATACAGCTCATCGGTTATAAATACAAAATATATACAAATAAGACAGTAGAGGGTGAGTAGACATACAGATACAATTTTGAGGATATAAAATCAATGTATTTCAACATACATATGACAATATACGTGAATAATATGTCGTAGCAAGTACATAATTCATAAGTTACATGAAGATTGAAACTTTGTAGCCTGTGGCACAGACAATTGCATCGCTTGGGGTCGAATTTACTATATAAAGAGTAAAGGTATAGAACTCTAAATATAGGGTACCCAAGTTAGCCGATGTAAAAACAATAAATTAATTGATATAAAATTCTACTTTGTATTTTAATTTATTCATACATAATCAATCTACATTACTACCAAAGATCATCCCGAAATTCCGTATACTTCCCAAGATATGCAAAAATGAACTCGGAAAAATGCGTATTAATTTTTGGTTGACTTTTAGCTGGGCCCTGACACTATACGACTACACAAAGTGTTTGAGCATTGCAACAAGCTATCAAATAGAATGTGCAGCATAAAATATTTCTAAAATGAATTTCTTACCCCAATTCTTAAAATGAAGTCCGTAATAGCTCCAAGTGACTGAAAATGGCATAATCATGTTATTTAATTTAAGAGATCCCGCACCATCCCCCACCCGCAAGTTTGTTTTAATTTATACTTCTTTCACCTGTGCCATATGCAAATGTTTGAAAATTTGCATAATCCTATAGTAATTCAACAGAATAAACCAAATTTAAAGAGCAAATAACTCTTACACTTTCTCGCGAATCAAATAACATGATAATGCCCTGAAAATTTTAAACCGTCTCTCCTTTCATTTAAGGTATTCCATGTATAATGAAAGGATAATGAACAATTTTGAAGGATTTAGATCAACATAAATGTCTATTGCTAAATAATGATGAAAGTGAAGCAGATGAAATTCACATGAATGGTAAATGATTAGAAGCTGACCTTTTTGCACTTAAGACTTTTTGGAAGAGTTGTCTGCCCTTTGTAAAAATAAGAAAAATCTAATTTTCTAAAAATGTGTGTGGTCAATGATTAATTTTATTTCATATTTTCACTAAGAGAAAGTGTTTGTAACTTTCTACCAAGAGATTTATATGAAAATATAATTTCTTTTTCAAATATTGTAATAAAACATGCTTTTCCCATATACTTCAATGTTAAATTCTATGTGAAATAAATCAAGCAGTAAACAAAATTTAGAAAATTCCTATGGTGGATTATTTTTATTTGATGAACCCTTCAAAATTATACCATGATTACAAAAATTCCACCATCCATTTATTAGATATGAAATATGGTCATTATACATTGAATACCTTAACACAGTCATTTTCATCGGTGCCACTAACTACCCACATTGACATCATTATTATCAATCGTCAAACACCTGTGATAATGTGATTTAGATAAAAATAGACATAATAAGACATTTGTATATTTATAAAGATTTGTTATTAGCATAATTTATGTACTATAATGAATCAATATTGATAAATATTAATATTTGAGTCTCTAAATCGTTATGGGTCTTTCCATCTCTTTTGGGTAATTAGTCATAACGGTAGCGTTCATGGTAGAGATTGTGAAAGTACAGACGTTTTAAAAATTTTCAGTCACTTGGAGCTATTACGGACTTCATTTTATGAATTGGGGTAAGAAATTCCTTTTAGAAATGATATTTTATGCTGCACATTCTATTTGATAGCTTGTTACAATGCTCAAACACTCTGTGTAGTCGTATAGTGTCAGGGCCCAGCTAAAAGTCAACCAAAAAATAAGAAAACGGGACGTTTCGCCCCTGAGGACGTTTCGTGCTGAGACGATTCGCCCCAAAAGACGATTCACCCTGAGACGTTTCGCCCTTAGACGATTTTCACTTTGATATTAAACTTACATTGGTGACTGTCTTTATTTTCTTTAATTTGTAGATTAATGTTTATAAATATCCATACTGATTAAAAAATAAGTTAATAGTCTATGTTATAGAAATAATCAAACATGTGGAATTATAATTATTGGGATTAACACTCTCAACAAACTAGGTAAGTGATTTAAGCGAGATTAAAGACAACTACCGCGATGGCGGTACCACTTCAAATTAAGTTAATTGCATCTATATTTTGCGGAGATGCTCCAGATGTCATTCCCACGGAGAATATAATGAGGAGACTCCTTTCAATTATGAGATTCCGTTTATATACTATAAAAATAAAAATAAAATAATCTCTTCAATCCGTACATATCAGAGATACAACGATGTGGGGTTTATGGATCAAATTTTTGCATTGGCAAAAATATGAAGATTTCATATACAATACCAGATACGTTAATAAAGATGATTTTAAAAATTGGTGTCGTTTTAAAGGAATTGCATGGTGTTCTGTTTGAAAAATATGTTTCGCCGTACCAGATTAACATTTGAATTTGTTCCAAGTTGTAAATCTATTTCTCTGAGAGTGAAAAAAAGAAAAGAAAGATTGCTTTTCTAAGTAAGACACCATGATTTCCTTAAATATACGCTCCTAAATCCGCTACTGGATATGTACATGAATAATTTCGATTAAGAATTGAATGTTCTGTAATTTATTCGTAAATAATTCGATAATTTTTACAAACAATGTCTTATATACATGAAATAGATTGAGAAACAAGCCAAAAGGCTTATATTAATATCGCTCTAAATATCTTACAAGTAAGAGGTGAATGAAAATTTCAAGTAAAATGACAGGGACGTTTCGCACCCCAAATAGGGGCGAACCGTCCTAGTGCGATTCGTCTTAGTACGAAACGTCTTTGGGTGCGAAACGTCCCGTTACCAATTTTTCGAGTTCATTTCTGCATATCTTGGGAAGTATACGGAATTTCGGGATGAACTTTGGTAGTAATGTAGATTGATTATGTATGAATAAATTAAAATACAAAGTAGAATTTTATATTAATTTATTGTTTTTACATCGGCTAACTTGGGTACCCTATATTTAGAGTTCTATACCTTTACTCTTTATATAGTAAATTCGACCCCAAGCGATGCAATTGCCTGTGGCCTGTTGTAGGAACTTTCTTAAATTATTGAGTTCTTTTGTATTATTTACACTTAGAAGTTTTACTAATTCAAAGACACTGGGTTTCTTGTAATAAAAGTTTTTGATATATTTAATTCTTAAACCGTTATAAAAAGGACATTTTAAAATAAATGAAATTCGTCTTCAAACTCATTTAGGTTAGACGTAAACACCATTTGCATCTGGTAATGAATATTACTACATACGAGGGGTGTTCGATATGTAATGTGTATTGTATCACAGCGCGATAACGCTTTGTACGATTTCGTGGATGCAAGGTGAAGATAACGAACAGTGATCAATCTCATAACTCCCACAAGCCATACAAAATAGATAGTTGGGCAAACAGGGACCCCCGGACATACCAGAGGTGGGATCAGGTGCCTAGGAGGAGTAAGCATCCCCTGCCGACCGGTCACACCCGCCGTACTCTTGAATAGCTGTATTCAATACCATTCCAACGGTATAAACATGAGCCTTCAGCTCCACATAGTTTTAATCTTATAGTCATTTCATTAGAGTCAGTCGTTGACCACTGTTGTAAAAATGGTTGGGAAACGGGTTGAGAATGTTGAAGAAATTAGAGCTTATATAAAGTTCGCACAAAACTCGTTCATTCGGTAATGCAGATTTTTACTGAATTGGGGGAAGTTTATGGGTCTGATAAGGTATCTTATGAGACAGTTCGTACGTGGAGAAAGAAATTTCTGACTGGCACAGAGTCCGTCAAGGATGCAGCAAAATCTGGCCGATCTGTGACTGTAATAGGCAAGGCAAAAGTCAGGAAATAATTGAAAGTGATAGCAGATACACGATTGGTGATATTGACAAAGCTGTTGGCATATCACTATCGCGGGTGCATTTCACTTTGAAGCGTATTTTGAAAGTACGAAAGATTTCTACCAGATGGATACCGCATATATTGACAGATGACCAAAACGGATACGAGTACAAACCGCTAAGCAATTGCTCAAAATGTTTCCCAAATTCAATCAAAGACAATTTGCAAACATTGTTACTGGTGACGAAAGATGATTTCACTATTTTGAACCAGTAAGAAAATTGGAAACAAAATATGGCTAACTAAACACGGTAGAAGGTATGTAGTTGCCAAAAGAACCATAAGCACAAAGATTGATTGATTGATTGATGTTTTTCGTCACTCAACAATTTTTCAGTTATCTTGTGGCGCCCAGTTTTTATGGTGGAAGAGAGAACCCAGATACAATGTACCTGGGAAGAGACCACCGACCTTCCGAAAGTAAACTGGTAAACTTACTCATTTACCAGCGCGAGCGGGATTCGAACCCGCGTCGACAGAGGTGAGAGACCGTGTGATTTTCAGCGCGATGCTCTAACCACTCGGCCACGGAGGCCCCCATAAGCACAAAGAAGGTTCTTTATTGCATATTCTTCTCATGTGATGGTATAGCCATACAAATTCCAGTGCCGAAGGGCAAAAATGTTACAGGTCGGTATTACCGAAATGAAAGGTGAAGATAACGACCAGTGATCAATTTCATAACTCCCACAAGCAATACAAAATAGATAGTTGGGCAAACACGGACCCCTGGACACACCAGACTGAGGTGGGATCAGGTGCCTAGGAGGAGTAAGCATCCCCTGTCGACCGGTCACACCCGCCGTGAGCCCTATATCCTGATCAGGTAAACGGAGTTATCCGTAGTCAAAATCAGTGTGCCAAGAAGAGATGATATACTAAAAAAGCTCAAGAAATATTATCATTAACGACGCTCTGTGTCATGATTTAGGCATATTCGTCTACATCATGAAAATGCTCCATCACATACATCTGAGCTTTTGAAGCAATTTTTTAAGTAGGCGAATGTTACCGTCTTGCCACACCCACCATACTCTCCAGATCTAGCCCCATGCGACTTTTCTTTTTACAAAACTTAAAAAGTTCTTATCTGGTCGTCGTTACAAGTCCCGACAAGCGCTTGGCTCAGCCATTAGTCAGTGCCTCAGAGGTCTACCTAAATCAGCGTTCCGTGACGCATTTCAGAAGTGGATTCAGAGATTGAAATTATGTATTTCATACCGCGGAGAATACTTTGAAGGGATGTAAGGTTCATTTCACCATTTGAGTCGAATGCCTTTGAGATATCGTAACTGTAATACACATTACATATCGAACAGCCCTCGTAAATATGAGAAGTTGAAGTCGTCCAGTTTGTCATAAAGTTGAGTTGTTACTTTGTCGTCAACAACTTCTTTCAATAAAAAATCCAAATGTGAAGCACATATGGAACACTCTGGGGTGTCTGTTTATTTCAAGTTCTAGTGGGTTTTTTTTCTTGTGTAGAAGCTTTGAATAAATTCTGCCTTGTAAGAATATAAAAACAGGTCGGTCAGTAAAGGAGCGTAATTTATGCCCGCGGGAATTCCAACAGACCGTTGAAAGACTTGATGACTAAATACAATGTAGATATTGTCAAATAGGAACTCGAGCATCTTTTCAATATCAACTTCAGAGTACTTGTGCGTAGAATGAGAGTGGTGTCAAGTTATTTTTCGAATGACTGATCACAAAATACGAATACATGTATTTCTGTGTTCCATTTTTATTGAAAAAGCAGCTGTATGTGATGTCACAAAGCCTAGTCTCTCATTCATTATGACGAATGGTCATGTAATGTGTTGAAAAGTCGATATGTTTTGATGCTGTTGATTTTTGAAAAGTTTATTGGAAAGTTCTGGAATGCATACCAACACGTCAAATCCCTTCTATCAGGAAATCTGAGCCGTGAAAAAACTCAAGTAAAGCGGAAACTGCCTTGGATGCGAAGCACATTGCATGGAAATCATGTCTTCGAGTCGGATTCATGGATTACTCATATATGTGTAGCGGCGATAGTAGATGAGCGGATCATAGGATCTAATTTAATTAGATTGGCGTAAATCTTGATTTATATTCGATAATCTTGATGTTTATATGCGTACATCTTGATTTATATTCGATAATATTGATGTTTTTATGCGAAAATTTTGATATATATTCGATAATCTTGATGTTTATATGTATAAATCTTGATTTTGATATTCATATGCAAAAATTATCGAATATAAATAGAAAGATTATCGAATATAAAACAAGATATATTGAATATAAATCAAAATTTATCGAAAATGAATAGAAAGATTATCGATTATAAATATCAAGGTTATCTCATATTTAAATATATCAAGATTATCATTTGAAAGACTTCTTTATGTTTGCTGATATGGTATAAAAACTAAGTGCATGTTTAGGAAAAGCACGAAAGGATGTACGAAAATTGTAAATTTTGCAACCTTGGGGTTTTGACTCTAAGACAGGTTCAAATCACGTCATATCGTGTTAATGTTACATATATTATTTTATGTAAAGTCTTTCGTTAGTATAGACACTTTCATAGGCATTTAAGTTTATCTTGTTTTATACTGTTGCTAAATATTAGAATTTAGCTTTGATAAGCAGAACAGGATTTTCTCTCTCTCTAGATTTCACTAGTGATACTTTAAACTAAAACGCAGGTTACCAATAAGGCCTATGGGCCTCTTGTTGTTTTTAGATCACCTGTGGGTCTTTTGGTAAATGACTCCATCCTATTTTTTACCTTTATTCTTTATCTCCCCTTTGGAAGTAAGATGGCTCATGTGAACAAGCTCAATTTCTCTTATCTAAGGAGGATTTGCCAAGTTTAAATGAAATTGACCCAGTGGTTCTTGAGAATTTTTTTTTAAAAAGATGCCACAAAATGTTTCCTAAATTTCATATATCTTCCTTTGAAAAAGGGTGTGGTTCTTCGTTTTGTGTGGTTGTTCATTTGAACAAACTTGTATCCTTTGATAAGTCGAAAATGTGTGAAGTTTATGGATAGAAGGACGCTGGACAAAACGTGATTGTAAAGGCTCACTAAAGCTTTCAGCTCAGGTGAGCTAAAAAGTTAAGAATATTCAACTGTTAACGGAGGATACACAACACCGGATGCAGACCCATAGCAACAGGTCACTGGAATTACTCGGGTGACCTAAAAATGACAAATTGTTGATTTTTCTTTCTTTTATTGTTTGAACAAATACAAACAGGAGTATTATAATGTAAATACACTTC
The DNA here is from genome assembly GCF_947568905.1 of Ostrea edulis. Classification (NCBI taxonomy): domain Eukaryota; kingdom Metazoa; phylum Mollusca; class Bivalvia; order Ostreida; family Ostreidae; genus Ostrea; species Ostrea edulis. Next base: position 51,596,541 of record NC_079168.1, on the reverse strand, counting down.
ACACATCTGTCATTCGGTCTTTCGTACAGTAGAATGAGTATTGACCAGTGGAGGAAAGGTTACCTCTGGACCCCAGTAGAGACACAATGTATATTTCATCACAAACAACTCGGCTATAACGTTTCCCAAAAACCACAATGGAGCATATTCTAATGTAATAATGCCCATAAAATCCCCATGAAACGGAGTGTAGTCCCAAGGGCAAGCACCAAATTGTTTAAGAATAAATCCCGTGGAAAACTCCCAGAGGTACGTCCATATTGTGTACAGAAGAATGCGGACAAGCAGTGGGACTCGTCCTCTTAATTGGAAATACATTCGTTCCACCACCAGGCCAGATAGCCCGTAAATCAAGAGCACCCAGACGCTAGTGTTTCCTGGAAACTTCCAGTTCAGGTTAACCACAAATTCCCAAAGGGCGGTAAACATAATCTCTGTAACATAACCATGGATGGCGTACACGTAAAACCGCCAATATATGGAAACTGGCCGCGCCCCTAGTTCTCCGGGCATCTGTAAGCATATTGAAAAAATCAGGCATAATCATATTTTAAAAAAAACAAAAAACCAACGCCCCCCCCCCCCCCCCCCCCCCCAAATTTTACCACTTTAAAGTTATTTGGAATGAGTTTCATTACCAACATTGTTCTTAAGGTTGATCGCTACATAATCATTTTTTTTTCACTTATATTTAAATGGTTCATTTAAGCATATCATATGAAGTACAATTTCACCATCAAATGAGTGATATATATTTAAGCTCTCAAGTATTTTTTTTTCAGTCTTTGGACTCTAAATCTTTTGTTTGCAAACAACACACTTTTTGGCTTGCTGGGACGAATGTCAGGAGAGTTATTGTCACTTTAAGGGAAATTTTAATCTTGTCTATATCTTTTGAACCAAGGGGGATATAGCTAACTTGCTATTGCACATATAGATGCCTCATGACCAAATCTTTCATTTGTTATCAAGACGTGACCTTGGACTTTGACCTACTTTTCAAAAACTTTTACGTTGGACATATCTTTTGAACTGAGGGGTAGGATAAGTAGTCATGCTTCCCGGCGAGCTATGTTAAACTCAGATAAATTTCAGTTACCGTATCCAGGACTACTTTCCCCTACGAATAATGGAGTTGTATCGTAACGGAATATACTGAGCTGACCGGATCTTGCGATTACGCTGTCGTAAGTACGTCCAAATGTCAAAACACGGTTGATGATCATGAAGGTGAAAGTCCGCGTTTTAGAATATTTAATCAGACTATATATTTAATGCTAGGTTTCCACTATCGTGCAATCCGTTACGAACGACACGAATGACCATTCGTAGCTGATCGCGGGGTTTCCCTGGAATTTCTGGTTCGGATACGAGGTATCCGAGGTGATGCGAATCGATACGATTTGTAGCGTTTTGATACGATTGGCCAACTTTCAGGTGAGACGATCCGTCACGATCTGATCACCCGTTCAGATACGATCATATACGTTCTTATTAAAAATATCCCGATCGAGACTACGATGATATGATGATCATCACGGTGTGCTATGTTGCGATAGGATACAAGTGTCTTTCACGTTCAGGATCGAGGTCGATCACGATTTGAGCTATGATTGGACTTTGACGGGTATACATGTATATACAGCCCTATATACAGCCCGACTGACCACTGACTTAATTATTTTCATTAAACAATTAGAAAGTGAACCCACAACCACTGGAAATGGCGGAAGTTGGGGTTAATGACAACGTGGCATTTGCAGCATAACTGCAGCTGTATGCTTATATTCTAACTACCGTGACAGATCGTGGGACCGGTGTTAGTCTTATAAAAGATTGACCAGGCCTGAAGGTTATAAACTTTTTTATGCGCCTTTTCATACTCAAACTCAAACTGTGCTCATATTCAAAAGTTAATGTTAAAAAACTTTTATAAAATCATTCTCGCACTAAAATGTAGTACATGCTCAAGATTTTTCGAGTATGTTTCGAAACTTGCTAAGAGTTGTACTCAAAACAAACATAGCTAAGTTTGAGTACGATAGGTAAAAGTCTTATAACCACCAGGTCTGGATCATCACGATTTGGGAGCACGATTAGATGCGATATGTTGCGCAATGTGATTAGATGCGATATGTTGCGCTTTGTTACGATGCAATATGATTTGATACGATTACAACGACTGTTTATCGTAGAAAATGTTTTGTGACAGTCAAGCTTTTTATCTACGATCAACACGATTGTCACGACTGAAGCCAAGATTAAGTAAGATTTGATGCGATCACCACGATTATTTCACGATGAAGACCACGATTTCAATCATGCCGCGAACCGTGACAGTGGGAACGGAACGTAGCATTAGATAACTTCTTTTAAGATAAATTGCACTTGCAAATTATATATATTATTTAGCATTTATATGCTATCAAGTATATCATCCAACATCGAAAAAGCATTTTGGGAAACTATGGATTGATTGTTTTAACTAGAATGCAATTTTTTCTTTTTCTGGAGAGTTTCATGCAATTTTAACTTTGATATTTGTCCTTTTGTGGGTTCTTGGTTCGATAAAGTCACCCATCTTCTTTTCCGTTCAAATAATGACTTCTTATCTCCTTGAATTTCAGAATTCCTATATTTATTTATTTTTTTTAAATTAGCGATATACAAGTAGGTATGAGAGGATACAATATATCAGTAACTACATAAAACAGACTATAGGAACTCTTCTATTTCAGGAGATAAATGTTTCCGATGTGCCCATTTCAAAGGAACATTGAAAAAATCCTATTTAAATCACGTATACGCGAAAAACGCACAAAATAACAGTGATTTGACTTCTCCAAGCAGATTTTCATATGGAGTGAACCAAGTCTCCATTGTGAACTGAGTAAACTTGATATGTTAGTACATGTTCAGGTGTAAAATGTTTTGTAAATAAAAGTATGGAGACTTGACCAACTCTATGAAAAAAACTTACTTCTTGTGTATAACTTTTGTCGTATTATCAAGAAAATTTCTATGTCCACGACGGGTGATTTTATAGCAAGAAAATTTTTCATGGGATGGATGGCCGAGGTGGTATAGCGGCAGTCTCACTTAAGTTTTGGACGGGCCCAGATTGCATATCTGTGGTTCGAATACAAATTTTTCCTACCTATTTTTTTCTTCTTATGAATTATTAGACTTCCCTTAATTATTTGTCTCTGGCATTTTATGCTAAGTTTATGCAGTCTAGATATCTAATGAAAATCACAAGTAATTGATTCCAACATGCAGCTAGTGAATACATGTAAACAAGTAGGGGGCCTCCTGTGAAGTGTGGATGTTGTTTATGTAAACGACAGCTTAAAGGGAAGTTAAAGAGAACAATTTCGACAATGCGTGAGAAGTTACTTATGCAACCAACTGGTGCAGACTGTCTAAAAGGTACAGTGAACTACAGTTCAGTACAAAAACAAAAGCAAACCAAGTGTCTGTTTCTGTTCCATTTGTATTTGCTGGGAAATCTAACAGCAAATGTGCTTCTATAACTGTAAAACCGGCCTCAGAGTTGTACCAAAAGAGGCGAGAACTGATGCCTTTCTTATATTCGGTATATTAGTACCAGTAGGTTGTAAATGCAAGGTGTAAATGCTGTTCAAAAACATTTGTTGGGAAAAACTGAATCCAAATCAAAGTATTAATACTGCATCAAACAGAAAACGCTATTCCATATTTGATTTACAGCACAACACACCTGAGGTTTCTCATTCACATCAGGTAATATGTCAATGTACTGTTGGATGTTGCGAGCATATATGCAGTGTCATTTGGTACCTTAGAGTTAGATACTCCCAGGCATCAATGTAACTATGTGTGTGTTAAAACCCGCTTAATGTCTGATATACATGATGCTGCCTGTGAAACAAATTCTGATGATGATTTGATTAAATATCCTTCTTTGAAGTATGATCTATATATTTGTTTTTAATTCTAAATATTTTGGACAGCGTTTTGGTACGGTGCTCTTATCTATTGTAAATGTGGGTACCATCAATGCAGATTTTAAACTCCCGATTCGCAACCGGTGCCCAATCATCAATAGGCTTATTGTTCGCCAGGTCCACCCATCTTCTTTAGTGATAGTATATTTTATGCAATTTACATACTTATACGTTAAGTAATGCAGCATTAATAGCGGTACAGATTTGGTTTAATAGTCAACTAACTTATTTGTAGCGAAGAGCAGTGTCGCCTAAGTGCACATTAATTGCTAGGTAAATTTCCATTCATGAATTATGAAGGACTGCTCCGAGATTCGGTTAAGGCATCAGTCCAAATATTCAGCCGAGCCGAATCTCAGCCGAGATTACAATCCATTTTCTGGGGGAGATCCGAGGGTGGATCGACAACAGATGAAGAATAGAAAGCTTCTCCCGACTATACTGTGGGAATTCGTGGACAAGCGACTCAAGGAAGAGGAGATGGACCCATCCACCACCTTCTGGAGAACCCAACCATCCCAGGATCTTCAAGAAGACCCGTACCCGCACCCAGGGTTGACCACCATCGTCGCCTCACCGCAATAAACCTACTGGGCAGTCGGGACTGGGTTGCTCAAAACCTTGGTTAAGCTTAACCAGTGGTTAAATTTAACCAAGGTTTTGAGCAACCCAGTCCTGTACTCTAAATCTTCACCGTCATCAACTACACTCCCCCCCACCCCCCCCCCCCCCCCCCACCTCCCAACCCCACTCAGGGAAGCTTCGTCCCAAAGCTTAGTAAGAGTTTTCTATGAATGTTTGTCACCCCTTCACTAACATCATCCGCCGTTCCCGACGACAACCACCGTCGTCCCCGGACGAAAGCTTAGTAAGAGTTTTCTATGAATGTTTGTCACCCCTTCACTAACATCATCCGCCGTTCCCGACGACAACCACCGTCGTCCCCGGACGAAAGGTTCCACGTCCGTGCTCCTCCCACTATGCTGCCATCATTTTGTAATGTGTAGCGGTCACTCAGCCTAGTGCTGATCACGCTCCCGTTGCTTAACTCGGGTGATCGAGAGATAGAGAGAGAGAGAGAGAGAGAGAGAGAGAGACTCTACCACATCACTAGAAAAGGTAGCTCTCTCCTTGCCGTTACAGAACAATGTACATTACCTCAAGAAGAAGATATTATGTAGATATTTACAAATACTACAAAAATGCAATCTTTCGGCCATTATGTTTGGGTTTTGGCATTTACAAAAACGTACCAGTACTGCTTTTTGGTACAGTGTAGGTGAAAACTTTTTCCGCGATCCGGAACTTTCGCCATTTCGGACGTACTACATTTACCACTGGCACTTGCCACAAGTATGCGAGCGGATCTAACATCTGATTTAATAATATTGCACATATATATCAAGTCTAAGATTCACTTCATCGCTTTAATTCACAGTTACTAGGCCTAATCTCAATATTAATTCTATACTTTTAATACATACTGTGAATATTAAAATCGCTTCACTTTTAAAAACCAATAGATTCTATTTTCCTTTGCGGTAAATCCCCCTTAATGAAAATACCAAAATCCGCCATTGTTAATGTACTACCAAAAAAATCTCATCAGTAAACGACTAGATCTATGCGTTTCCAAAATGACTTAGGGCTAAGTACTGCCAACGGCGTGATTACAGACCTATTTGACTTTGGAACCGGAACGCGTGTAGTATAGTCATGCCATGGTTTAATATACACATGGTGTATTTCCTATATGATATGGTCATCTTCAATCAAAAGTCCTACAAAATTAACGTAAGACCTAGCGTTACTTCACATGCATATTCAATATTTTGCTCACCTTAGTTTCATTCACAAAAGAGTGATTAGGCCTACCCTACCAACCGTCAACAGTCCCTAGATCGTCTGTGCTTGTAAACAAATAACAAATGCCAAAATGCATTCGATAAGTCACTGTATTCCCGGAATAACGTTGAATTAATGATGTTTTAAAAATTTAATAGTTTTGGGTGCAATGAAATTATGCTTATCTGAACATTTCATCTAACGCATACATCATTCTTCCCCAAAGAGCTGTTGCATAAGGTTTATTATAAAGAGTATGAAACGGTGAAGATTACGAATGTAACTGATCAATCTCATTGCCCATATGATATGGTCATCTTCGATCCCAAGTCCTATCCCGTGGGGATCCGGGTTAGAATAGGTCTTCAGTACCCCTTGCTTGTCATAAGAGTCCACTAAATGAAGCGGTTCTTCGGTTGAGACCGCAAAAACAAAAACCGAAGCCTCGTGTCACAGCAGGTGTGGCACGATAAAGATCTCTCGCTGCTCAAAGGCCGTAAGCGTCCATCTTCGCTAGCCAAGGGTTTACGGTCATCCACTCCGCTAGATCCTTGGCTAGCGAAGATGGTAAACGCCAAGCATAGGCTTAAATTTCGTAGCCCTTCACCGGGAAAGTTGACGACTCCATCTGAGTGAAAAATTCTCGAGAGGTACGTTAAACGATATACAACCACTACAAAACTAACGTAAGACCTAGCCTTAACGGCAGTGTTATCAGACAAGTAGATAGAAGAGAAATGTGCAGCATATATGCAATCCATGACTGGGAGAATTGATGAGTTTGAAGGAAAGTTGGACAATAAGGCAGGCAAGGGCAGTGTTGTTGATATCGAGAAACGTGTCAAGATTGACAAGAAGTTGTCCAGAAAGCAATGGCACAGGGATGCCGGCGGCACAACGTGAAGTTCCAGAACATCAGATAAGTGACACGGTAAGAGAGACAATTCAGGAACAAAGAGAGAGAAAATTACATAAGAGGTATATCATTATTCACAACTTTACTGAATCTTTGATAAACTCAACGGATGTCTGCCTAACTTAGAAAGGACAGGAAATGTGGTACTTTTGTTGCTTATGCCTAGTACATGTATATATCGACAATATTCAATATGTAATTTATCACAAGACGACTTAGCGTGTAATTCATCTAATTGCAACGACCTGTGACGAACAGTGATTAACATATCCCCAAATTCCATGGCATAAAGTATTACTGTATACAGGGTTATTTTCGCCCCATGTAATTTTCGACTGTCTACGCTTCTGTTTTAAATTCACCCAGACATAGTTGAGAACTATGAGAGAAGACAGTTTTGCCCAGTGACAACGAGGACGAAAGGGACGAAAATAAAACGGGGGCGAATATTTCCCTGTATACGGTATTGGTTTTATTATATGATCAAATACATGAAAGGTGAAGATAACGAACAGTGATCAATCTCATAACACTTATAAGCAATACAAAATAGAGAGTTGGACAAACACGGACCTCTGGACACACCAGAGATGGGATCAGGTGTATAGGAGGAGTAAGCATCCCCTGTCGACCGGTCACACCCGCCGTGAGCCCTATATCTTGATAAGGTAAACGGAATTATCCGTAGTCAAAATCAATGTGCTAAGAACGGTCTAACAATCGGCATTAAACACATCAGACAGCATTTGCCCAATGACTACATGTAATGCAGTGATAACACGAAGGTTTAAAGACAGAGAGTCTTTTTGTATTTGAAAAGAGCCTTAATTGCCTTTTTTTTACAGTTCATATTGAGCAAGTGAGAAGCTACCTGATGCAATGAAGTAAATATGTACCTAAGTACTCGTAGGAAGTGACTCATTCAAAGGGTTCTATGTCTAGTGTAAAGGTTTCTTTCAAGTGTATACCTGCTTTATTAAAAATTAGAATTTTGATTTTTAAAAAGTTGCCATCAAGACATCAATCTTTACAAAATTCATCAAGACAGTCAAGATGCCAAAGACCTGTTCGTGATTGAAACATATTTATGTAACAATATTCCATTATCACCTGCATATGGTGTTCATATCTCTCAACTGATTCGATACGCAAGAGCTTGTTCTACTTATGGTCAGGTTTTAAATCGAAGCAGGTTACTTACAAACAAGTTGATGGTGCAGGGGTTCTAAGAGTCTCGTTTAAAGTCAGCATTTCGCAAATTCGATGGTCGTTATAACGATCTTGTTTGCCAATACCACCTATCATTGGGTGAACTGCTGTCTTGCGTGTTTCATACTGATTGTTAGACCGTTCTTGTCACACTGATTTTGACTACGAATAACTCCGTTTACCTCATCAAGATATAGGGCTCACGGCAGGTGTGACCAGTCGACAGGGGATGCTTATTCCTCCTAGGCACCTGATCCCACCTCTGGTATATCCAGGGATCCGTGTTTGTCCAACTCTATTTTGTATTGCTTATATGAGTTATGATATTGATCACTGTTCGTTATCTTCACCTTTCACTTGTAGAAAAACTGCTTGGTGCCACAGGATGTCGTCATTACTTGTTTTCAGGTAAGTATTTTTGTATTGCGTACTGTATGTGATATTGTACATTGGATAGAAGTGGACAATTCACATCCACTAGCACCATTTCTTGTTGCCCTTTGCATTTTACAATCACGGTACCTATATGTCGCATATATTTAATATGAGCTCATTAGGCAAGGGTTAATGGACCTAATTGATTTCCACGTGCATTGTATGTCCGTGTAACACTGAGATGTATCACAAGTTAACAACCCTTTCAGATTTATAAGCATTGCAAAAACTTTCTGTTACAGGTACTATGTATGTAATTGTGTATGCTGTTTGGGTAGAAGTGGTTATCTAACATAAACCAATTGTCCCAAAGCACCGTCTCTTGCGACCCTCTGCAGAAAGATTGTAATCTACGCAGTTTTATTACTTTTTCACTCATTTGTGGATAAGGATGTTTAACGGTGACTTTAACAGATAATTTAGATATGTGGGGTATACTAGGTGTTTTTTGTTTTGTTAATATTGTATTTGTTGCTTTTGGTAGAAGTGGAGATTTCACTACCGAAATAAATTTGTCCTATAGCACCGTTTCTTGTTACCTTTTGTATCATATTATAACTAACAAAACAAAATATTGTGTTACATATGCATTTCCATTTCAGTGGAGTCTGTAATCAGCATATGACACCCCCTTATTTCAGGATGAGTATTATGTCCATTGCATATATGAGCATTGTATATTTGTGTAATGGAACTCAGTCCTATATTGTATTTGTGAAATTAATCGTATATGTTCAGTGATATGCCCGTTTGGACCCTAATTTGGAATAAATCATATCATATTATACCATGAAAGGCGAAGATGACGGACAGTGGTCAATCTCATAACTCCTACAAGGAATACAAAATAAAGAGTTAGGCTAACACGGACCCCTGGACACACCAGAGGTGGAATCAGGTGTCTATGAGGAGTAAGCATCCCCTGTCGACCGGTCACACCCGCAGTGATCCTTATGCCTTGATCAGGTAAATGGAGAAATCTGTAGTCAACATCAATGCGCCAAGAACGGTCTAACAATCGATATGATACACGTCAGACAGCATTTGACCTAATGAGAGGTTATATGGGGAAACTAAATCAATTTAACGGCCATAAAATTTGCGAAATGCTGACTCCAAACGAGACCGCTGAAATCCCTGTAAAATCAACTTGTTTGTCAATAGCCTGCCTCGATTTAGAAACTGATCATACGCAGAACACGCTCTTGCGTATCGAGTCAATTGAGAGATATAAACACCATATACATGTGATAATGGAATATTGCTACATAAATATGGGAAGTTGATGATGATGATGATGGAGAAGCTGAAATCATCCCGTTTGTCATAAAGTTGAGTTGTTATTTTGACGTTAATATCCATTTTCAATAAAATATTTAAGTAAGAAGTAGATGTAATACCACAACTCCTATAAAGAATACAAAATTAAGAGTAGGGCAAACATGGAGCTCTGGACACACCAGAGGTGGGATCGGGTACCTAGGAGGAGTAAGCATCCCATGTCGACCGGTCGCCGTGAGCCCTGATCAGCCAAACGGAGTAATCCCGTTTCGTAATCAAAATCAGTGTGTAAAGAACGGGAGACATTTAAAGGTCAAGTGTAATAAAAATAGATTTAAAAATAAAGTTTATAATTCATTGAAACCCCTTTTGAAAAGTTTATTGATGTGTTTATTTATTTTTTTTTTTAAAATCCAGGTAAATGCGCAAAATACCTATTTCAAAAATCGTTGTTTATAGAAACGAATGAAGGAATTGTCGCCCTTTCTTATTACATCATTTGAGACAATTGTAGTTGTTTACGCCTGTATACCATCGTTTTAATTTCTGTGAGAAATTTCCAGTTTTAGCAACACCGTGGATAGTGACGGTGAAATACCGTAGATACACTTGAGTTTAGGGATTCAACCTTTATAATGTTTGTATCTGCACCCGTTTCGAAACCATCAGATTGTAACATTTATATGTATATGTTCGACAAATATCTCATCGGAATCTCAGTTAGAATTTTTTTTACCGGGCCAGTCCATAGAAAATAGGAATGATATTGGAAAAAAATGTTCTATCAAAAGATAACCTTTGTATTTTACACAATCTAGGCTAAGCAAAATCAGACTTCATAGATACTCGCCGTATACTCAATTGTAGCGATTGTGAGCGTAGTTTAGGATCTGATTTTAACTAGATTGACTCTCACCTTTGTATTTTTTATGGGGTTTACTAGTATGAGATTGATCAGATTCAGATTCAAATGTGTTTAGCTAGATATATATTTAATTGAAAAACGCCTTTTTGAAAAAAGAAGAACAAAAGACAAAAGAAAAAAACTTATTGTGCACAACGTTATTTGTAACCCCCCCCTCCTTTTTTTAAAAACATCTACATGTAGATACAATATCATAAAATGTAAATTAGGCCTATTAGTACATGTAATTTCTTCACAACACACGTCAAATGCGAAATTGAAATATTACGGCACAAAGTTAACGAATTGTAGCATTTTGAAGTGTGAAATTTTGCCTTAATGATTCATTGGATTAATTACTTAAAAGCATATTAGGAAAGGGAAAAACTTGTACCTGTTTGCATAGTGAAAGCTTTGGAAAGGCATTGGACTGACCTCGCAATAAATAAGGTTTTATCAAAATGGGTTTTTTAAATTGAATTCATTTCCATTTTTACATGTATTTTATTTTTTCAAAATATATGTAGTGAAAAAATGGAATGATGAGTCCCTTATAAATATAGTATGAGTACGACAATATTCGAAAGATATTTCATTTAATAAATGAAATAAAATGAATTCGAACTAGGTAATGGGTGACATTAATTTTTATGTGCAATCACAAACCCAATGAATACAATGCATTCAGTGGTGGATGTAGAGAGGGATGGATTGCATCCCCATTTCTGGGTTGAACTTTTTATAATTGAAATACATCCCTCCACTTGTTTTGTAGGATGCCCAGTCAATATCACTTTGCACTTTGTTTGGAGTCAAACAGGATGATGCGTCAGGGTTAATGGGAACCTGATCCTCGTTAATCAAAAAGTGTCGCTCACTGAGCCTCGTGGCTTGTCACAAATCTCAGTGTCTCTTTTCAGTTTCAGTGTCCAAATTCTTCGAAATTTAGGGTCTTTTGGGAAAAGAAACATACGTAATCCCTGTCCCGATTTCACATTGCAGTTCAAAGCAGCGCATCGTACCATAAATGCAGGACTTTTCTATGTAAACACTAATAATATCTCTCATGACGTCATAAGCTAAGAGTGATAACTCACGTCTATGGCACGCCAAATTCACAAAAATGAGCTAAACATAGTTTCACAGTTGATAAACTAGGTTTATCGACTGTAAACTATAGTTTACGGACCGTAAACTATAGTTAACGACGTTAATCTATATTTCACATCTGTAAACCATAATTAACAGATAATCTATGTTTCACAAGCGTAAACTATAATTAACAATGAAAACAATCATTAGCGATTGCAAAACATAGTTTATCTGATAAATACGGTTTCACGATTGTAAACTACGGTTTATAAGTCTAAACTATTATTAACGAATGTAAATGATAGTTTACGGTTTGTAAGATATAGTTTAGAGTCATTTAATGCGCCGAATTCACAAAAAAGTGATCAACACAGTTTTGTTTAATATAGTTTATGAGTAAAAATGGCAGTTAGCTATAGTTTACGATCAAAAACTATAATTAACGAATGTTAAACATAGTTTATCTGATAAATATAGTATCACAATTTGTAAAACTAGGATTAACAATTGTGATTACTTCTATCTCATGTAGAAGCTTTTAAATGCATTCTGCCTCGTAAGAATATAATAACAGGTCGGCTAATAAAGGAGCACAATCATGACCATGGGAATTCCAACAAACTGTTGGAAGACCCTGATCACCAATTGTCAATCAGGAACTCCAGCATCTTTTTAATATCAACTTCAGAATAATTGTGCGTAGAATCAGAGTGGTGTTTTTAACAAAGTAAATTTTAATGACTGATAATTAGATATGAATATTTCCCTTTTCCATCTTATTGAAGACGCAACACTGTCTATGATGTCTAAAAATTAAGTCTTTAATTTATCATGAGGAATAGTCGAGTAAAGTGTTGAAAGGTCATGAGTTTTGATGTTGTTAATTTTTTACTTCAAAAGTTCTTTAGAATTTTTTAGAATCCATATTAGATTTGCACCACTTCTGACATATGTTGTGGCACAATATGTTTGAAGTTTCTCCGCTACAGAAATTAATATTTTCGTGCTGAGCAAAGATAGGGGCTTGGTAGAACATTTACTGGATCCAGCAATGTATCTGCTTTTGAGGGGTTTTGTGAAGTTTAGGAATTCAGTATAGGTACGGTAAGTCATATTCATTTGTCCCATTGACCGGGATAATAAATGTTTAAAACTGAAGTATGATTATGAAGAATTTCATCCTTTGAAAGGGAAGTTGGAGTGTAAGTGGGATTACCAAATGTTGAATTAATGCAAAGTTTAAAATACAGCTATATTGTTTCACCTGAAACCAAAACATATTCCTCATGTTGTCCAATTCTTCTGGTCTACTAAAGACAGAAGGCTTTTGTTTTGATGTGTCTAATACTAATACGTGATTTTAATATCCCCATCCATTCTGACAAGGTATTAAGTTTTTATTTTTCATACTTAGCCCATCGTCTAACATAATCTTCGACATAATTCATAATAAACAATTGAAAGACCAGGGTTCTAGCTCTGAATTTAAGACCTTTTAAATCGGCAATTTTCAACTACATGCATGCCAAGAAATCCCGTCCGGTCTGAATTCGTTGGCTTCAATAGGGTCATATTACATGCTGATTAATAGTAGCCGTCGCTTATCTCTTAATTGCGGTCACTGCAGATTTATAACGGTTTTTCTATACCGGAGATTTTGCTAAGAATTTCTTGGCATGTATATCGTCATCACCAGTAATGACATGTTTAGCCTCAGTTTCAGTATTTCCGTGTGCCATATGGCTCATTGGATTCACATACACAGGCAGTACAGTAGATATAAAGATATAATACATACAGGCCGAAATTGAAAGACACGTAGGTGAATATTGTGTATAAGATGGTATACACCCATGTACTGTAAAGTTTGTAAATAAAAAGTTTGGATGCAATAGTAGAAGTACATTTGTACGAAATACTGGGTGTAGACTTGCTTTGAAGACTGAACTTTTTATGACGAAGAATGTTGCCAGCATACATCCCCTTGTTAGTAAATTTAAGTTTAAAGAACTGACATCATGATAGAACCAGATGACGGGCACCAATGAGTTAGCGTTATAACGAGTCAGCATCTCGTTATAACGAGTTACTTATCTCGTTATAACAAGATAATTATTTCGTTATAACGTGTTAGTATCTGGTTATAACGATTAATTATAATGAGATAAATAATTGACGGAAACGTTTCAGAGCCTTCTCTTGTTCCCGAAATTTAAGATTAATTCTAAATCAAGTTGCAGCTATGGTATAATTTTTACAGGTACATAAAGAAATTTAAAAAATCAACAGCAAAAGAAACTGAACATTTTTTCTCAATCGACTTGCAGCTCAGAACTCCACTTTCATATTGATTTTAATTGGGTTTTTTTTTTAAAAAAACACTATGTTGTAAAAATCATCAACGTATATTAATTTGAAGAAAATCTGATATGAGACTGAAGTCATACATACGATAATATTTGAATAAATGTTGGGTTTTCTGTGGGGGTTTCAACAGCATAAATAAAACCAAGTTGAACCTGTGAGCTAGGTTGGCCCGCATTTTCATCTAAAGAAAATTTCAATTCAAAATCAGGAATTAGGAGGGGAAGAGGACTGGTTCCCCCTTTTTAAAATCATGATTCTTTATTTTATTTTTCCATTCAAGTATAATTCAAGTATAATTAAAGTACATAAATGTACTGATTGAATAGGACTTATTATTTTTCATGAGAGAGAGAGAGAGAGAGAGAGAGAGAGAGAGAGAGAGAGTACTAAGTACAGTCATTTATTCAAATAATGAGTTCCAGTTACTCCAGCAGGTATCGGAAGAAATCCTTTTCACCATTTTTATCAATTTATTAAGATATACTTTTGGTTTCTCATAAAAAGGTTTAATGTGGGATACCGTAAATTTTACATTTAGGTATTTTTAGTACACCTCATTGTATAAATGTTAGGAAAGCCCATTTTCGTATCTAAATTTTTTTTTGGTGTTATAACACGAAAAATTACGCGTTATAACGCTCAACCTTTATGTTGTAAAGCGTAGATTTTATTTATTTACACGAATTTATAGATTGAATGCACTCATATTTTCGACAAGTCAACTTCCAACTTTTCCGGCTGCCACCCCCCCCCCCCCCCCCCTCCCCCTACTTTGTAAAACGATGTTATGTACCTGATAATGAAGTATGCATATAGCCTTGTAGATTTTTCAAATACCAGTTTAACTATAAAAATATGACAAACCATTTTTGCAAATTGACTAGTTATTAAAACGATAAATGATAATTATATTACTTCTTGACAACTCAATCTTTTTGTTGAATTCAAGAAAACACACCATCACCTACTCAGTTGTTTTAATTAAGAAATGAACACATTTTCTTAACGATGACTAATAGTCTTACATGTAGTATACAGAACTACCTAACAATAGTTAATGTTCAGATGTTGTCAGACAAGTATACACTCTCAATAGTCTAATTCACTGCTAGTTAATACATATTGTCACACACTGTAGATGTTCAGATGTTGTCAGACTTACACTCTCAG
Source organism: Ostrea edulis (assembly GCF_947568905.1). Lineage (NCBI taxonomy): Eukaryota > Metazoa > Mollusca > Bivalvia > Ostreida > Ostreidae > Ostrea > Ostrea edulis. The sequence goes on along the minus strand of NC_079168.1, from coordinate 51,581,336 downwards.
TGGTCTAATTCATTGCTTGTTCACACCTTATTAGTTATCACACATTGTAGATGTTCAGATGTTGTCAGACTGTTACACTCTCAGTGGTCTAATTCATTACTTGTTCACATTATTATAGTTATCACACACTGTAGATGTTCAGATGTTGTCAGACTTACACTCTCAGTGGTCTAATTCATTGCTTGTTCACACCTTATTATAGTTATCACACACTGTAGATGTTCAGATGTTGTCAGACTTACACTCTCAGTGGTCTAAGCTTGTTCACACATTATCATAGTTATCACACACTGTAGATGTTCAGATGTTGTCAGACTTACACTCTCAGTGGTCTAATTCATTACTTGTTCACACCTTATTATAGTTATCACACACTGTAGATGTTCAGATGTTGTCAGACTGTTACACTCTCAGTGGTCTAATTCATTACTTGTTCACACATTATCATAGTTATCACACACTGTAGATGTTCAGATGTTGTCAGACTGTTACATTCTCAGTGGTCTAATTCATTGCTTGTTCACACATTATTATAGTTATCACACACTGTAGATGTTCAGATGTTGTCAGACTTACACTCTCAGTGGTCTAATTCATTGCTTGTTCACACCTTATTATAGTTATCACACACTGTAGATGTTCAGATGTTGTCAGACTTACACTCTCAGTGGTCTAAGCTTGTTCACACATTATCATAGTTATCACACACTGTAGATGTTCAGATGTTGTCAGACTGTTACACTCTCAGTGGTCTAATTCATTGCTTGTTCACACATTATTATAGTTATCACACACTGTAGATGTTCAGATGTTGTCAGACTTACACTCTCAGTGGTCTAATTCATTGCTTGTTCACACCTTATTATAGTTATCACACACTGTAGATGTTCAGATGTTGTCAGACTTACACTCTCAGTGGTCTAATTCATTACTTGTTCACATTATTATAGTTATCACACACTGTAGATGTTCAGATGTTGTCAGACTTACACTCTCAGTGGTCTAATTCATTGCTTGTTCACACCTTATTATAGTTATCACACACTGTAGATGTTCAGATGTTGTCAGACTTACACTCTCAGTGGTCTAAGCTTGTTCACACATTATCATAGTTATCACACACTGTAGATGTTCAGATGTTGTCAGACTGTTACACTCTCAGTGGTCTAATTCATTGCTTGTTCACACATTATTATAGTTATCACACACTGTAGATGTTCAGATGTTGTCAGACTTACACTCTCAGTGGTCTAAGCTTGTTCACACCTTATTATAGTTATCACACACTGTAGATGTTCAGATGTTGTCAGACTGTTACACTCTCAGTGGTCTAAGCTTGTTCACACATTATCATAGTTATCACACACTGTAGATGTTCAGATGTTGTCAGACTTACACTCTCAGTGGTCTAAGCTTGTTCACACATTATCATAGTTATCACACACTGTAGATGTTCAGATGTTGTCAGACTTACACTCTCAGTGGTCTAAGCTTGTTCACACATTATCATAGTTATCACACACTGTAGATGTTCAGATGTTGTCAGACTGTTACATTCTCAGTGGTCTAATTCATTACTCGTTCACATTATTATAGTTATCACACACTGTAGATGTTCAGATGTTGTCAGACTTACACTCTCAGTGGTCTAATTCATTGCTTGTTCACACCTTATTATAGTTATCACACACTGTAGATGTTCAGATGTTGTCAGACTTACACTCTCAGTGGTCTAATTTGCTGCTTGTTCACATTTACTGCCACCGAAGATGTTCAGATTTTATACAGATACAACTTGTTGCCCGATCCTAACAACAAAGCAGAGTTGCCAGCTTTGTTTCCCCACCTATCAGAATACAAAACAGCTGGTACACTGGTCGAAGAACATGGAACTGGAGCTGGAATGGTTCTCAAAAGTTTCCCCGAGTCCTTACACCAAAATCTTGTGTAACCTTCTAAATCGCCTAAAATTAAAACACAAAATGGCAAAAAAGATTACAAATTATCACACAGTTCAACGAATATAATCTAATAAAAACATTGCCTATTTTTCTTACTAATACTGAATTAGAAGTAAGGCTGACGGAACATTCACAGAAGTCAGATACATTAAACTAGTCTTGGAACAATGCCATTCACAAATGTCTTTCCTGTGTATACTCTCTAACATACTTTTAAAAATCTAGTGACATTGGTTACAGAAATGTATAAGTTTTACTGTCAATATTCCACAGCATCTGAATTGGAGTGAAATGAAAGACATAAAGTGTGACACTTACATCCATACACTACTCTCTCAGCATCGTCCATATGAATAGGGTTGCGCGTACTTTCGTTCTTCATTCCCCTGTACTCAACTATCACCTTCTGCATCCTAAGATCCCACAGTAAGGCCTTCAAATAAGAAACTAGAGGTTATAAATGATATTTATAAGCTGCCCTTGTCAAGAACGTAGGTCAGATAGACCAAATCTGACCTATGACTTTTGAAAAATTACAAGTCTTTCAATGATATCTGATAATTTCCCTTTCTTTAAAATAGGTGTTACATAACATGTAAAGGGTGTCTTAACATTGCTGCAAACAAAACCCTCCTATGAGAAAAATATTAAAAATATAGTACAATAGCCACAAAATAGCCAGTACTGCTTTCTTGAACATGATTGGTTACATTTGAATTGTATCACCATCATTTATAGATGTTTCAGCATTATGATGCCACAATGATGTTATTGTCCTGTAACAAGATTTTCTACACACAAAAAATGTTGGAATCTAGATATGCACTAGAAATTGTAAGCATTTAACTAACTTCCATTTCAAAGCAACCATTTTAGAACCACTTCTTTCTAACCCCTTTCACGTAAACAGGTGCAGCATGGATATCAATAAATACATTATAATAACATGTTTGCTTTAATGGATTTGCTTTCTTGGAAATACTACTAAGGTTGAATTGGATAACTAAAGATAATTTTGACTGATAACACACATTTCCCAGAGCGTCACTGGCCAAGAGATGGATATCATTGTCTGTTAGTTGTAAACTGGTCACTATTCCTTTCATTCTCAGCTCAGTTAATGTTCGATCTAGATGGCTGCGTGTGTCGTGAGTAAATATGCAACCCTTCGTGTTGCCACTGTACAGGATACAGGGATTCTGTGAAAATAACATACAACCATTTACATCTTTTTTTTAATGTTATATTAATGAATGCAAGGGATAGAATTACACATACAAATTATTAACAAATTTGGTCCAAACAAAAATAAAGATAGGAACCATATTGTGGTTGTTTTACATATATGTAAATCCCATCAAGACGTTTTCACTCCTACTGAGACATCACCAGTTGTAGGTGTCAAAAGTACCACACTTTAGGCCTATTGGTATGCTTCATGCCGCAGCTCAGTGCCGTAACACGTTACAGGGAGGGTTCTTTTACATGTCAATGCTTGCCGCAACATGGGACCTCCGTTTTTAAGGTCATATCCGTAAAACCCATGATTGTCATTTCTAAATGCCTTAAGGAGCAATCACTACCTATATTTACTTCTTAAGTTTGACAAGGCCTTGGCATGAGCGGTGCTCAAAATCACAACTTTCCACTTATTAGTTACTCTCTACTACCACGACCGGTGTGTCGAGAAAGTAAATCACACCAGGCTGTAGTTACAGTGAGACTAAATCACTCTATGAGTTATTCTTCAAAATTTTATTTTTGCATAAATTCTTCAGATCATCTTCCCACAAATTACGGTTCTTGTTAAACAGAAGTATTTAAAGTATGGAATACCTTTAACCATGTGGATTCTGGCATTTACATGAAATATGGCTTTATACACTACTTTTTTTTTAAATTGCAGTTCTGAATGTGCATTCCATGAAGAAAACATGAGAAGAGGAAAAATGGATACTAGATAGTGTTCATTTCTTTGAGTCTCCTACCTGTAAGGTTGTGTTTGGTCAGTTTTACAGATATAAATGGTCCCATTTCTGATATCTCATCGGGAGATAGCAGACAGAATCTTGTCAAAGTAACTTCAAAGGTGACAGTTATCTGGATACTTGAAAATGAAAGTAGAAGGCCAACTGGTGACACAAAAGAGCTACAGCAATACATGCTTAGCACTTTCAAAGTACTAGTACATGTACGAGTGTGAAGTGATGAAATAATCAAAGTATAAAATCACAGCACTGATAAATCCAACAAGGAAATGTATGGAGCGCCAAATTAACATAAACTCAATTATTTGAAGATATCATCAATTCAATTATTGCTCTCTTTAATTGAATTAATGTGCGCATTAAATCAATTATTGCTCTCATCAAATGAATTAATGTGCGCTTCAATTCAATTATTGCTCTCATCAATTGAATTAATGCGCGCATCAATTGAATTAATGAGAGCAATAATTGATTTAATGCACGCATTTATTCAATTATTGCTCTCTTCAAATCAATTGATTCACGCATCAATTGAATTAATGAGAGCAATAATAGATTTGATGCGCGCATTACTTCAATTATTGCTCTCTTCAATTCAATTGATGAGAGCATCAATTTCGTAGAAATTATTGCTCGCAATAATTGATTTAGAGCTCGGTATAAATAATTTGATGATCTCTTTAATTCAATTGAAGATATCTTTAATTATTTACAATGCTTTTGTATAAGGGATTAATGCGCGCATCAATTCTTTTAAAGAGAGCAACAATTCAATTAAAGAGATCATTAATTCAATTGTGGATATGTTGAATTGAAGATGTCTTTAACTATATAGTTGCTCTCTCTAAAAGAATTATTGCTCTCTTCAAATGAATTAAAGATATTATTAATTCAATTGAAGAGAGCAATAATTGAATTAATGCGCGCATTAAATCCATTATTGCTCTCATCAAATGAATTAATGCACGTATCAATTCAATTATTGCTCTCATCAATTGATTTAATGCGTGCATTATATCAATTATTGCTCTCTTCAATTGAATTGTAGCACGCATCAATTCAATTGTTGATATCATTAATTCATTTGAAGATCATTAATTCAATTAAAGCACGCATCAATTCAGCAGAAGAATTAATGCTATCATCAATTCATTTAATGCGCGCAATAACTCAGAATTGAAGATATCATTAATTATTTGAAGAGATCTTTAATTAAATTGTTGCGCGCATCAAATGAATTGATGATATCTTCAAATAATTGAAGATATCTTCAATTATTTGAGTTTATGTTAATTTGGCGCTCCATTAGAAATGAAGGTTTACAAAATAAAAGTTGTAGTGGAGCTTGCTGATGCAGTGCCTGTGTCATCATCACAAACCACGGTTTCGAGTCCACACACACTCCCTCAAATGATGATGGAGAGAATTAATTAGAAGCACCTGTGGGTAACCAACGATGTGCCAGTGTCAGTTCATATAATGTTTGAATTCGTGGTGTCCTTTGATGAACTTGGGAGATCAATGATGTCCCAAATTTGCTCAATAGGGTTCAAATCTGAACTTTGAGCAAGTCATGAGAGTGCCACAACTGACACTGTGCAAAAAATCCTGCAAAGTATGAGAGCATGATGTAGTTTAGCATTGTCATTCCTGAACACTGGCCTTGGTTGAAGATGGTGATTGTCGAAATTAGGCACAACACTTGCAGCAAGAATGTCCCTTTGGAAATTTTGTGTATTATGGTTGTCCCTAACTGTTATAAAATCCAGCTTACAAGTCATAGGAAACAGTCCCACACCATAACAGATCCAACACCAAACAGAATCGTCTCTTCAATCAATATTTCATTCGTGCAGTTCTAGATTGCTGTCATATACTCATTTGTAATATGTAGCAAAAAGCAACTCTGGTTGGACCAATGGACTTTTTCTCCAAGAGGCTAGGTTCCAACATTAGTGAGCTCGACACCATTGCATATGTGCTGCTTTGTAGTTGGATGTAAGCAAAGTTCTCTTTGTGGGTCTTCTTCCAAAATAGCCAAGTGACTTCACTTGATTCTGCACTGTTCTCATTGAAAACAACCAATGTGGCAACCATTTCCTTTTTAGAACTGAGCTATTGGTAAAAATGTTTTGTCCAACCATCCTTCTGATTCCATTATCCTCCCAAACAGATGTTTTATGGGGTCTTCCAGATCTTGCATGATCTTTGACATCATTTGTTAACTGGCACTTTCTGACAATTCTACAGATGGTTGAATGGTAATGACCTACTTGATGACCAATTTGTCTCAATGACATACCTGTTTTCCTCATTCCAATAATCTGCCATTGGATTGCATTTGAGACTTGCAGAGGACACAAAATTTCAATGGGCAACAAAGTAAACCTAATTTGTCAAACTGAACGGGTTAAATAAAGAGCTAAAGCACTGTGTAAAAAACTTGCAATTCTGTTGGAAGTGAATACAATAGTCACACTGACAATTCTCGGCCAACAGAGAGAATAGACAATTGAATACAGGTATATTGTACACAAAGGTACAGACTGAATTGGGTTACTGAATTCAAAATTATTGCTTGGTTTTCAAAAAAAATTTGCAGGGGAGTAACTCTGGAGTTACATTTTTTCCCATTATTAAGTATTTTACCTGTTTAGAGGTTTGCTGAGAAAAGATCAATTCAGCTTTCGGCTCAGGTGAGCTAAAAATGTTTGAAATCTGTATATGAAATAATTACTGGTTAGGTACTGCAATTCATAACAAGAGGCCCATGGGCCACATCACTCACCTGAGTCACCTTGGCCCATATTTAAAGATTTTCCCTACATATTCGTATGTAAAACTTTGATCCTTATTATGGCCCCAACCTACCCCTGGGGGTCATATATAACCATCTGTATAAAGCTGGATTTCTATATCAAAGAATACGGAAGTTCCGAGTTCCCCAAGAGTTATTTCCCTTTGTCGAACTCTTCCGTAAATTATGACGTAAAATATGATGACAGTGGGTACATTTGCTAATTACTATCGTTGTATTATTTCTTAAAAGATGATATCCAGAGTTTCTGAGACCATCCTATCTCAGCTAGGGGAAAGGCAACTTTAGTGAGTTTATGAGTATTGGATAACAAAATGGCTCAAACAAATACTGTTAATTGCCATCTTTCTTTGATAAAAGCGTCACTCATGTAGAAGAGGAAACGAATAATGATTTAATAGCCAATTTGATGATCTTATTCAAACAGATTATGCTTGATATGACCAGAATATATAAACCAGTGATTGATATAAACAAAAGTTACGCTTTTATTACATTAATCGTACGTAATCATTATGTACAATGCCAGTCTACGATATAATGTATACATTGTGTACCCACCATACGTCATAAAATGCGAAAGAGTTCGACAAAGGGAAATAATTTTTGTGTAACTCGGAACTTGCGTATTGGAGGGGATTTTAGGAAGAATGATTTTGTAACAACTGAATCACATTTACCTGATGAGTGAACACTGTGCTGGACACATCACTCCTCTGCGTAAAGATCTCCCACATTCGGCGAGTTTCTACATCTACAAGAAGCGCACCTTTCTCACACCCAGCACTGAACTTCCTGTAGTCAGGGTCCAGGGCACAACACCATATGTATCGCTGACCAATACTGAAGGAATTTGGGGTGCCACACTGGCCTTGGTCTGAGACCTGACAAATGTGAGCTATACTACTTCCATTACCAGAGTAGTAAGGTGCCGAGGTGTACAATATATGAAGTGGCATCGACCTCTTCCTTTCTGTCCAAAACATGCTGGATACACAAACACACTCACTGAGGTAGGACTTTCCAAAATCAATGTCTATTCCACCAGTGTCTGCCATTTTAATGTTTACAATATTAATATGTTTGGCTAAATTACTTTTAAGGTTCCACAATGAAATAAATTTATCATGATTAGAGTTTAAACCAATCATTTTTGGGTGTTCTACAATACCATGAATTGATGGCACAGTAATATTTTGGTTAGGGTTATTATCAATGCACGATATCCTCTTGTGGATGAAATATCTCTGAAACTGGACAGAACCAATATTTCCAATTGCTTGTCTATTCATCAGTTCCAGAAAATGGTGTGCATGTACTTTGTCTGTCTGCTTGTTCAGACTTTCTATTCTTTTTACTTCTTGTGCTTTCTTCTCCATATTCTGCTTTGTTACAGTGTATCCAAGGCTGGAAAATTGGTTAGGTTGGATTTTGAAGTATTTTTTTTTCTTTGGGTCATAATAGAACCCTGGTATTTGTAAATAAGTTAAAGAAAAAAATTGAATGAAATAGACACATGTACTGTATTTGCCTTATTTTCGCTGTAGTTTACTTTTACAGCCATATGGCTCAAACCATAATTTATTATTTTTTTTAAAACTGCATAAAAATGAACAAGAATATCATGAAATCAATTAAAAGAACTTCCAAGTGATATCATGTATGCACGTTTAACATGATGTTCAGTCAGATGTTTGCATTTTGTGTGTGTGTGTTTAGGTTGAATGTACAACAGTATACCTAATATTTCGTTCCATGTTTTAAAAAAAGAACTGCAATTTTTGCCTTTTAAAAAATGTATGTATTCAATTATATCATCTTGTTTGCTTTCAATATAATTATCCTTCACTTAAATAAATGTAGACTAATAATTAAGCCATAATTTCAGGATGGGTGGGGGTGGGCGTCATTCAAATCATAGCTCTTAGAACTTACTGGTATAATAAACTACAATCTGAAAGGGATTTAACCAATTAATCATTCAAACTGGATACATCCAATAATGAGCCAAATTCATAAGCAGATTTAATATTTTAAAATATATACATGTAATTTATGTTTTAATTCAAACTGATAGTATATAGTAGATACTACCTATCAATATTAGGCCTATATAATAGCTATGTGATTGGTTAACTGTCCAAAGTCATTATTATAATTAATTATGATATTGCATTCCATTTCTTGCTTTATTATACTTTCATGTAATTTAGTCGAATCTGATTGGTCGAGAAGCATTTAAAATAACTGATTTTTACCCTTTTAGAACAAAATTTATCCACACCCTTTTGGGTGTTAATATCTAGCAAACAGTACCAATACTTAACAATGTTGCTAGTATAAAAACCATCACATGCACACAGAGTGTATGGTTCATTGTAGATTGCTAGATAACATACACGGTAAAATGGATGTTTGCGAGTCCTATCAAATTTACATTACCTGCAGTTGCAAATAAGAAGATAAAGATAATATATATATTCCCATTCTAATGCAATTTTGAATTTCGTTTCATGTTTATATCTTATTTCGATGAGTTTAGCTTCTTTAATAATTGCATGTTTTGTGATTTACGTTGTTAACGCTCATCATGTTTTTGCATCATTCTACTGCGACATCACAATCAAATGATTTCTGTCTCATTAATGGTCAGTTAAACACAGGAGTTTGAAATTTTCTCAATAAAGTCAATAAAATTCACTTGATGGACTTATAAGTCATGAGCTAACGCACATAGCTCATGGTTTAGTCAATCTAGTGAATTTTATTGACTTTATTGAGAAAATTTCAAACTCCTGTGCTTTAACTCCCTCAAACCTCAATGTTTTGCTTTGTTGTATATCTAATAAATGTTTGACACTCAGTGGTCCTATAATAAAACAAATTGTGTCTTGGATGACAATGGCTTTCTCGGGGTGAAAATTTTCAATGTTACCCTCAACTAATCATAATTTATCTTATAGTACTGAAAGGATATCACAATCTGCAGCAGTAGATCTTCCTGCATCATTGGCGATGGCATCGTTCCTGCATCCTGGCACAGAGTCTGAGTGAGACTGAGACTGAGAGTCAGTCTTCGAAAGGCCCGACTCTCTTTTATTATGCCATTTTCTCCTTCCCCTTCCTCTTTTTCTGTTGAAAGGTTCCTGTCGTTCGGATGTTTTCCATTCTGATTTTGAATGTCTTGGTTTCATGTCGAAGAATAACTAGTCTAGCCTTACTAATAAGAGACTCGGTGTCTACTTTCTGTTCGATACTACTTTCATTTTTAGTCTGGTTCCCGAGGCTTTCCGCATGCACAATCGGAAAGCTTCGGAATCAGGTTACTTTCCTAATATTTGCACAACCGCATTCTGAATAATTCATACTGTTGCACGCGCGGCCCGGCGTACGTCGCGTCAAATCTTACATGGTTTAGACAAATATCTGTACTAGGCCTACAAGAAATGTTTTTTAATTAAAAGCGCATACATGCTTTTCTTTCATTCTTCTTTAGACCTATACCCGCCCTTTGACACCCACCTTTTTTTAATGTGTTTTGAAAGAAGGATAGAAAAGAAAAATATTTTAAAAAAATAAACAAAGAGCCCATGGGCCACATCGCTCACCTGAGTTACTTTGGCCCTGTCATGGTTCAGCTGTGTTGATTTTTAAAAGACTTTTTTCATCAATCTTTAATCCCATGAAAAATGTTGACCCCATATTGTGGCCCCAACCTAGTCAAAACTTTAACCCAACTGATCAACACAGAGATGCATCAACACTAATATTCATAACTAGCATGATCTTGTTGTCCTGGATAGAACCAAGGTCATAGATCATGATATGAAATGAAATACCTTGCATGCCATAAGAAATATATATATATACAAAATATGTAAACTATAAAATTTTAAGGTATTCAATGCATAACGACCATATTTCATAAATAGTAAATGGATGGTGGGATTTTTAAATCATGGTATCATTTTGAATGGTTCATCAACTAAAATAATCCACCATAGGAATTTTTTAAATTTTGTTTACTGCTTGATTTATTTGACCTAGAACATGATTTTAAAACATAGTCTATGGAAAGAGTATGTTTTATTAAAATATCTTTAACAGAAATTATACAAATCTCTTGGTAGAAAGTTACACTATCTCTTTATGGAAATATGAAATAAAGTTAATCCTTTACCGCACACATTTTTGGAAAATTAGATTTTTCTTAATTTTACAAAGGGAAGATAACTCTTCAAAAAAGTATCCAGTGCAATTTGCCAGTCATGTGAATTTCATCTACTTCTCTTTTATCATTATCTAACGATAAACATTTTTGTTGATTTAAATCCTTCAAAATTGTTCATTGTCCTTTAGTTACACATTGAATGCCTTAATATAGTTCAGGAGATATTGAATACGTCAAAATTTTATTAAAAGTAAGTCAAACTTCCAGGTCCAGGTCTATGGAGCGCCAAATTAACATAAACTCAAATAATTGAAGATATCTTCAATTATTTAAAGATATCATCAATTCATTTGATGCGCGCAACAATTTAATTAAAGATCTCTTCAAATAATTAATGATATCTTCAATTCTGAATTATTGCGCGCATTAATTGAATTGATGAAAGCATTAATTCTTCTGCTGAATTGACGCGCGCTTCTTTTGAATTAATGATCTCTTCAAATGAATTAATGATATCAACAATTGAATTGATGTGCGCTACAATTCAATTGAAGAGAGCGATAATTGATATAATGCACGAATTAAATCAATTGATGAGAGCAATAATTGAATTTATGCGTGCATTAATTCATTTGATGAGAGCAATAATGGATTTAATGCGCGCATTAATTCAATTATTGCTCTCTTCAATTGAATTAATGATATCTTTAATTCATTTGAAGAGAGCAATAATTCTTTTAGAGAGAGAGAGCAACTATATGATTAAAGATATCAACATATCCACAATTGAATTAATGATATCTTTATATATTGAATTGTTGCTCTCTTTAAAAGAATTGATGCGTGCATTAATTCCTTATACAAAAGCACTGTAAATGAATTAAAGATATCTTCAATTGAATTAATTATAGAGATCATCAGATTATTTATACCGAGCTCTAAATTAATTATTGCGAGCAATATTTCTACTAAATTGACGCTCTCATCAAATGAATTGAAGAGAGCAATAATTGAATTAATTCGCGCATCAAATCTATTATTGCTCTCATTAATTCAATTGATGCGCGCATCAATTAAATTGAAGAGAGCAATAATTGAATTAATGCGCGCATCAAATCAATTATTGCTCTCATTAATTCAATTGATGCGCGCATTAATTCAATTGATGAGAGCAACTGATGAGAGCAATAATTGATTTAATGTGCGCATCAAATATATTATTGCTCTCATTAATTCAATTGATTCGCGCATCAATTGAATTGAAGAGAGCAATAATTGAATTAATGCGCGCATCAAATCAATTATTGCTCTCATTAATTCAATTGATGCGCGCATTAATTCAATTGATGAGAGCAACTGATGAGAGCAATAATTGATTTAATGTGCGCATCAAATATATTATTGCTCTCATTAATTCAATTGATTCGCGCATCAATTGAATTGAAGAGAGCAATAATTGAATTAATGCATGCATTAAATCAATTATTGCTCTCATTAATCCAACTGATGCGCGCATTAATTCATTTGATGAGAGCAGTAATTGATTTAATGCGCTCATTAATTCAGATAAAGAGAGCAATAATTGAATTGATGATATCTTCAAATAATTGAAGATATCTTCAATTATTTGAGTTTATGTTAATTTGGCGCTCCATATATTTCAAGGATTTATATACAAAATATAAAAGCTTTACTTTAAATAGTTTAGGAGATATCGATTGATTTAGGTCAGATTTTTTAAAGAAAGTGTGTCAATGTCACAAGTTTAAATACGATTATATCACAAGGTCTTGTCATATCTATATACAAAATATGGAAGCCCTACATTGAATAGTCTGAAGATATTTAACAGGTTATGTTTTCTTAAAAGTAGGTCAAATTTCAAGGTTAAGGGTCATAGGATGAAAAATTTGATAAAATGTCTTGCCATAACAATTCTATATACAAAATACCTTAAATAGTTCAGAAGATATTGAATAGGTCAGGTTCATTTTATGAAGTAGGTCAAACTTCAAAGTCAAAAGATCAAACACACCATTGTGCACAAGATTTTACCATAAAGAATCTAGATACAAATTTGAAAACCCCACCTAAAATAGTTCTGGATATATCTAATAGCTTATGTTTTCTTAAAATTAAGTCAAACTCCAATTTCAAGGTTACAAGGTCAAAGGTCAAAGGTCATGATATGAAATGAAAGGTTTTGCCATAAGAAATATATATATCGGTATACAGTGTATGAAATAAATAGTTCAAGGCATATTGCATAGGTCAGATTTTTATCTAAACTTAAAAGTAGGTCAAACTTCCAGGTCAAAAGATCACACACCATTGCATCACATGAAAAGTCTTGCCGTAAAGAATGTATATACACAAAATATGCTCTAGCTTAGATAGTTCAAGATATATTTTTAAAGATGTTTCCCATTTATCACCATATAACACTTTGACCCCCTAAAGTTGCCCCATCCTATACCCTCGGAAAACATGGACTGTACAAACTTGGATCTACTCTATGTTAGGGAGCTTTCATATAAATTGGAATTTTTCTGGTCCAGTGAATCCTGAGAAAATTTTAATAGATTTTTCAAACATACTCGCATGTAATTTTTTTTATCCCCTATTGTGGTCCCATCCCACACCGGTTAACGCTATTTGGTACCGCTTGCAGGGCGGCGACCACGAGTTACCTGCCCCTATACAATGAGTTAATTGCCCCTGTATTTCAGTTCAGTTGTACTTAAAATAGGCTAACTCTTGCGCAAAAAAAGATAGAAAATATCAAATATGGGAAAGCGGGACGATAGACCAAACATATCTACGAAGAGACCGTTGGTGCCGGAAATATCTCTGTCTTTAGTAGTGTCCGCGAGGTATATTAATTTATAAAACATGAGATATTAGTACCATATTGCCCGGGAATCAAAAGATTTTTGCAAGATCGGTAAGTATATTCAATATAGGCTAAACAAGCACAAGGCCAGGGCACGTGGTAAGTCATTCCGCAGCGCAGGAATGACCAAAACTAGCCTACTACGGTACCATTTACAGAAATTACCAAAAAAATGACAAAAATTACCGAGAGAGGAGCTAAAATTACCTCAGTAATACATGACATCTACTATCATATTCACATTAAAAATTTTGGTCCCTCCTTTGACGACTTCAATAATTTTTAATTTCGGTCATATCTTTGGTATTTTCTGTGAACGTTTGTAATTTCGGACATTATATGTAACAATCCTACTATTCATTCCACAATGAAGGCCAGTGGGCCTAGATTTTTAATTTGATACACGTATAAACTTGACACTGCGCAAGTTACGTCACGGAATGCAGTATAGGGGAGGAGAAAATATTTGGCTGGACCAGGAGTCGAACCTAGGATCCCTGCATTACTAGTCAGGTGCTCTAACCACTGAGCTATCCAGGTCGATATCCACGGTCCGTGTAGCCCTAACTACTAAATTCCTCCCTTTAATTTGTTTTTGCCGTCGAAGACACACAACCCAGATTCATTTCACCCCTGGCAGGACGAGTAGTCACGGCACCAACTGGTAAAATCTTGCACAGAGGTCCCTAGGTTCAATTCCCGATCCAGCCACAAATTTTCTCCGTGTATGTCTATCTGAGACTGAGTTGGAAAATTACGGTATCTTCATAGTGACAAACTAATGAAAATATTGATCAAATTCGACTGGTCAAGGACTGTTAATATAAATAAATTTGAAACATTGGTCATTGTAATGATTGGTTTCATGTTATGCTAAGCTTGTGTTTCAAGACAAGGCTGTCTTTGTTGGTGATGATACTGATGTATATATTTAGAAACAAGTAATGCTTTGATTTTGATTACAGGTGTGGTCTTTTAAAAAAATTAATGCATGGCAAGGTTGATAGTGAGACTAATAAATTCTTTCAGCAGAATTCAGCTAGACACACAAAAAAAAAGACAATCACTACAGCCTTCCAAGAAGATGGACTGCCTCACAATAGTTTCCTTGAGGACTGTCTTGAAATATCCAGAGTTTAAGGTATGCATTTTGTACACCATGAAAATCAGCTTATAGTTTAGCTGTTATCTAATTAGAGGGAATTTTCAATAGGGACTGGGTCTTTTCATTTGCTGGACCCTTATGTAACAATGACACTGTTCTTCCACCCCTGTTAGATCCACTATAACTTTAAGGAAAATAATTGGATCATCCTGTCCCACCAATATGCACATCTACAAATGAGAATGAAGCATTGCACAAAGTTTCAAGACTATCCGATAAGCCATATAGGAGAAGTGTTCACAAGATTTTGTGACAGACAGAAAGACAGATGAAGTACAAAAACTATGTCTCCCCCTGGAAGAGGGGAGACATAATTAGAATTTTTTTTAGACAGAAAGGAATGAGATCTCTGATACAGATTTTGCTATGAATATATATCATGTTTTGCTGAGTGAAAACATTTTTTTCTTCTCTTTTATTTATACGTATCTAAGCACAAAGTAATTAATACTTT
>NC_079168.1:51523386-51563386 GCF_947568905.1 Ostrea edulis | reverse complement strand
TAGGGTGGGGTCATTTAAAAATCTTCTTCTCAAGATCCACTGGGCCAGAAGAGCTGAAATTTACCTGAAAGCTTCCTGACGTAGTGCAGATTCAAGTTTGTTCAAATCATGGCCCCTGGGGGGTAGGATGGGGCCACAAGTGGGGGGGGGGGTTCAAAGTTTTACATACAAATATAGGAGAAAGCTTTAAAAATCTTCTTCTCAAGAACCATTGGGCCAAAGAAATTGACATTTACATGAAAGCTTTCTGACATAGTGTAGATTCAAGTATGCAAAGGGTAGTTTGGGCCATAATAGGGACTAAGGTTTTACATGCAAATATATATGGAAAGTCTTCAGATATGGGCCAAAGTGACTCAGGTGAGCGATGTGGCCCATGGGCCTCTTGTTACAAATCATGACCCCTGGGGGTAGGATGGGGTCACAATAGAGACCAAAGTTTTACATGCGAATATATAGGGAAAATCTTTAGAACTGGACCAGGGTGACTCAGGTGAGCGATGTGGCCCATGGGCCTCTTTGTTAACCTATATCTTTTATTTGTGTGAAGATATTCAAACATTAAGAACAGACATATATATATATAAATCATTTTTTCTTTCATTTTTTCATCCAGGGTAGTTTAGAACTGTGTGCATTGGTTTTGGAAGAATTTGGGCTGTTTAGGCTAAAATCCATTATGTAAGTTCATCTTTGTGGTGCACAAATTCCATATGGTCATTTCAAATAGTCAACATTGCTTCTATTTTCAATCTGAAATTCTACATGTATTTTGTTTGAGAGATGAAAACAATTCTCGAAACATTATCACCGTTATCTTTAATTTTCCATCATACTTGTGTCAAAGAGTTGAACTTTCTTTACCAGTAATTTTATATTGACTTCGCATTGTGTGATATATAAAGTTTTTATGATTTTATTTTCTGTCTAAGATATTCAATATTTAAAGGAAAAAGATAATGGTAGGAGATGGTAGGATAAATTCTAATTATTCAGAGAAACTTGATAAATACTGAGTTTGAGCTTATATACTCGATAACACAATAGAAGAATGCAATTTACTAGTTAAACTTTGATAGGATACTAAATTTAGGATGAGCCAATAAGATTATGTCTTGTTTTTCATGTTACAGGATTGGACAGAATATGAACACACACATCCAATACTTCAAAGATATTATGTTTGTGGAGGCAGAGATTTTGATTGCATCCACTGTTTAGAATACATCCTTAAGGGAAGCAGACTGCCGCCTTTACCCAATGATATAATGATTAATCATAACTATATCTGTTTTGTACCAAATAGAAAGAGCATTGATTCAGGTCATTTTCAAATCCACTGGCATACATTGTACTATACATGCAACCTTTTCAAACTTTACATTTAAGATTTTATAAAGGAAATATCTTAATGTTTCACATGTTTACCTTTCACTGTGCTATGTAATTCATTATACCTGCCATTATGCCAGTCTTCCTGAACATAATTTGTTTTCTGCAATTTCATTGGCCAAGAGGCTTAATCCTGGGTTATCAGATTGAGCATTTATATTTAGTATCCCATTGATTTTGTCAGCCCTATATAAGGAGCTGACTCAGATTTACTCACTCTGCTAGGTTAAAGAACTCTAAGGTTTGTACTTTTCACATGAATTTCGTGTTCGCCTCTTATCTTTTACATATAGTAGGAAATGAACATAACATTGAGTTAGGGAACTATTTAGATTTTACATTATAATATGTAAATATCTTAGCAGAGTCAATTTACTTGGTTCAGGGTAGTATCAGATATTACTTTTTCAGAGTTTAAGTGTTTAGGCTATCTCAATGTTTCTATAGTTAGCCTTGTCCTATGTTACTTTTAGATGTATGGAAGCCTTTTAGTGTTATAACACTATATTTATGCCCCCATTCAAAGAAGAGGGACATATTGGTTTGCACCTGTTGGTCGGTCGGTAGACCACATGTTGTCCGCTTAATATCTTAAGAACCATTCACTTGATCGTAATATATTTCATATGTGGGTTGGTTATGAAAAGAAGAGGACCCCAATTGTTTTTCAGGTCGAAATGTCAAGGGTCAATCTACTCTGGACATAGGAAGACACTGCCTGCTCAATATCTTGAGAACCCTTTGCTTGACAGACATCAAACTTGGTACACTGGTACATCTCAAGGAGTAGATTTAAGGTCATATGGTCAAAGGTCAAGGGGTAAACTGGACATAGTAATATATTGTCTCTTATGTTTTAAGAATTATTTGCTTGATTGACACCAAACCTGGTACAGCATAAGGAGTAGATGACCCCTATTGATTTTTAGGTCACTTGGTCAATCCACTCCTGACATAGGAAGATATTGTTTGCTCAATATTTCGAATTGATGATACTACTATCAATCAAATTATGCATATGTATAACCCTTTTCAATTTTGCACCATGGGGGCTTATATGTAATTGTTTTACAAACACCTCATGTTTTATAGTTTGTGAAAGCTTGTTAGGGTCATAACTTTAGATTTTCTTATTATGGTACTTGCCCGTCAGAGACTGGACATATTATGGTATGGTGTTGTCTGTCCGGACCTTGTAAGATGGGATACAGACTGAACCGTAAGCTCTAGAATCTTACAACTTGGTACATTTGATCACCATAAAAGGAAGATGCTTATTGTTTTTTAAGGTCAAGGTTGTAGGTTCACTTAATAGGAAAACCTTGTTCGAGAAAATTACAGATTCTTGAACTGAGTATTTTGAGGAAACATTACATAGAAAGTACATGATTTGTCAAATTTCTCCCAATATTCAACTGAGAACCTTATTCTGCAGAGTATTTGTATGGGTATGGAAAATGTGTATGTGGCTATGATTTTGATTTTTGTTAAAAATTTTGTTGTTGAAAATTACAGGTTTAACCGAGTCAGTTTTTGAGGAAATATACATGTATTAAATAAATGACGGTTTGACCTTTTAACTCCTCTCACAGTTTTGAAGCTAGGGTCTTTGTAAATAACTTCTTTGGTGTTTTAGAATATTTACAGATTGTTGATCATGGTCAATTTTGGGGAAATATTTTCCGCAGAGCTCTAGTTGTCTATCTACCGGCCTCCTGTCACTTTTAAGTTTAGGAGCTTTTATTCATGGAAAGAAAGTATGTGACAACCTGATGATGGCTGATACTATTTAAAGCCTTTTTATACGCCCGTCTTAAGATGGGACGTATTATGGTATGGCGTTCATGTCCGTCCGTCTGTTAGCTTTTTCGTGTCCGACCCGTAACTTAAATACTACAAGGCCTAGAATCGTCAAACTTTGTCTGTAGATACATCTTGGGTAGAAGGTGTGTCGCACATTAAAACCAGGTCACTGTGACTTTTCATTAGGAAGATATGGCCATATATGGCAAAAACTTGTCCGACTCATAACTTGAAAACTATTAGACCTAGAATCACCAAAATTGGTCAACTAATGCATCTTAGGTAGAAGGTGTGTCGCATCCTACTTTAAGGTCACTGTGACATTTAATTAAGATGATATAAAAAAAATGTTTTAATGGGTACAATCTATACTGTTAACAATATGTGACGGGCATATCATGTGCCATGGCGGTGCACTTTATTCTAGAAATGGCATCAGAAAAACACCCTATGTAACCTTTTCTGCTTGTACTCATTTATTTTTATTGGAAAACTTATTACTTGTTATCAGCTACTCTAAAACAATATTGACTTGTGCTATAATAAATTTGTAAACTTTACAAGTCTTTTCATTTCAAACAAGGTGTTGAACAAGTTGTTGAACATCATCTGGGATTCACAACCAAACAGGTACAACATGGAAACAGTGTGTTCCATGATTTCTGTAGTGTAACAAGTCCAGCTGATCCCAAGTACACTGTACTATTGACAACGATTGTTTTTGATAAGCACAATAGAAGTTCTACTTTGGGAGAAGCTATAATTATTTTAGTCCTAGCATACACTGCTTCCTGTTAGAGTTAGGGTGCTGTATAACTTGGTACCTCTTTGAGATAAAATGCTTTATCATCAAATCATAAAGCATCTTCCCTCTAACAGATACCAGATTATAAAGCACCCTCCCTCTAACAGGTACCAGATTCTATAAAGTACCTTCCCTCTAACAGGTACCAACTTACAAAGCACACTTCCTCCAACATGTACCAGATTATAAAATATCCTCCATTTATAATCTGGTACCTGTTAGAGGGAGGTTGCCTTATAAGATGGTACCTGTTAGAGGGAGAGTGCTTTATTAGTTGGTACCTGTTAGAGGGAGAGTGCTTTATAATCTGGTACCTGTTAGAGGGAGGTTGCCTTATAAGTTGGTACCTGTTAGAGGGAGAGTGCTTTATTATTTGGTACCTGTTAGAGGGAGAGTGCTTTATAATCTGGTACCTGTTAGAGGGAGGTTGCCTTATAAGTTGGTACCTGTTAGAGGGAGAGTGCTTTATTAGTTGGTACCTGTTAGAGGGAGAGTGCTTTATAAGTTGGTACCTGTTAGAGAGAGAGTGCTTTATAATCTGGTACCTGTTAGAGGGAGGTTGCCTTATAAGTTGGTACCTGTTAGAGGGAGAGTGCTTTATAATCTGGTACCTGATAGAGGGAGAGTGCTTTATAAGTTGGTACCTGTTACAGGGAGGTTGCCTTATAAGTTGGTACCTGTTAGAGGGAGAGTGCTTTATTAGTTGGTACCTGTTAGAGGGAGAGTGTCTTATACGTTGGTACCTGTTAGAGGGAGAGTGCTTTATTAGTTGGTACCTGTTAGAGGGAGGTTGCTTTATAATCTGGTACCTGTTAGAGGGAGAGTGCTTTATAATCTGGTACCTGTTAAGAGGGAGAGTGCTTTATAATCTGGTACCTGTTACAGGGAGGTTGCCTTATAAGTTGGTATCAGTTTTCAAACAACAAATATGTAAAAGTCTTGATATCCTCTATGGAAAATAACATTTCAAGTTGATTTAAAGTGTACACATTGTTAATTGTAATTAAGCGTATTTCATATCAATGTGCTGTCACAACATTCCGTGAAATTATGAATACTACGACGTTCTAATGGTGTATCAAGATTTTAAAATATTCTGCCCGAAATTTGTACATCAATGATTTAGAAATATCAGTCTAATACTTTGGGGAGGGTGTGATGCTAATACATCCATCATAACACACGGTACCTAATATGCATTAAAAAATATATATATGTTTATGCATAGAATTACCATTTTTCTCAATTCACTGCAACAGTGTATCATTCTTGTTAACAATGTAGATTATTAATATTTGTCAGGGTTTTTTGATACTTGCTTATGTAATATATGTCTCTTGATTTAGACGCGGGTTGTGTCGAAAATCTGAGTTTTAAATAATCAACAGTGTTGTGCTTCTCATTTTTAGAACCGATTGATTTGAATATGATTGAAAGTATTCATGTTTCCTACGTAATTGATAATAAATATACATGTGTTTGCCAACCACAATGGAGCTCCAACATGACCTATTTTACCTAATATTGGTCTATCAAGAAATAAGTATAAAAGAATTGACACACGACGATTATTCGTACGAATCATTGTGAATTATAAATTGGCACGAGGGATAACTCGTACCTACATAAGATGAGATAACTCGTGGTCGTCACCCTGTAAGCGGTACCAGATAGCCTCGACCTCCTACACCCAGGGGCCATGCTTTTAACCAGCTTGAATTTGCACTATGTCAGGAAGCTTTCATGTAAATTTCAACTTTTCTGGTCCAGTGGTTCTTGAGGGGAAGATTTTAAAATGACCCCACCCTATTTTTGTCTTTTCGTAATTATCTCCTCTTTGAATAATCCCCTTCAGCCAAGGATGATTTGTTCTAAATTTGATTGAAATTGGCCGAGTGGTTCTGGAAAAGATGAAAAGTTTACGGACAGACGGGCAGGACAGACGACATACAAAATTTAAGGCGATCAGAATAGCTTACTTGAGCTTTTAGCCTGGAGCCCCTATCACATCCAAAGATTAGTTTGAATTCAAATATATTATTTTCTAGGATTAATCTGAATAAATAGATCATGTCTGTGCAGTGGATGGAGATTGGGCTTATATCTTATTCTCTGCAACCAGCGATAGAACAGGGGATGAAAGATATAGGGAAGACCTGGGTGGAAATAGAAAAGAAAGTAAAAGACAGGCAGTTGTGGCGTCAGCTGGTTGAGGCCTTATGTGCTGATAGGCACGAAAAGGATAAGTAAAAGTAAGCAACCAGCGATTGGCTCCTCGAATTGTATGTTTGTGTAAATCATAACTGATGAGCAGGCAACCGGTGTGTGGTCGCAAACGTTCAATACGAAATCTGAATTTTACTAAATAACTGCACTCAAAGCATGCACGATAGCATTAGGTGTTAAAAAGTCAATATTTATTGACTATTTTTCTGTTGGTGCATTATTTGAGATATAATAGATCTTCCTGTGAAATGATATAGATATTTTGAAACATCAATTATTTTAATAGAATCAAATTAAAGATTTCAGTATCAAGATAGTGTATTTTCGGGAGTACATTTGAAGTCTAGCAAAAATGCGATCAAAATTTTCCTTAGACTCCCCGGTCTCAGCAATCATTATTTTTTTGCTTTTTGGCGGTAGACGTACCTACATATACTGTCAAGAACGTGTGCAGTAAAATATCTGCCCAATGTGTTTTCCCAAATTTTCCGAAGACGAACATTGCTGGTCATGAATATAAATAAATATATGACCAAATCATCCATATTTCCAGTTTTCGGCGATCTTTTACTAGTTAGATAATGATATTTCTCTCCAAAATTCCATTTTCACTAATCCCTACATCAATTAAATTTTTTTTATATGAATTCTACAAATCCAATCCTGTAATTTGAGTTTAAAATAATTTTTATATAATTAACCCCCCCCCCCCCAGGTTTCCCCGATTTTTTTTATGAAAACCCAATATCTACTCCCAAAATTAATTTTTTACTCAAATCGTAATTTTGTATAGTTTTGATATATTACTTGTACAAATAGATACCTTTATTTTAAGTGGTACATGTAATTAGCTTTGTAGCAAATAATTTGAGGATTGGCTTAAATTTTGACAGACTGTCCACACACTGGAATCAAAATCTCACCAACTTATCAAAATATATATATATATATATATATATATATATTATCATTAATTCATTTGATGTGCGCATTAATTCAATTGATGAGAGCAATAATTGAATTGAAGCGCGCATTAATTCATTTAATGAGAGCAATAACTGATTTAATGCGCATACCTATGGAGCACCAAATTAACATAAACTCAAATAATTGAAGATATCTTCAATTATTTGAAGATATCATCAATTCAATTATTGCTCTCTTTAATTGAATTAATGCGCGCATTAAATCAATTATTGCTCTCATCAAATGAATTAATGCGTGCTTCAATTCAATTATTGCTCTCATCAATTGAATTAATGCGCGCATTATATCAATTATTGCTCTCTCCAATTGAATTGTAGCGCGCATCAATTCAATTGTTGATGATCTCTTTAATTCAATTGAAGATATCTTTAAATCATTTACAATGCTTTTATATAAGGAATTAATGCGCGCATCAATTCTTTTAAAGAGAGCAACAATTCAATTAAAGAGATCATTAATTCAATTGTGGATATGTTGAATTGAAGAAATCTTTAATTATATAGTTGCTCTCTCTTAAAGAACTATTGCTCTCTTCAAATGAATTAAAGATATCATTAATTCAATTGAAGAGAGCAATAATTGAATTAATGCGCACATTAAATCCATTATTGCTCTCATCAAATGAATTAATGCGCGCATCAATTCAATTATTGCTCTCATCAATTGATTTAATTCGCGCATAATATCAATTATTGCTCTCTTCAATTGAATTGTAGCGCGCACCAATTCAATTGTTGATATCATTAATTCATTTGAAGAGATCAATAATTCAAATTCAATGCGCGCAATAATTCAGAATTGAAGATATCATTAATTTATAGAGATTTCTAATTAAATTGTTGCGCGCATCAAATGAATTGATGATATCTTCAAACAATTGAAGATATCTTCAATTATTTGAGTTTATGTTGATTTGGCGCTCCATACGGATCGACTAAGCAAAATGGGCCGAATCGACCAGGGGACGGACCATCTAGGGACGGACCGACCGTGGAACGGATCGACCTCACACCCTTTAGGTTAGCAGATATCATATTATTGATCTTTGATTCCATTGTACTTATTTTTTTTTTTTTGGTTATTAAATGTCACATAGGAGATGTTGTTCTCGGTTTTAAGAACTTTGTTCTTACAGGGTAGATCTAATGAATTGTTACTTTTTGAAAAACTGCAACGGTGTGGTCATACGCATTACAGTACTCTTTCCTGCTTTTAGTTTAACTATCTTAATCACCATATCATTAATTTGTTTCCCCTTGAAGGACAAGATCACACATGGTATATGGAATTTTAGCTACACTAGCAAATAACAATACTTTGTTTGAATAAAACTTTGTAAATTTGAGAGGAGGAATAGGCCTAGTGAACAAGGCCAACTCGTTGGAATGATGGCACTAGGTGGTCATTAACCTCACCATTTCATGGCGGCACGCGCAGCTGAAAGCTAGAAAAAGTCAAATAGATTCTATCTCCAATCACCATGTTATAAGGTCAGCAATAAATCACAGAAACTGTGCAAACTATGTTAATAGAAACCGTGAATTGTTCAGATTTAAACCGATTTCATTCAAGTTTCCATATATTGACCTCGTAAGTCGTGAACAACCTTGACCATTTAATTTTAGCTCACAGTCATGAAATCTGCATGCGTTCATCAGCTGTAAAATACATTAAGATTGTTTGGCTCACACGAAAGGACATTTTCAGTATAAACGTTACTGTGCATTACACAACATTAAACGGTTAAACGTTCTTCACTTCAGTGTTGATTAACAGCGAATGAACGTCATGTTATTGAGAGGACAGGTTGTGTAACAAACAAAAAATGAAATTAAGAATTCTTTTTTTAAAGTGTAGGGAGACAACTGGATATGTTAGTCGTTTCCAAGGAAGCTGGTGTCAGTTAAGAGTAGCCTACATGTCGTCATTGAGACCAAAAGAAGTGGAAGTCATTGATTTGACAGCTGACTCTCCGCCCGATTCTTCCTCAGCATCTCAGGCAGACAACAAAGGTAGTCATGTGGAAAACCCAGATAGCAAACGACAGAGTAGTTGTGGATTTGGTCAGATACTGAATGCAAAGGAAAATTACCAAACTAATATGCCCAAACCACTTGGACCTTTGAAACAAAGTGGACAAAAAGTGATAAAACATTTCAAGCGGGTAAATAAACCTGTGCAAACACTGGAGGAAGGGCCCATTGCACCAGGATGTAAACAGAATATAGAAACACAGCCAAAAACAGACGTGGAAAATGCCCCTAAAAGATCAAAGAGTAATCCATTATTCGAACAAGGTAATATTTCAATCTAACATTATAAACAAAGACAGATAACTGCTGAAAATGATAGAGCGAGATGGCTTTGAAGTCTCTGTAGTCTGATTTATCTTGATAGTAATGTCATGGGATTAAGCTTACACGTATGATTTCAGGTTCCTCCAGATTTGGGAAGAGAGAATGGGAGTTAACTCCCTTTGGAAACGAATACCAATCATCAAAGGACCGTGAAGGACTCCCCTTCTCCCTCATGTGTTACAATGTCCTCGCCCAGGAACTTTTACATGACAACCAGTACCTTTACAGAGACCACTCAAGCCAAGTTCTGGATTGGGAGTACCGCAAACAGAAACTGCTACAGGAATTTGATTACCACCAACCTGATGTGAGTTGTAAAACTCTTTACCAAGATTGTATTGATTATACTTTTTAAAAAATTTACATTTCAAGTCCAGGTTTTGATATGAAAGATTTTTAAATCTACCAGGCTCTACCAGTCTAGGAATCAAAGTGTTAATGTAAAGTGCATGTAGTTACTTTTATTATAGTAATTTGTGTGTATTGGTATGGTAGTATCAAGGATATTTCAGGGTTGTAATGACTAACATCATGAATTTACAGATTATATGTTTACAAGAGGTTCAGCAAACGCATTTAGAAGAGTTTTACAAACCACACCTTGAAGCAATGGGTATGCAATGTATAGTTGTTCTCATCCTATTCTGTCATTGAAATATAGTGTAAATTATGGGAATTGAATGATCTCATTTTGCCTCTGGCATTTTTATGTAAAGGGTATGGTGGTGCCTTCCTTCAAAGAACAGGAGGAAAAGTGGATGGCTGTGGAACATTTTACAAGAAAGGCAAATTTCGTATGGAGGACGTCAGGCAAGTTCACTATTACCAACAAGGCTCCAAACTTACAGATCGTGACAATGTAGGTCTCATTCTAAAACTTGCACCGATTAGTGGTGAGGAAGGATTTTGTGTTGCAAATACTCATTTACTCTACAACCCAAAACGTGGGGATATCAAACTTCTACAGTTAGTGAAATTGTTGGCCGAGTTGAATCACATGATTCCAGATTTCCACAGCGTGCCTGTTATTTTGTGTGGTGATTTCAATGCTCGTCCTCACAGCTTCATGTACAAATTTATTTCTCAAGGTTATCTAAGATACCATGGATTACCATTAGAAGACATTTCAGCTCAGCGGTATGGAGGACAAAGAAAATTATTGGATACTGGTCTGATTCCCACAAATTTGACCATCTCAGATCAGTGTCAATATCTGGAGCATCATCAATTAGAACAACTCAGGAAAAGTCCATTGTTGGGTGGACAGTTCTACAGCTACCAGAGCTCACCTTACCATCATTTTCACTTTCCTCAAATCTCTCAGAACTCAGGGTTTCTGTGGCACAAGTTTCATCTAGTTTCTACATATAAACATTTTATTGAAAGAACAGGAGAACCTGAAGTGACAACTCAGTCCAATGCTTCAGACAGTTCCACAGTAGACTATGTGTTCTATTCAGTCCAAGGTAGAGAAAGCAAGTCTAGGAGGGGAAATTTCAACAGTAGGAATGTTACAGAAGGCAGGATCAAATTGTTGGGACGTTGGGGTTTACTGTCCAAGAATGAGATTAGTGCGGCTGGAAATTTGCCAAATTATGAAAATCCATCAGATCATTTGCCATTAATGGTGAAATTCCTCCTTACACGTTAGTCATTAATGTTGATATTCAAGCTGATGGGAGGGAGCATGTTTTGTGAATTGAAAGCCTCAGTGATTCAGATGTCTGTGTTAGTTCACTCAGTAGCCTTCTTTCACAGTCAGCGAGATATTTATTCTTTACATCATCTCATTTACAGATTTAAGATGAAAATATTAAAATATAGTTTGAATTTGAACCTCAAATTTATGTTTATTTCAAAATCATCTGGGTAGAAGGAGTCTTAAAATGACACTGTCAGATCAAAACAAATTTTCAGGTAAATGTGCATTTAATTTGAAAAGGGCCAACTGTTATTTGCCAGGAACTGCTGGTACATATACATAAATAAATATTGAATACTTGATGTTAATATTTTTCCCAGGTTAGTCCCACTTTGACCAGACTAAAGCTAAATAGTTTGAAGATTGAAGGAGGCAAGCAATTGCATAGCATATGTACCTGTCATTCTTCAAATACCCATGGGCCACAACGCTCAACTGATTCGCCTGGGTTTATTCTGATCCATATTATGACACCACTCTTGTCTGATGGGGTCATGACTTAACAAAACCTAAATCCACACAACATAGGGATGCTTTGATGTCACTACTACTAACTGTTGCCTTGCTTTATCCACAATTCTAGTTCCAACCTCAGGGTCCACAATTGAGGGGGGGGGGGGGGGGGGGGGGAGAAGAAAAAGGGAAAAAAAATAAATCCGTAAACTTTAATCCACACAACTTGGGGATTTAGTGTGGCCCTGCTACTCTTGAACAGAATTTTGTAAATTCTCCATTATGTTCTCATGTAAAACTTTGAATCCTCTTTAGCCCTAGAGGCCATGATTTAATCAATTATGAATCTGCATTACATCGGAATGTTTGCATATTAATGACTAATCATATCCAATGTTTTTTGAGAAGATTTTAAAAAGATGCCACCATATTTTCACTTGAACAGTTTCGAATCTCCTTTACCCAAGGATTTTTTATGGCAAGTTAGGTTGAAATTGGCTCTGTTGTTCTGAAGAAGTAACCAAACAATAGATAATTAGAAAAGATCATTTGAGATCTTGGTGAGCTAAACAAGAGGTCTATAAGTCACCATGGCTCAGCTGTTGTGATTCTAAAAGTTTTTTTTAAGCTCAACTGAGCTGAAAGGTGAAGATTTACCTGAAAGCTTCCTGGTATAAAGCAGATTCAAGATGGTTCAGATCATGGCCCCCAGGGGTAGGGTGGGGCCACAATAGGGGATCAAAGTTTTACATACAAATATATAGGGAAAATCTCAACCACTGGGCCTGAAAAGAAATTTACATATACATGAAAGCTTCCTGACATAGTGCAGATTCAAGTTTGTAAAAATCATGGCCCTTGGGGGTAGGTTGGAGCTACCACAGGGATAAAAGTTTTACATGCGAATATATAGGGAACAACTTTAAATATGGGCCAAGGTGACCTGAGTGAGGAATGTGGCCCATGGGCTTCTTGTTTCAATCTTTATTTCCATAAAAATTTTGTTGCCCCAAAGGGTCACAATATAACTGAATGTGAATTCAGACAAAGCAGGGTTTGACACTAGGGCATGTCCGACCGACCGAGTCTACTAAATGATAGGTCCGGTCGGATAAAATGTTGGTTTACTAGTCCGACTGGTCATATTGAAAAAGTAAACAAGCAACTTTATTTTAAACAATAAGATATTTTATTCTTAACTAAAAATATAAACTGTGTGATAACAATCTATATTTTTAGTTGTAACAAATAAGTCGCGGTCCAAAGTGATGTTTTCTGATATCTACTTGTTACGTGAAGATGTGTAAAGTGTTTCAGATAAATAGATATAAATTGAATTCATTTCAATTTAAAAAAGAGTTTGTTTGAATTAAATGTATGAAAGTTTTTATCAAATTAACAAATTACATTGTAAACAGCCATTTTTAATGTTGACATATGCATATATGTGTGGGAATGTCTCTTTTCAAATACAACTTCTCATCCTCACAGAAAGGTGTCCCAAGAGAGAAAAAAAAAAAAAAAGATGGGGAAGAAACAAAGCAGGCTTATGAAATAGAGGGGGGAAACAGTTGGTCTTTTTATTCCAAGTAGAATGAAGAATGTCTGTGCCGGATAGAATTTTTAATACCTATATAGATTTCATATGAGAATGTCTTCTCATATGAAATCTATTTAGGTATCCTAATATGAAAGCTCTACCTTATATAGGTCACAGGATATTTAATAGGTTTGGTTGTCTTAAAATAGGTCAAGATCACATACTTAGGTGCCATAAGAAAGCTCTTAATGTCACAAGGAATACACATATGAAATATGAGGTCCCTGTCACTTGCCATTCAAAAGTTGTGAGCAAGGTTAAAGTTTCAGACAGGACAAAACAATATGACCCTGACTAGTTGCAGGGACAAAATAAAAAAAAAAAACTTGAATCCACACAACTTGGGAACATTTGCATATGATTCAGTGTGGCCATTTTATTCTTGAAAAGCATGTTTAAATCAATTTGAAATATGTTATATTCATAAATATATTATATTCCAATACAAGACTTCGATCTTCTAATGTGGCCCCACCCTACTTCTGGGGCTCCATGATAATACTTGAATTTGAACTCCCTGAAGATGCTTGTATATCAATTTGACTAATTATGGCCCTGCTGTTATTGCTAAAAAGATTTTTGACTATATATTCCCACGCATGTAAAACTTTGATCCCCTAATGTGGCCCCTACCTATGCCCTGGGGTCATAATTTGAACAAAGTTAAATCTGCATTACTTTGGGATGCTTGCATATTAATATGACTAATTATTGAATGATGATTTTTAAATATTCAATGTAAAACATTGATTCCCTATTGTGGTCTCGCCCTACTTATGGGGTCACAATTTCAACAAACTTGAATATGCGTTACCTTGGGATGCTTGCATATTAATATGACTAATTATGGCCCTTATGTTCTTTAGAGGAGATTATAAATATTTTTCCTATATATCTGCATGTAAAACTTCTGATTTCTTATTGTGTTCCTTCCCTTGGGAGCCATAATTTGAACAAACTAGAATCTACCCAGGAAGCTTTCAAGTAAATTTCGAATTTTTCTGGCACGGTGGTTCTTGAGAAGATTTTTAAATGACCCCACCCTATTCTTTGTATGTAGTATGGCTATTCATCTAAACAACTTGAATCCCCTTTACCCAAAGTTGTGCCAAGTTTGATTGAAATTGGCTCAGTGCTTCTGGAGAAGGTGAAAAGTTTTGCAGACAAAAGGTGATCAGAAAAGTTTTGCAGACAGAAAGATGACAGACAAAAGGTGATCAGAAAGCTCACTTGAGCTTTCAACTTAGGTGTCAGAGCTAAAAAAACACAACAAAAAACAAAACATTTCAACACACACAATCTTCAACAATTTAATACTCTGTACTCAAATACTAAAAAGGCAGTGAACATTGTATCACTTCAAATGCAATTTGAAATGGTATTACCTGTTCACAATTTTACTAATACATATATATTTCAATTTATATATAACTGGAAAGCACATCACAGCACCAAATTTGAGTATAAAATGCATTTGATATAGTGAAGTTCTGTCCTGACTAGTACGTTTATAATGAGTACTAGTATTCCAATGTCACTACTGCTGACTAAATTCACTTCTGGTGTAATTTTGGACAGTACATACAGTTCACTAGTGAACACGAGGAACAGATCTCGTGATAACAAGATGGAAACAATTCTCGTGAAAACTGTGGATTGGGTTGTTATCTTTCTGAACTTCATATGCGAAGCTGGTAGTCTGAGGAGTCGAGAGTAGCAGAAGTTGTCTGTGTCTTTTTCTTAGTCCCAGTATCAGTGGGAATAGATGTGTATCTGTAATATCAAACAAATTGAATACAGTTAGTCTCGGTGTTCTATACATGTAGTAGCCTTCCCTTTGGCCATTTCTCACACACACACACACACACACACCCAGAAAAATGGTTAGCAGCCCCCTGGATACCTGGCTATATAGCATGATTAACTTTAACATTGCTCACAACTTTTGAAATATCAATCAGATAATAAAAAAAGACAGTGCTAGCTTGTTATTCACAATTATATCATGAAGTCAAATTGAAACCAAATTTTAGGGCACAATATGATTCTCCACATGAATACCTATGTAGTTAAAATGTATTTTCTCAGCAACCTGATGAAACAAATCAAACAAGATAATTAAGTGTGTCTTCTTTAAGTTATAGGGAATCATTATATATATTTTCATTGCAAAAACTCTCAGAGAACTAAAGATATCATCTGGAATTTTCTACAATAATTGTTTAACCTGAGTTTTTAACTTATTAATAGGGTACTTCTTATTTAGTCCCAAGGATCGATGATGATTCATCATACAAAATTTCATTGCAAGGCTCAAAGACTTTTAGAAATATCGAATCATTGGAATTTTGAGTAGTGTTACAGACCGACCCAAATAAATATCCTCCGCTTTTTGCTAAAAGCCCAGAACAAAAATGATTTATTTTTCTTCATTGAAAATACACACTTTTGTATGCAAATACATTTAACCAAAAATATGAGGAGTAAATCTCCTATATAGCCATTTCCTAAAGAGAAAACCAACTATGGGGGAAAGGCTAATATACAGCACAGGCATCGGAGGAAATATATATGTGTATCTGTAATATCAAACAATATGAAAAACAATATAGTAATTATAGTCCTGATGTTGGAGGGATCTATAAATGTGAGAAAGTATCTTGAAGCTTTCATCACACAGTTCCATTGTTTACAATTGTTTTGTAGGCCCACTTTTCCTTCCTCTTTTTCTTCCTTCATTTTCCTCTCTTCTCCCTCCTCCTTCCCTCCCCATTCCCCTATTACACCACCCTTTTCATCCTGTTTGCCCCCCCCCCCCCCTTATCACTACCCAGGGATAACCGTTCGCGGGAAAATCAATAAAAATTTCACCCTTGGCTAGCAAAGATGTTATTATTTGTGTAAACTCTGGACATTTTACTCAAAAACTGAATAAAAGTGCAAAGCATTTTTTGTTAAGTTTGAGTAAAATGTTCAGAGTTTACACATTGATAAATTCTTCTAAAAGAATGTTTGATTCTTATAATTCAAATTCGTTCCCTGTGTCATCAATTAAAAAAATTTTTAATAGTTTCCCCACGCTATGTTATTTGTTTTTGGGTGCATATGTATATATAGCGTTTTTGGATTTATTGATTTGTAAATTCTCGTTTAGCTTTATTTTTGTCCAATCAAAACATTTGTAATAAATGACATTGGAATTGTTTCTGCATATCCAGGTAGGACCCAACCCACGTGTGCATTGGCAGTTACTTGTGAACTGTATATTGCCTCACATAGAAAGCTGTAGTCGCTCTCCTATTACCGACAGAGTGGTAGCCAGTTTCTACTTACGCCCTATATATTTTAGTAGCTTGCTGTAGACTTGTGCGAGCATCTCGTGGTGCCTCTGTGGAATATTTCCTGGGGGACTGGAGTGTTATGGTCCAAGATTTAGCCTGCAATGATTCAACAATGAAGTCGAGATTGATGCAAGAAACTAATTGCAGAAAGTTACTCTCTGGTTTGTGTTTGCAAATTGTAATACATATACAGGGATGAGTTTTTATATAATTAAATATGCCTTGTACATATGGCACACACTGCAAAAATCCAATTTCAGTAAAACTCTTCAACGTAAAATTTGTTAATGATAATACAGTATGAACTCACCCAAAGCATTGTAGCAAAACTAAATTAGCAAATATATAATATGTACACAATATATACATGTCATACAATACACACAACTTTCAAAATCAAGCACCCAAAGTTAGAGCTTAAAGCTTTTCAAAAGCTAAAACAAATCTGCTTCACAGATTTTCATATTTTGTAATTACTATAAGCCACACACTTATATTACCTGGGATCTTGATGAATATAGTTTGACCTGTGGTAGGTCACAGTGAGCTTGACCCTACAGAGGGATTAGGGGTACAATTAATCTGATCAGATTTGCATGTATTCATAATTAAATGCTGACTGTTCTTGGGAATAAGTTAGTTTAAGTCAACAGTGCTAAAATTTGAGTGTTTGCACAAAGTTAGTCATGGTTGGTTTATATTTCCTGGCAGCTATGACTCCCAGCTGATAGCACAAGGCTGAGATTCCCTCAGCTCTTCCAATGCTATCCAAATACTGGTATCAGTCATACACAGCC
This sequence comes from Ostrea edulis, assembly GCF_947568905.1. Classification (NCBI taxonomy): domain Eukaryota; kingdom Metazoa; phylum Mollusca; class Bivalvia; order Ostreida; family Ostreidae; genus Ostrea; species Ostrea edulis. Next base: position 51,545,923 of record NC_079168.1, on the reverse strand, counting down.
AGCCCAGGTCAATCACATTTATACTTATAATGAAATATTCACTAGGCTGTTAATTTTGCTGAAAAATTGTAAGTCATAAATACTAGTACAGTTAAATCAACCCCCCCCCCCCCCCCCCAGGTTTTCCCATTCCAGTAGAATCAGACTCCAGTTTCCTTGGATTACACTTTAACTCACCATTTAGTTACTTAGTTCCTATCATTCAGTCCACTGTACCTGACCATATTCATAGATAGTCATGTAACGTCTGGAAATTTTAAATGAATATGTGCTGGACCAAGGCTTACAGTTCTAAATTTCATCTGCATATACAATGTTGTTTCAAAAATATAAACATATAATAGGAATATTGGTGGTGGTTGGACCAGGAATCAAACCTGAAACTCCAGCTTTACCCACTGAGTTATCCAGGCCAATGTCCATGGTCCATCTGGCACCTCACCATTACTATATCACACTCTTTCCCAGTTTCTCTCATTTCTTCCTCTTAGAAATCTCACTATACACAATACTCAAGAAACCACTAGGCCTACCAGTAGGTTTTCTAGTTGGGTGCAAAATAACAAAACAAGAAATGACTCAGAAAATATGTGAGTGGACTCGGAATTGAGCCTGGGACCCCTGCATCAGTAGTAAAGTGCTCTGTCCACTTTGCTATCCAGGCCAATGTCCATTTGCCACCTCGCCACTACTATATGTATCACACATGCATCAATGAGTTCATTCAAAAAGGGAATGGATCAGGATTTGAACCTTATTGACATCAGTTTTAATAAAAATGCACTCATAGCATGGTTATTACCCTTGTTCGGATTTCTTTGGCCATACTTTCCAGGTCTTTGGTAATTTCCTTCTTTGACATCCTGTTTGGACTGACAGTCACAGCCTGAATTGGATGAAAAAAATGAACCGAACAATATAAATGTAGTCTGAACTAAGAAACTAGAAACAAAACAGCATTCTCAGTGTCAATACTTTTAAAACATGAAAAAATGGCTCTTTTGGGTAGGATGATTAATAGTTTGTATAGTTAGAGACATAATAACAGAGATCATTAACTTCCTCAAGTCTCATATTTATGGAGTGCCAAATTAAGATAAACTCATATAATTGAAGATATCTTTAATCATCACTTCATTTGATGCGCGCAACAATTCAGTTAAAGATCTCTTCAAATAATGAATGATAACTTCAATTCTGAATTGTTGATAGGATTAATTATTCTGTTGAATTGATGAGCACTATAATTGAATTGTTGCTCTCTTCAAATGAATTGATGATGTCAACAAATGAATATGATGCATACTACAATTCAATGGAAGAGAGCAATAATTCAATTACTGCGCACATCAATTCATTTAATGCTCAATAATTGAAGTTTTGCTCTCTTCAACTGAATTATAGTGCACATCAATTCAATTAATGCACCCAAAAATTGAATTATTGCTCTCTTAAACTGAATTATTGCTCTCTTCAATTGAATTAAAGACATTAATTCAATTGATGTGTGCAATAATTCTTTTAGAGAGAGCAGCTATATAATTAGAGATATTTTCAATTCAACATATCCACTATTGAATTAATGATCTCTTTAATTGAATTGTTGCTTTCTTTAAAGGGACCGGTTCATGTTTTTTGAAAAAAATATTTTTCATTTTTGATGTTAAACATTAAATATAACTCATTTAATGTTGACGGCCAAAAAATTTTGACCTCCTGAATGCAAGAATAGAAGCAAATTATATTTTAGCCTTAAATCTATGTTATGTAAACAATGTTTACAAATAAACCAATGAAATGTTAATTTTGTAATTTAAAGCATTTTACTTTTGCACAATAAAAAATTTAACTTTTTAGATGACGCATTTCACCTAAAGAATACGTACTTGAAATGTGATAGATATAATAAACTTAGATTGATATCCATTTCTTTTGAAAACTTTGTAAACAATAACATACCGCAATCTTTGTTTACAAAACAAACAAGAGGTACTGTGAGCAATGCTCACTAAGAATACCCCCCGCTTACCCCAATCTCCCAAAGGGTGTAGGTAATAGGTAAAACTTCAGTATTATGATCCAAAAGGTATCTAGGAACACAGCATCTCCATGCGATGAAAAAAGCCATTAAAGAATTTAAATGGAAACCATATTGCTACTTCGATGTCCAGTGCACATGACCTTTGACCTTTTGACCCCAAAATTGATAGGGAACATCTTCATCCCATGGGTAGTCCATATGTATGATATGGTGACTGTAGGTGGAAAGGATAACGCTTTAGAGCCTGGAAACCATATTGCTACTTCGATGTCCAGTGCACTTGACCTTTGACCTTTTGACCCCAAAATCGATAGGGAACATCTTCATCCCATGGGTAGTCCATATGTATGATATGGTGACTGTAGGTGGAAAGGATAACCCTTTAGAGCCCGGAAACCATATTACTACTCCGATGTCCAGTGCGCTTGACCTTTGGACCCCAAAATCGATAGGGAACATCTTCATCCCATGGGTAGTCCATATATATGATATGGTGACGGTAGGTGGAAAGGATAATGCTTTAGAGTCCGGAAACCATTGCGTCTACAGACGGACGGACGGACGGACAGACAGACGGACAACCCGATTCCAGTATACCCCCCCCCCCACAACTTGTTGCGGGGGGTATAATAATAAACTCTCTAAAATGAGTTTCTGTGGTAATGTATGTATAGCTTTAATTTTTTTGTGAAATTGTGAAACCTTTAATCACATTAAACAGTAGATTTTGATTATTAAGAATAAAACACAAAATTAGTAGGGGGGGGGGGGGGGGGGGGGGAGTCATGAGTCAGTCCCTTTAAAAAAAAATTGATGTGTGCATTAATTCCTTAAATAAAAGCATTGTAAATAATTAAAGATTTCTAGTTGAATTTTAAGAGATCATGAAATCATTTATACCAAATTTCAAATGCAATATTTTGTGAGCAATAATTCCACTACATCAAATCAATTATTGCTCTCATCAATAATATGCAATACCTTCCAGCTGATGAATTCATAGCTGTGGGAATCATGCGGAACAGGCATACCAACTTTGACTTTCTTAACATCATGCATAACTGAAACAGAACTTGTTTTGTTGAACTGATAAAATCTAACAAGGGTTCAAAGTGTATGGTTAGAATATGTAAAACATATCATTTAGATTTTAAGTGGATTTATTAAAAGATAAGGAGTGCATAACTAAGTGCCAAAGGGTTGTATTGCTAACCCAAGTCCAAGATGATGTTGCATTTTTAGACCTTAATAGACATGACATTATTGGTCTTATTTTATGATAGTACTATCTCGGTGCACCAAGTTATAAATGATTAAACAGGATAGCTAACATGTGATGAACTGTGATTCATGTCCAGATGAAATATCTCCCTCATCTGCTCCATGCCATGGGAATTACAGATAATCAGTCCTTATCAGCTGTTATGGCAAGGGAAGGATTTCGGAGAATTTCTAATATTCTGAGATGGGTTTAAAGTTTTTTTTAGCTTAACCAAATTCAACATGTCAAGATGATACAGATGCATTGAAATCTTGAAAGAAAATTTTACAACAAAAGTTTCAAAATGGCACTTACATTTGTTGTACGACTTTTCATAATCAAATACAAGATCTGTAAGACTCTAAAACAGAAGCAAATACATGTATGTCATAAAAATAACTGTAAAAAGCAAACTTTAAATTCAAAAGTTAACACAATGAAGTAAAGGTATATTAAACATGGTATCTATTTCAAAATATGTGCCAAGTTCTATTGAACTAACTTTGAATATCAGGGGCTTATACATAAGGTCCTCTCTTCGACTCATGCCTATTGTTCCATAACTGCCAGCATAGTAAATCCCAAGCACTACATGTCTGTGGACATTTCCTCCAAACACACTCTTAAAACTGAGCGGAAATCTCTCTACACCCAGAAAACCATTTGTTAAGTATCTGATAGGACAAGATCAGGAAAATAGTAATACTAAGTGAGTGACATCTATTTTTGAATATGTCTGTTGTAATAAGTATTTGGATAAAAAGGATACATTCCAAGTATGACAGCCTCTAAACATTTGATAGGCAAAGCCTCTTTGATCATTTCTTTTGCAGACTCAAGCAATCTACAATGAAAATGCATACAAATTTGATACATGTAATTCCTTGAAATCAGTGTGATATGATATTTTATTATATACCCATCAATGTTTCGTTTTTTAATACTGTGGATTTCAGAGTGTGATCCAGTTTTCCATATAACCACACTGTGGTTTTCTGATTCTGTATCAGTATCCTCTGAAACTGATGACGTCACAATTCATCAACGCAATGTTTTTTGTGGAAAATATCGACAGTGTCACAAACAAAACTGTGTACACAAAATATGATTTCACTGTGTTTTAGATAATTTGGATTACATTCATTATCTTATAAATGTGGATTAAAAATGCATAAAGGGGTATATAATAAATTTATCATTACTACAGTAACTTGATCAGAAGAATCGGATCACGTCTCATTGACAGGCGCAGATCATCCGATCAAACTTGACACTAAGCGTCTCGTGTGATCTGATGATCTGTGCCTGTCAACTTGACATGATCCCACTCTTCGGATCAAGTTACTGTAGTAATAATATATATGGATCAAAAATAAAATTGATAAAAATTTCATGCTCTGTAGAACATACCCTGAAATATGTCGGTTTTTTCGTATCTCAAAAAACTGTGTACCTGTGTGATTGTACCTGAAAATGGAAATTGATCTTATATTGTAATAAATACACCTTTGTGAGATAATACATGAATCTGAGATATCTATCAAATATACAAACTGAAGGGTTCTCATGTAGTTCTGAATCTTATCCAGTCTTTCTGATATTGGAATAGAAGCTGAGAAATTTGTAGGAGCTTGAGGAATAGGTACCTTTAGAAAAGAAGAAATTTAATTGTGCATATACGACATCTAAGTACAGGTATAGTCTACATGGATGAATTGTACTAAATGTTAAGATACGGTTTTTGAAGCATTTTAGGAAAGTCAAGAAACTTACTGAAGGTAGATCCTTTTTGTCACGCACTCTGTGCATTACATCATAACCATCAGGGTGTATGCGAGCAACATGATCCCACATCCTGTCCCATGTTTTATTATCTATTGGAAATCCACTTTTATTTACCCAGAACAAAACTCCATTCTCCTCGTGGACATCTTCGTCCTTGCCGGATTTTTTGACAGTTTTTACTCTCACGCATGCTGGACCACCTGAATCCTCTGGCTCTGCAGTGCGCACCAACGTCCCAAATACCGATGTGACTTCTTTTGCTGACTTAGATTTTCCCGATGCCATGGATGCTTTCTTCCTAAATTAGCTATCCCATCTTTGAAATCTAAAGAAGCGGCCACTTGTCAAACTTGTTTACATCGTTGTTAATGTGTTCATCGGAGTCGCAGGAAGTCTTGCATCACATGGCAATTTTAAACACTTCGATAAAACATACGGATGACTATGAGCAAATATCGTAAATTTACAAAATATTATCTATGTGGTTTGTTTCATTTTTGTCATTTGCTTAAAGAGTAAAAAATACAACACCTTTATACCAATATAAACTTGAATTGAAAAATAAAATTTTACGACAAACAGAGTTAGGAAAAGGGGCGTTAACTACGTCTGTTGATAATGTAAACGATGAACGCCAAGGTTGACTTCACGTACCTTGTTCGTGTTTGGATAACAGTTGTCTCAGTTGTAAACGTTGGAGATTCCCTTCAGTGCTTTATTGACAATTCTCTGTTACCAAGGCGAATATATACATTAACGCCAGATTATGGTAAAACGTGCACTCTGTATGTTGAGCAATTCTTTTGCATAAAAAAATTAGGTCTTTTGAGCAGTCTTCTTCTTTTCTTACTTGTAGGTAATCCTGCATTTGGAAGGATTTACGGTATATTTCTCTTTCTTCTAGCAGCTCTGAGACTTTCTTGTGCAATTGACATTCATAATAAAAGGTAATCATTGCTACAATCTGATTAAAACCAGATCTTCAATCCGCTCCTCTATTGGCCATGTCGAAGATCTGGTTTAATCAGATCGATCATTGCTATTCATTAAACAGGTTTTAATGTTCTAAAAGAGTATATGCTTAATATGTGAATAGTTATTACAAAATATGCCTCTAGTTGCTTATGGACAACTTTAAAATTACAAAATATTCAACAAAAATGTTAGGGGTGAGATCAAAGGTTCAATGTCTGATAAAAGAAAAATTAATTCAGTTTTCATGAAGACCCTTCCCTCAAAACTTAATATGATGAATGTTGACAATATTGACCCAAACCGATTAACACAATAAATACTAAATAATGTTTATTAACAAATGCAGTTTTTAAATGTTAATTAAAATGTAATAAAGTTAATGCTATTTCTAAACATTCAATGAGTCACTTCTGTAATTATTCATGTATAATAATAAAATTGATATCAAATGACCGAAACTTGCGAGAGTAATTCCCCCCCCCCTTACCCCCCCCCCCCCTCTTAATTAAGATATTTATCAGACATCGATCTTTTGATCTTGCTCTTAATTTTTTGAATTTATAAAATTTTGCAGCCTTTACAACTTGACCTTCCTGTCATTTGCTTTAACATTTGGAAACACATTCCTAGAGACTGTCCTATACAAGACAGCAGATGTGAACTTCACCGTCCTATTGAATCTCACCTTGTCTGGTTTGTGATCAGCTTATAATTTTTCAAACTGCATTATTGTAAAAAAGCAAAAGAGTTGTCACCATATCATGCCAAAAATATGCTTGTCACAGTCTGGATTATCAAATTAATAATTAACAGGGGTTTTTTTCCCCAGGTATTTCCATTCCATCCTTATTGTTGGGATTTAAATTTGTGAGTGAAGAACCAGCACCAGATTTAGAGTCAGATAAATTTTTAAAGAAGAAACAATCTTAATTACATTATTAAAATTTAATTATTTTGTACATGTGTCTTTTAGTATACATTATTTATGTTATGTTTACCTGATGTGCTTAAAACATCATGTGCAGAGTTGCATACTTGAAGAATACTCCTTAGTAGATATTGTTTACAACTTCTTGATTGTTTCAACTTCCAGGAGGTAAGTTAAAAAAATGTATTTGTATATCATTTAACTCTAATTTCAGGTTTTAAAATCAATAAATCCATGGAAGATTTTCCTGATGTTTGTTATGAAAATTTCCCAGATAAAGGCTGAGGACATACACAGATCTTGCATTTACCTCACACAAATGTTATTAAGAAATAAAGTTCATTTTGGAAAATACATGAAGGTATGAAATGTGATGCTTCACACTTCATGAAGCATGTTAGTGCTTCATGAACAGTATGCCATTGTGAAGTATTGCAGTTCATACTCTCATGCAATTTTATATTTACATTCTACTTTCATTTCTATTGGAATTCCCAACCACTAAAATAGATGTACTAAGTACAATGTATATCGGGATTCATACGCGTATTATTCACAACCGTATTGCATTCAAGAGGTCATGGCTATCATTATGATTGGTAAAGATCTCAAATGCAAAAACATTGGAAATGTAAATATTTCCTAATGAATGTGTTCAAGTTGTAAATTAACAATGCGCATGTGAATCATGCCAGCATACTTTATGTGAAGCGCTAATACGCTCCATGAAATAATATGACGGTGTGAAGTGTTGCAGTTCATATCCAAATCTATTTTCAAAAATGAAATTTATTTCTTAAATAACAATCTTTAAGAATAACAGAATGAAATCATGGTGCTTTTCAAAGTTGAAGTTTTAATCTATTCAAATGTCGAATACAAGACAAATGTGGGGGGAAAAAAAGCAAAGCAAACATGTCAGATGATGTTAATTACATGTACAATGTACATACCACCACTAACACCTAGCAATACGTCAAATGTCAGAGAAAATATGGAGAATACATGAATTATTACAGAAAAATGTTTGTTCATGTACATAAAATGTTATTTTAGAAAGGGGTACACACACTAATATATTGCACCATTCCTGTAAAAAGTATCACAGTCATTGCTATATTAGAGATCACCAGTATAATTGTACAAACTTTACAATCTCACTGTAAAGAGTAACGGTGGTGTTAAACACCCATAACATTAGTAGGTATGGAAAAATGCACTTTACCACAACATTACATACAATGTATGTACCCATTAAATCTACCGATAGTTTCAAAGCAACAATTTTTTTCCATGGGTGAATGCTGTATGTTGAATGTGAACATTTCTAAAACATGCAAATTGATCAACTTGTGAAAGAAAGAAATGGTGTAAAATGCAGTATCATTCGTTGATCATAAAGGGAAAGCAAATGAAAAAAAAAATTAAAACCTTTGTTCTTCCAACTACATGATATGTAACAGAAAAAATTCCTCACAAGTTACCAGAAACCAATTTTGAGAAAAGAGAGTGTGGATCCTTCAAAAGGACTGATGGTGTTTTGAATTCTGCAACTTTTCCATCCCTCATGACTACTACACGGTCACTGTCCATAATGGTGTCTATTCTGTGAGCTATTGTAAGAACTGTACTGTTTTTGAATTCCTCCCGAATGGTTTTCTGAATTAAAGAGTCTGTTCTCATATCGACACTTGCTGTGGCTTCATCAATACACAGTACCTGAAAACATACAATGTACATACCTTTCTCATGCTATATCCACATAAGTCTGTCATCTAGTATGGAGCGCCAAAATAACATAAACTCTAATAATTGAAGATATCTTCAATTATTTGAAGATATCATCAATTCAATTATTGCTCTCTTTAGTTGAATTAATGTGCACATTAAATCAATTATTGCTCTCATCAAATGAATTAATGCACACTTCAATTCAATTATTGCTCTCATCAATTGAATTAATGCATGCATCAATTGAATTAATGACAGCAACAATTGATTTGATGCACGCATTAATTCAATTATTGCTCTCTTCAATTCAATTGATGACAGCATCAATTTCGTAAAAATATTACTCGCAATAATTAAGTTAGAGCTCAGTATAAATAATTTGATGATCTCTTTAATTCAATTGAAGATATCTTTAATTATTTACAATGTTTTTGTATAAGGAATTAATGCGTGCATCAATTCTTTTAAAGAGAGTAACAATTCAATTATAGAGATCATTCATTCAATTGTGGATATGTTGAATTGAAGATATCTTTAATTATATAGTTGCTCTCTCTAAAAGAATGATTGCTCTCTTCAAATGAATTAAAGATATCATTAATTCAATTGAAGAGAGCAATAATTGAATTAATGCATGCATTAAATCAATTATTGCTCTCATGAAATGAATTAATGCACGCATCAATTCAATTATTGCTCTCATCAATTGAATTGTAGCACGCATCAATTCAATTGTTGATATCATTAATTCATTTGAAGAAATCATTAATTCAATTAAAGCGCGCATCAATTCAGCTGAAGAATTAGTGCTATCATCAATTCAAATAATGCGCGCAATAATTCAGAATTGAGGATATCATTAACCATTTGAAGAGATCTTTAATTAAATTGTTGCGCGCATCAAATGAATTGATGATATCTTCAAATAATTGAAGATACATACATGTACCTTCAATTATTTCAGTTTATGTTAAATTGGCTCTCCATGATCTAGCACATACATAAATAAAATTACCTTTACAACTTCGTGAAAAATTACCCTTTTTTCTCATGCAAGTAAATAGTTCATATGCAATAAAGGCTGCCTTTCAACAATTATAAATATATACACTGGTTTTCACCTAGTCCTCATGTATTTAGTAGTAAGGAGTGAAAATTCACACAATGAATTTACTGATTCTGATTTAACCTTAATGTCCATGTATAAAGGTCACATGATTACCTTAGTTTTAGTTAAAATGGCCCTGGCTAGGCACAAAAGTTGTTTCTGCCCCACAGAGAACATTCTCCCCCTCTCCCCGACATCAGCCTGTAGACCTCCCAGTTTCTCCACAGCCGACACAAGGTGACATCTATTGAGGGAATTCCAGATTTCTTCATCTCCATAAACATTAGATGGATCTAGGTTTTCTCTTACAGATCCACTGAATAGAAATGGATCTTGTGGAATCACAGCAAATCGACTCCTGAAAGAAATCAGTCTTATCAGGACTTGCCTACTCTTATTTGTCTACAAAGATACATAACCAAATGTATGCGTTTATAGTGTAAGACGATTTTGCTAAACAAAGTTTTGGTGCCATCTTGAAATTAGTCTATTTTGAAATTATATGGTACTATGATCCAGTAAAAAATGTCTCAGACCTAATCACATATACTCGACAAAGAAAAATGCCACAAAGCAAGAATCAAAATGTGACTGGGAAAAAATCTTATGGAAAATGTTTAACCTTATTTCCTTGAGATCAAGATATCTGATGCTCATGCCATCTACTTTGATATCTCCCTGGTGTATCTCTACCATTCTGAACAGAGCCTGGAACAGACTGGACTTGCCTGACCCAGTTCTGCCCACAATGCCCACTTTCTCATTGGGTTGTGTACAGAAGGTGACTTCACATAGAGCATCAGTCAGGTCTGCTCTGTATCTCAGGTAAACATTTTTGAAGGAAACCACTCCCATGGTAGGCCAAGATGGAGAGACCTGTTATAGATAACATAAGAAAAAAATTATACCATGGGTAATAGCATTTTCCATGTAAAACATTAAATCCCTATCATGGTGTCATGGGTCATGGTGTGAACAAACTTAAATCTACACTACATGAAGATGCTTGCAATTTGTACCTGTATGTTTTTTTCAGAAGATTTTGAAAGAATTGATACATTTCTATATAAAACTTTTCATCCTAATTGTGGCCTCATCCTTGTCCTTGGGGTCAGAGTGTGAAGTAACTTGAATCTACACTATATAAGAATGCTTGAATATTAATTTTACAAATCATATCTATGTGGTCCTTCAGATCTATTACTATCTAAGACTTAAATCCCCACTCATGTCCCTGACAAGAACCTGGGGGTCATGGTGTGAAAAGTGAATGAACAACACATGAAGATGCTTGTGTATTTTAATTTCACAGAATACTAGCATACACTTATGTTTTTTGAGAAAATTTTTGGAGAGTACTAGTGTTCCTACATAATCCTGTGCAAACTCTGAGCTTGAGAGTCGTGGTGTGTGCAAACCCTGTGCTTGAGAGTCGTGGTGTGTGCAAACCCCGAGCTTGAGAGTCGTGGTGTGTGCAAACCCTGAGCTTGAGAGTCATGGTGTGTGCAAACCCTGAGCTTGAGAGTCGTGGTGTGTGTAAACTTGAATCTACAGAACACGAGGATGTCTGCATATTGATTGTAATATCTTGTACCCTTATGGTTCTTGGGAAGAATTTTAATTAAGAATGCTTCTATATAATTCTATGCCAAACCTTTAATCTCTAATATTGTGGCCTCACCCTGGTCTGCCCAGGGGGCTCATGAACAGAGCTAAATCTTTCATATTAAAAAGTTCTTAAGTAGTGATGGACAATTGGGAAAAAAGAATTAATCGATGATCGGATTCACCTTTTCAATCGATTAATCAAAAAATAATCGAATTTTATTCATTTCAAATTTATGTCATTTAAATATATTAAATTTACTTTATTTTTTACCCTAAATATTAAGTTAATCGGAATAAAATTATAAGAATGATCGATTGATTGATTGTATGTTGGTTAACGTCTCTTTCGAGAATTTTTCACTCATATGGAGACGTCTAAAATCATTAGAAATTTGAAGTTGATAATCTCATACTTTCGATTTTGTTTTCCCAGGATAGGGATATCTCTCTCGACTTTTGTTGTTCTTATGGGATCCAGGTTAGAATAGAGCCTCATTACTCCTTGCTTGTTGAAAGAGGCAAAATCTGAGGCCCCATGTCACAGCAGGTGTGGCACGATAAAGATCCCTCCCTGCTCAAAGACGGTAAGTGCCGAGCATAGTCCTAAATTTTATAGCCCTTCACCGGCAATGGTGACGTCTCCATACGAGTGAAAGATTCTCAAGAGGGACGTTAAAACAATATTCAATCTTATCGGATGATTCAGCTTCATCAGCCATTTTTTATTTCAGTTAAGTCGCGGCAGGAATATTTCTGTTTAAAAAAAATACCGATGCCGGCGATTTTCGATTTTCAAAATGACAATCGATTATTCACATCGTTTCAGTTATAGCGACCGACAATCGAAAGTCGGCGATAATCAGCACATCACTATTCTTAAGTAAGTTTTGACTTTTCTGGATTAGTGATTCTTCAGAAAATTAAACACCTCAACTTTAATATATTTACTATTTCTTAATTATTTCCACTTACCCAGTTTTTAAAATTACACACAAACAATCGATGAAGGGAATAGCAAACCTTTCTTTTCTTCAATGTGAAAAACTTTAGCAAACAGGTTCAAATTCCATTCCAGTTGACACATTTCCCTCATATAAACATTCACTCGTCGGAATCTAATTTCATTGGACAAACAAATAAAGGTATAATGGCGTTTACCAGCAGTGATCCTTGTAGATTTTCAGGTGGAATGTTGAGGTACTGCTGTGTTCTCTCTACGCTAACCAGCTGTTTTTCAGTCTCCGTGAAAGAGCTAACCACCCCACTCAGAAGGTTGGTCACAGAAAGTGCGTAAGATAAAGCCAAGCCAACTAATCCTGTTAAAGCATAAAGGAGAACTGGTTAAAAATTACAAAGTATCATACACACCATTACAATAAGATAATTAACAATTGATACTGAGTGGGACAATTAATCAAATTACACACTAACATAAACTTAACCAAACATTTTCTATTGATCTACTGTATGAATGACCAACCTCGTTTAAATTTTAAGTTTTGTACAAAAACTTGTGCAGGTACTCTAAATGTGGTTGTTTTGGAAACTTATCAAAATAAATATATTTTGTGACTTGTTGTGAGTAGTAAATTTGTGTTTTAATACCAAAAACTTAAAAGTGGCCCATGGGCTTACATTGCTCACATTAGTAACCCTTACATTCATACATATACATTCATACATAAAGACTCATATGTTTGGGACACAAGTGTAGTACTTTAATCTTATTGTGTTCTCATGTTTTGAACAAACCAAAAGCTATACAAAATGAGAATGCTTACTTAAAAAAAATATACATATTGAATCTTTGTGCAATCTAATTAAAATCAGGTCTTCTCAAACTGTTACACTGGAGGAGGATATAACAGCATTGCATTTGAGGTCATGTTATTGACCCCAGTCTCATGAATAATTCAATAAATATCTGACCATTAACAATAGCTTGACAAAGAATCATTATCTATGGTAAACTGGGAGAGAGTTATATCTGATACACTCCCTATAAAAGCATGTCCCTGTAACCTTATCATTTTACAACTGACTCAACTCAAGAAAGGTGACTCCATCACATGTCAAAATTTGAATGAAATCTCTGTTGAAACAAGGAATTGATCGAAATTAATTCACTTTCGTCAAATGACAGCAAAAATCACCAAAATTATTCTAAGTTTGATCAACTTATGACAAACATATTCCCCGTACCTGCATTCACTGTCTGAAAGTGGTGCTGTAGAACAGAAATAAATGCAATGCCTGTCACCATGACAACTCCCATCATCTGGAGTCTAAACCCTAGCCAGCTGGCTACTGCTTGTCCACTGTACTGGGCTCTAAGGTTAAGATCTAACTTTTCCAGGTTTTCTTTTCTGAATCTGATAATAGAGGATGTGTCAATCATAATTTTAAGGGCAACAACTCTTCACAATATGGTTGATTAATCTGAAAGATCTTTTGAAAAGGACATGTACCAGTAATGTTTAATTTCAAACTTCTTTATGCATGTACATGTAAAAATACACGAATTTGTACTAATGAAGTAGTAATTGTGGAGAAAATGGTATTACATAATGTTTTAAAGCTGAGTATTCTTTATTCAGTCTGACATTTATCAAAATTCATTTTCAAATACACGTACGCATCGCATGTCTATGTACCACATACCATGATATTGAATAATGAGATGATCTTTAGTATTCTCAACTTTCCTGATACCAACCTGTCTGATTCCCTGAATGCTCTGATCGTTGTAAGCCCAGTGACTGTTTCTGAGAAATGAGCATACACTGGAGACAGGGAAACACTGGATATCCGCTTGACCTCTCTGGAGGTGTGACGGTAAAAATGCTAGAAAACAAACAAAACTAGATATCATTTGATGGTAAGCATCACAAAAGGGCCCCACTTTGTGGCATAAAATTAGATCCTTTGATCCACACACGGTCACATGTACATTCCTCTTGTGTAGCGGTATACGTGAGCGGATCAAAGGATCTAATTTTAATTAGAATGGCACTGTGCGTACATGATAATCACTTTCCTTGATATGATGAAGTCTACAAATTCTTTCCAAAACATAGAATTTTTCCCCGGATGATTTATAATTGAGTACACCTATCAAACTAACCTGAATTTTATAATAAACAAATCCCAGTGGTAACAGAAGAAGCGTGAACCATGGTAGTCCATAACAAATGACAACAATTGTACCCAGAATTCCATACAGCTGGGCCAGGAATATGTTGAGTATGAATGGCAGTGAATCATCTATTGCATACAGATCAGAAGAAAACCTGTTGATGATTCGTCCCATTGGATTAGCATCAAAAAATGAGACAGGAGCCTGGAAACAGGAAAATGAAATAGAAAAGGTAAGAAAGTGCAAGTCACTAATTCATATCTCAACCACTTCATAACCAGACTGACACTTCATACCCTAGTTTTGGAAGTCACTAGTTAGCAGGGAACTAAAAAATAAGCTGTACCCTGGGTGTCATCGTCTCAAGCCACGGTCCGGGGTCCGCATAGCTCTCTCCAGATGGGAGAGGATTGTACATATTGGCCGTGGTTTGTGACGATGCCTAGGTGTAGGGTAAGAAGCTGTTACAAAGTCAATATCAACAAATATTTAATATCATTATTACAACCGGTATATCATAACCATAATATATCAAAATTTAAATATTTTATGTTTAACGGTGTTATTGGAAAATGATTACACAGTATTATCAATTTACTCACATGCTCATTAATATTGACATTATGGTAATTCTTAAACCAACACGTTAGCAAGGGGTATGCAACAGTTAATTTTGATGAACTCTGAATTAGTTTGAATTTCAGATATTTTGTGTATATTAACACATCCCAGTGACTATTGTTTTATTTATACACTGTACTTGTTTTGTTGATCATGTTGATGTTTCAGTCTTGTAGAAATATTTACAACTCAATGCTTGAAATAAATATGCTGAAAGAAAAAAAACATTACTTTTTTTCTATTTTATGTACCAGTTTAGAGTCAATAAAACAAGCGTTTGGATTATTTATTCCTAGAGGGGTAACAAACAAAAAAATATCATTGATTTATTACTTTAATATGTTGTACGGTGTGACCGTTGAGACGAGCGAAGCCCATTAAATTAACATCTTGAAACACGACTTTTATCCGCCTCTTCATTTAATGCGGGAAATAAAACGCGCTTGGTGTAAACAGTTACAAATTGTGACGTCATATTAGCTGCAATGTTTTTTCTTCTCTCAAACCATGCAAAAACAAAACATTTGAAGCTATGAGAAAGCTTGTATGGAATTTAAAAACGTTAATTATACTTTCTAAACAATCTAATTATTTTAATTACGGGATTGTCAATGAAGTATACCACAGTGACGGAGACATTTTTCCGGAGGCATTATGGTTAGTTCCCATAATTTTTCAGCTGATGAAGAGCAAACCACGTGACTCAATTGCATAACCATTGTGTGGTGTTTAAAAGGAAACAAGCAAAATAAATGGATAATCCATATTCTAATCCATATTCTAAAGTTTCCTTTAAAAATAATCATACTTGTACATCTGTACACCACATTCAGGTATAAATATTTTATTTACTGCATGACTAAGATCATAGTAAAAAAAGATATAGAAATTCACTCTTTACCCTATGTAGGTCTACAGCCACTTTGTACCCTACACCCAGTGTATAACATTTTTTTAGGAGCCACAATGTACCCTGCCAACACCTGAAACTAGGATACAAAGTATCAGTCTGGATACTGGACATGAAGTGACCTGGATACGTAGCGGTCAGGGACAAAGTGACATGTGATTCAGAGATACCAGTCACCTGAATGACACCGCTACTGTCAATTTCAAAGCATATCATCAAGTATATACAAAGGAACATTTTGATAACATTTGCCAAAATTGTTAGAACATTTTTTTAATATAAACCTACAGCCAGGGACAGGTAGGCATAAATATCCATGATATTCTGTCAATGACTATAGTACATGTATGATATTCGGTCAGTGACTATAGTGTATGATATTCTGACAATGACTATAGTATATGATATTCTGTCAATGACTATAGTGTATGATATTCTGTCAATGACTATAGTGTATGATATTCTGTCAGTGACTATAGTGTATGATATTCTGTCAGTGACTATAGTGTATGATATTCTGAGAATTACTATATATAGTATATGATATTCTGTCAATGACTATAGTATATGATATTCTGTCAATGACTATAGTGTATGATATTCTGTCAATGACTATAGTGTATGATATTCTGTCAATGACTATAGTATATGATATTCTGTCAATGACTATAGTATATGATATTCTGTCAATGACTATAGTGTATGATATTCTGTCAATGACTATAGTATATGATATTCTGTCAATGACTATAGTGTATGATATTCTGTCAATGACTATAGTGTATGATATTCTGTCAATGACTATAGTATATGATATTCTGTCAGTGACTATAGTATATGATATTCTGTCAATGACTATAGTGTATGATATTCTGTCAGTGACTATAGTGTATGATATTCTGTCAATGACTATAGTGTATGATATTCTGTCAATGACTATAGTATATGATATTCTGTCAGTGACTATAGTGTATGATATTCTGTCAGTGACTATAGTGTATGATATTCTGTCAATGACTATAGTATATGATATTCTGTCAATGACTATAGTGTATGATATTCTGTCAATGACTATAGTATATGATATTCTGTCAATGACTATAGTATATGATATTCTGTCAATGACTATAGTGTATGATATTCTGACAATGACTATAGTATATGATATTCTGTCAGTGACTATAGTGTATGATATTCTGTCAATGACTATAGTATATGATATTCTGTCAATGACTATAGTGTATGATATTCTGTCAGTGACTATAGTGTATGATATTCTGTCAGTGACTATAGTGTATGATATTCTGTCAATGACTATAGTGTATGATATTCTGTCAATGACTATAGTGTATGATATTCTGTCAATGACTATAGTATATGATATTCTGTCAATGACTATAGTATATGATATTCTGTCAGTGACTATAGTATATGATATTCTGTCAATGACTATAGTGTATGATATTCTGACAATGACTATAGTGTATGATATTCTGTCAGTGACTATAGTGTATGATATTCTGTCAGTGACTATAGTGTATGATATTCTGACAATGACTATAGTACATTCATGATATTCTGTCAGTGACTATAGTATATGATATTCTGTCAGTGACTATAGTACATTCATGATATTCTGTCAGTGACTATAGTATATGATATTCTGTCAGTGACTATAGTGTATGATATTCTGTCAGTGACTATAGTATATGATATTCTGTCAATGACTATAGTACATTCATGATATTCTGTCAGTGACTATAGTATATGATATTCTGTCAGTGACTATAGTGTATGATATTCTGTCAGTGACTATAGTGTATGATATTCTGACAATGACTATAGTACATTCATGATATTCTGTCATTGACTATAGTATATGATATTCTGTCAGTGACTATAGTGTATGATATTCTGTCAGTGACTATAGTGTATGATATTCTGACAATGACTATAGTACATTCATGATATTCTGTCATTGACTATAGTATATGATATTCTGTCAGTGACTATAGTACATTCATGATATTCTGTCAGTGACTATAGTATATGATATTCTGTCAGTGTCTATAGTGTATGATATTCTGTCAGTGACTATAGTGTATGATATTCTGACAATGACTATAGTACATTCATGATATTCTGTCAGTGACTATAGTACATTCATGATATTCTGTCATTGACTATAGTATATGATATTCTGTCAGTGACTATAGTGTATGATATTCTGTCAGTGACTATAGTGTATGATATTCTGACAATGACTATAGTACATTCATGATATTCTGTCATTGACTATAGTATATGATATTCTGTCAGTGACTATAGTACATTCATGATATTCTGTCAGTGACTATAGTATATGATATTCTGTCAGTGACTATAGTGTATGATATTCTGTCAGTGACTATAGTGTATGATATTCTGACAATGACTATAGTACATTCATGATATTCTGTCAGTGACTATAGTATATGATATTCTGTCAATGACTATAGTACATTCATGATATTCTGTCAGTGACTATAGTATATGATATTCTGTCAGTGACTATAGTACATTCATGATATTCTGTCAGTGACTATAGTATATGATATTCTGTCAGTGACTATAGTGTATGATATTCTGTCAGTGACTATAGTGTATGATATTCTGTCAATGACTATAGTATATGATATTCTGTCAGTGACTATAGTATATGATATTCTGTCAATGACTATAGTGTATGATATTCTGTCAGTGACTATAGTGTATGATATTCTGTCAGTGACTATAGTGTATGATATTCTGTCAATGACTATAGTGTATGATATTCTGTCAATGACTATAGTGTATGATATTCTGTCAATGACTATAGTGTATGATATTCTGACAATGACTATAGTGTATGATATTCTGTCAATGACTATAGTGTATGATATTCTGTCAATGACTATAGTATATGATATTCTGTCAATGACTATAGTGTATGATATTCTGTCAATGACTATAGTATATGATATTCTGTCAATGACTATAGTGTATGATATTCTGACAATGACTATAGTGTATGATATTCTGTCAATGACTATAGTATATGATATTCTGTCAATGACTATAGTGTATGATATTCTGACAATGACTATAGTGTATGATATTCTGTCAGTGACTATATTATATGATATTCTGTCAGTGACTATAGTGTATGATATTCTGTCAATGACTATAGTATATGATATTCTGTCAATGACTATAGTGTATGATATTCTGTCAGTGACTATAGTATATGATATTCTGTCAATGACTATAGTATATGATATTCTGTCAATGACTATAGTGTATGATATTCTGTCAATGACTATAGTGTATGATATTCTGTCAATGACTATAGTATATGATATTCTGTCAATGACTATAGTGTATGATATTCTGTCAATGACTATAGTATATGATATTCTGTCAATGACTATAGTGTATGATATTCTGACAATGACTATAGTATATGATATTCTGTCAATGACTATAGTATATGATATTCTGTCAATGACTATAGTATATGATATTCTGTCAATGACTATAGTGTATGATATTCTGTCAGTGACTATAGTATATGATATTCTGTCAATGACTATAGTGTATGATATTCTGACAGTGACTATAGTATATGATATTCTGACAATGACTATAGTATATGATATTCTGTCAATGACTATAGTGTATGATATTCTGTCAGTGACTATAGTATATGATATTCTGTCAATGACTATAGTGTATGATATTCTGTCAATGACTATAGTGTATGATATTCTGTCAATGACTATAGTGTATGATATTCTGACAATGACTATAGTATATGATATTCTGACAATGACTATAGTGTATGATATTCTGTCAATGACTATAGTGTATGATATTCTGACAATGACTATAGTATATGATATTCTGTCAGTGACTATAGTATATGATATTCTGACAATGACTATAGTGTATGATATTCTGTCAATGACTATAGTATATGATATTCTGTCAATGACTATAGTACATTCATGATATTCTGTCAGTGACTATAGTGTATGATATTCTGACAATGACTATAGTATATGATATTCTGACAATGACTATAGTGTATGATATTCTGTCAATGACTATAGTGTATGATATTCTGACAATGACTATAGTGTATGATATTCTGTCAGTGACTATAGTATATGATATTCTGTCAGTGACTATAGTATATGATATTCTGTCAATGACTATAGTGTATGATATTCTGACAATGACTATAGTGTATGATATTCTGTCAGTGACTATAGTATATGATATTCTGTCAGTGACTATAGTATATGATATTCTGACAATGACTATAGTGTATGATATTCTGTCAGTGACTATAGTATATGATATTCTGTCAATGACTATAGTATATGATATTCTGTCAGTGACTATAGTACATTCATGATATTCTGTCAGTGACTATAGTGTATGATATTCTGTCAGTGACTATAGTATATGATATTCTGTCAATGACTATAGTATATGATATTCTGTCAATGACTATAGTGTATGATATTCTGTCAGTGACTATAGTATATGATATTCTGTCAGTGACTATAGTGTATGATATTTTGTCAATGACTATAGTATATGATATTCTGTCAGTGACTATAGTATATGATATTCTGTCAATGACTATAGTGTATGATATTCTGTCAGTGACTATAGTATATGATATTCTGTCAATGACTATAGTGTATGATATTCTGTCAATGACTATAGTGTATGATATTCTGTCAGTGACTATAGTGTATGATATTCTGTCAGTGACTATAGTGTATGATATTCTGACAATGACTATAGTGTATGATATTCTGTCAATGACTATAGTATATGATATTCTGTCAATGACTATAGTGTATGATATTCTGTCAATGACTATAGTGTATGATATTCTGTCAATGACTATAGTATATGATATTCTGTCAGTGACTATAGTATATGATATTCTGTCAGTGACTATAGTGTATGATATTCTGTCAATGACTATAGTGTATGATATTCTGTCAGTGACTATAGTATATGATATTCTGACAATGACTATAGTATATGATATTCTGTCAGTGACTATAGTATATGATATTCTGTCAGTGACTATAGTATATGATATTCTGTCAATGACTATAGTGTATGATATTCTGACAATGACTATAGTGTATGATATTCTGTCAGTGACTATAGTGTATGATATTCTGTCAGTGACTATAGTGTATGATATTCTGAGAATTACTATATATAGTATATGATATTCTGTCAATGACTATAGTATATGATATTCTGACAATGACTATAGTATATGATATTCTGACAATGACTATAGTATATGATATTCTGTCAGTGACTATAGTGTATGATATTCTGTCAATGACTATAGTATATGATATTCTGACAATGACTATAGTATATGATATTCTGTCAATGACTATAGTACATTCATGATATTCTGTCAGTGACTATAGTGTATGATATTCTGTCAGTGACTATAGTGTATGATATTCTGTCAGTGACTATAGTGTATGATATTCTGTCAGTGACTATAGTGTATGATATTCTGTCAGTGACTATAGTGTATGATATTCTGACAATGACTATAGTGTATGATATTCTGTCAATGACTATAGTGTATGATATTCTGAGAATTACTATATATAGTATATGATATTCTGTCAATGACTATAGTGTATGTATGATATTTTGACAATGACTATAGTGTCTGTCTTGTCTACATTATACATGTATGACATCTTCACAGAGAATTTGGATAACAAAATAGAATACATATTAAAGCATAAACTTTCTTTACTTTCCTTGACCCACACACTTCATTTACCTTTAATATCACCGACAGAAGTCGTATATGCAGAAACTGTGCAGCACGAATCCCTCCATAAGCAAATAGGAAAGCCCTTATCAAGGTAAACAAGGAATTTGCCCCAGCCAAGGCCCCATACACTGTAAGATAGAACTCGATGTCATCCGAGTCTGAAGTAGTGTTTCTGAAAAATATAACAGATTGTGTACATGCATACAAGTAAACCTTTTTTTAAAATAGTTGATTTTGTATACATTTATCTATTAGTACACAGTATATTACATTCACACTATGAGACCTTTGGACAAATGGTAAAGAATGTAGAGTTCCTGAATCTTAGTCAGATTTGATAGGCTGCGCTGTGTGTAGAGTTCCTGAATCTTAGTCAGATTTAATAGGCTCTCCTGCTCTATGTGTAGAGTTCCTGAATCTTAGTAAGATTTGATAGGCTCTCCTACGCTATGTGTAATTCGTTTACCCAGTGTGGTTATCGCTGCTGTGATTGCTGCTGCTGGAGTCGTGTGTGTGAGAAACCCAGTATGACAGCCACCAGTCATTCACATTTCTTGATGCTGCAAAAAAGAAATG
>NC_079168.1:51445886-51518386 GCF_947568905.1 Ostrea edulis | reverse complement strand
ATCTGTGGATGAAATTGCGATTCAATAAAGGGCGATTCAATAAAGAAAAATATTCATTTTTGTTATGATGGTTTATTAGTTATATTTAGAGTATGAGTTTTCTACTGTATCGGAGATACAGGACGGGGCTTAAGGCGAGAGCGACAGCTCGAGACGAGCCCCGCCTTGTATCTTCGATACAGTAGAAAACGAGTATTCTAAATGACTTGTGACACGACCCCTAAACGATGTTTGAATTTTAACACGATCCCTTGATTGATCAACCAATCAGATAACTTTAGTCAATTGATCACGCGTGTGAAAGTATCAGAGAGCGCGGAAATTTCAGCCAGGATGGAAGGTAACCCTAGGCGTAGTGGCGAGTTCGATCTTGGATTTGATTTTGACTTGGGTCTGCCACCAATTGACGAGTATTTGATCAATGAAATTGATGATATTACGCTATCGCAAGTATGTGAGGCTTTGGAATCGGAAAATGCTGTGTTTGAAGGATTGCTGGATCTCTCATTATCCCCCCAGACCCTTGATACTGGCGCCATGGAGATCGATAGGTCTAGTGCGGAACGGGACGAAAGTCGTTTTGGTCCACCAGTGAGTGATGTTGAGATAAAGAATTTGATTAAAGACCAAGAAAACGTGAACACAAAAAATAACACTATATGGGCAATGAATTTGTTCGAGAAATGGCGTGCCAGCAGAAGGGAAAATATTCCCGAGCTATATCAAATGACGTCACAGCAAATGAGTTTCTGGTTAGGACGATTCGTTATGGAGGCGCGGAAGAGGTATGGCACTGAATATCAGCCAAGATCTATTTACCTGATACTGTGCGGACTTTTACGATTTTTAAAGGATAATGGTGTTTACGACAAGAATTTCCTAGATGAGACTAATGGAGAGTTCGCCGAATTCCGGAAATTAGTTGACGTAAGGATGAAATCCTTAATAGACAAAGGCTTGGGATGTGATGTTAAGCAGGCAGACCCTGTTCTACCACAAGATGAGGAAATACTGTGGCTAAAACATGTGTTTGGAAGAGAAACGGCTGAACAGCTGCAACATACCGTATTCTTTTATGCGTGTAAAATATTTGGACTTCGGGAACATGATGAACACCATGATTTACATTGCGAGCAATTCAAGATCAGCGAGGATAGCCATGGGAAATACATCCAGTTCACGGATAGGGCCACGAAAACTTATAAAGGTGGCTTACGACACCTTAATGTGCAGTCTAAAAACCTTAAACACCATTCTCCGCCTGGTAAGTACTGTGTTAAATTGAATGTAGCAATTTCTATTTTAATTCATACAATGAAACTTCTTATTATTCATATCTTTGGTCAAGATTACAATTGCCAGTTAGAATCTTCGATTATTAAAACAAAAGCATTAGTTTTGGTTGCAACACCCCCCCCCCCCCACCCCCCCACCACCCCCAACACCACACACACACAAATGTTCGGACAGTTAAGTTGAACTTCATTTACTTTATTTATATTGTAGGAGATCGTTGCATTGTTGACTACTTCGAGCTGTATTTGGGGTCACTGGGGAATACCGGTGCATTTTACCGACGACCACTACCTCCCACATATGAAGCTCAGATACGTTTCAGTCAACAGTTGGTTGGGGTAAACAAGCTAAAGACATTTATGAAGACAATTGCTGAAATGGGTGGATTGAAAGGAAATTTCACAAACCATAGTGGTAAACGTACATGTGCTACGCAATTGTACATGAGCGGCGTGTCTGAGCAGGAAATCATGTGACGCACGGGCCATAGATCCGAGAAAAGTGTAAGAAAATACAAGCGGAGTAGTGAACAAATGGAAGTGGAAGTGTCAAATTTTTTGGATCCACCCCAGAGCAAATCAGTGTCTGTGAAATCAGATGTTGAGCTCCCGCTGAAGAAAGTGAAATGTGAACATGGAGAAGTTCGTATTTTGCAGGACCTTGCTAACTCAAACAAAGCAGTTTTTGCCAATTGTAATTTTAATTTCAGTATTGGAAACTAAGGATTGTTTAGACATTTTGTTTTCGTTCAGACTCTGTTGTCATTTATGCCAAATAGCTGCATTAAAATTCATGCAAGTTTTTCTTCTATTAAAAGTTGGCAGTAATCCAAGTATTTCTGTGCTGTATTAAAGATATTCTTGCAATACAGAACACTTGCATCCTCGTTTGCATAAGACCCGCCCCTCACAAGTGTTCAGTATCACAGTTATAACATAGTTTATTTCTGTACTAAATGCTACCAAATTGTGTCACAATTTGCATTTAGAGTTTGCCTTTCTTAGTCCATTGTTCAAATATGGAAATCATGACCAAATATGGAGACAAGTCAAGGTCAGGTGACTTTCAGCTGTTACGTTTAAATAACTTACAGATCAATAATCAGTAATATCTATATTTCATGTACTTGAAAGTATTTATATTAAAAAGATACAGAAAAATATAAATAACAAAATGTCTTTATTTGGTTTGTTAAGCAGGATATGAAGGTCGCAAATAATGCAGAATTTTTTTTGCATCACTTGCTAATGTGGGTTCGGTATTCTTGCATTACTTGCTAATGTGGATTCGGTATTCTTTTCCACAATGTAGGCTGATATCATAGTTTGGATTTTGATACTTACCATATACCTGTGAGTAATATGTGTGAAGATCAAAATTGGAGAGAGACACAAAGGACTGTAGTCTGTTCAGAGAGACCCATGCTTCCATCAGACCATTCAGGACCCAGGGGAAGGCATTCAGAGGGCTGATCAACATCAAAAACAGGGACAAACTGGTAAACACCTACAGAATACAACACAAATCATCACCACATCATCATCATATCATCATCACCACCACATCATCACAATCACATCATCATCACCACCATATCATCATTACATCATCATAATCACATCATCATCACTACATTATCATCTTCATCATCACATCATCTTCATCATCACATCATCATAATCATCGCATCATCATCATTGAACACTTTCTAAGGATCATGTGCATGACTGGACTGCATCAATGTAAACATAACACGCAGTTTTACCCACCAAAGAGTTTCTATACTAGCATAAATTGTCAGAGCAGGTGTCAACTGTAGATTCCTAATTATATGCAAGGAATTCATTTTCGTGTAATTTCGCAAGCAGCATCACTCGCAAAATAAAATTACTTGCTTTTATTTTCATATTGCTGATATACATGTAAAACCTCTTTGTGTTCTCGAGATATGATGTCTACAAGTCCATTTGCGATATTAAGTCCTCGTGTAAAATAAGGAATCTACAGTATACATTGTACTACTAGAGATAACAATTTTCACATGTACCTTTGCCGCAGTGAGAGTGTGTCCTAGTAAAGAGTACGTGGTGAATGTCAGGATTGATATTAACACTGGTGTAGTGGCCCAGAAATAAACACACATCGCATCCAGATACTTCCGTCCTTTCAAACTTTTTAACTCAGCACTCCGTAACTTCTCAATTTTTGTTTGAAATGTATCCTCCCAAGCATAGAATTTGATAACACGGATTCCTCTGAGAATTTCTGTCATCATCTAAAATTAAAATGATTGCTTCAATTTATGAATGACTTTGATAAATACTTTTAACAGATGAAATAGACAAAACTAAAATAAAATTTCAACAGTTATCCTAAACTCCGATGCAGTTTTCATGGGTACCAAAAACAACCAAATTTGTTTCACATTCCTGGGTTGATTTTTTTCCTTCTAAACTTTACAAGAATAGAATTCCACTGACCTTGACCCTAGCATCCTTCTGGTGCATCATCTCTGTACTAAGCTGCCCTATTTTGCTGGCCAGCCATTTATTAACAGGAATCAAAAGAATAGCAAACCCCAGACCTGCTAAAAATGCCAACCCAACTTGACTGTGGAGCAGATAGAGAGACACACCCACTTGAAATGGGAGGCTCCAAAATGCATGAAAACTGGGACAGAAATTCACCACTCTGTCTGTATCAGTACTCATGAAATTGACAATTTCTCCAGTACTGAATTTTGATGAGGACACACTGCTGACTCTTAAAGCTTTCTTATAAACAGTTGTTATTACAGAGCATCTGATTTTCAGTCCAACCACCTGCATGTTGTAGTCAAACTGGGTAGAACACAAAGATCCGACAAAGGTTGAGACAAGGAGTCCTATCGCATAGTACACTCCGTGTACCTCCGGTTCATTTTTATTTTCTACATAGGATACCAAAAGGTTGAGAAGTAGAGGGCCTGCAAATCCAGCAAGATCAGCCATCAGCTTTAAAATTCCAAGAGAATAGTATTCCCATCCAAATGTACTATTCAATGCTTTTAATAAAGATCTTTTGGTACTTTGTGATTTTATTTTCGCTTCTGGAATTATACTATTCTTTTCAAAAGAATTCCTCCGTAAGCTATCTTCATTCTGTTCTGAGATGACTGAATTAGTTTTAGAATCTATAGATAGGCTAAATTTGTTCTCTATCCTATTGGTATTCAGTCTTGTAGGTAATTTGAAGAGATCATCAACAGTTGATATGTCCTGTTTAGCTCCCTTCACCATTAATGGGTTAACCCAGTTAAATGTTATCCTTGACAGCCACGATTTGTTATCCTCTCCAACTAAGAGACAACGATCCTGTCTAACAGCACCATAACTTGTCCTGGAACTATTTGATAGTGGTTCTTCTTCTGTGTTTATGTTTAAACTATGACTAAGCAATTGCACATTGATCCCTCTTTGAGTATTTGGTAGCAGTGATAATACATACACACAATGTAAACCAAAATTTACAAAAGTGCACACACAAAAATACTTATTAAAACCTCCTAGTCTATGGATCCAATATAAAATGGCAGTATGCAACAAAAAACAAGCAGCTATAAAAGTTAAAATGTAAGACAAAATATTTAATAAAGGTCCTCTATAAGTCCCCCATACTAAATACTTTAACTTCCAAATATAAAAGGAATGAATGATCCAACAAATAGCAACAACAGCAGATGTAACTATGTCCACAGCACTAAGTGAAAATCCTGATAATGTTTTTGTAAAAAGTGGAGCAGCAACTGCCGTCAGCGTTAGGCATACTGCACATAACAGCCTAAGCTTTAACAGTGCAGGGAGATGATATGTGGAACTGTTGACTCCTACTCTCCTGGCGCTTGCTAAATGATAGACACTGACTGCCAACAGCAAGAGATGGGGAGGGAAAATGACTGCCAACTCCTCAAAGCAGAATCCAAAGTCTTGTCCAGCCCAGAATGATGTGTTTCTATGAGGTCTGCAGATCCTCTCCCAAATGTCAGCCATGTCTGGGACTCTGTCCAGTTACACTGTTTGCAGTTTTCAGATAAGTGTCCTAAAGAAAAGAATTAAATACTCCTTATTGTCAAAATCCTTAGACATATAAAATGTATATCACTTAAAAGTTTGAGCAAACCAGTAGAGGTCAGAACTATTTTAAAATTCTATGCCTTATCAGTTCCATACCATCTACTGGCAGTTTCAAAACAAAACAGCTGTGTGAAGCCGAATATGGAAAATTTGTGCTCATGTTTCATATAGTTTGATCTGCAGATTACTTTGAAAACAAGAGATGTGCAAAGTGTGACATTCCCTCAAAACATGACATTTTGTTAGATAGCATTCCTACAAGTGCTACAGAAATCATGAACAGGAGTTATTTTGGAATTTTCATTCCAGTAATCTGGACCGGTTGAAAATCATTAGAAACCAAGACTTAGCTTGGTATAAGATATAATCCTTACAAGTGCATTTATATCAAACAAAAACTACATATAAAAAAAATTCCAGAAAATTATCCCTCCAGTGATCTTAATCTTTTACATTTCTTTTTGAAAGCTGATAGGAATCCAGATCTTTATATAAAGTTTCATTCATAAAAGTTTGATCTCGTAAGTCTGACAAAATTTGGATGAAAAATGTAGCTAAAATCTTGTACGATCATAATTTTCCTTTCATTGGCCTTGGCTGTTTACTTTTTACCTTGAAAACAAATAGGAACTTGTTTCTTTTTTATATTCCTTTGAGAATTTTTCTCTCATGTTGAAACATCACCAGCTGTAAGTGAGGTGCCATTAATTTAGACTCAGGGTTATAGTAGTGAGTGTCCTTTATCATGTTCATGCCCGACGTGACATGGGGCATCAGTTTTTAAGGTCTCATCTAAAAGATCCACAACTCTCAATTACAGTATAAAATGCTGATCATTTGGTGAAAGGGCAGTCACTACATACATTTACGTTTTAGGTTTGAAATGGGGCCAAGGTAAAACCCTGAGAACCTCCCAGTCACACAGCAAACCACTGAGACGACAGGAACCAACATCCCTCTGTAGTGTTTTCAAGAAAATGATAACTCAGTGAATTTGTTCAAGTAAAAGTTAGGAATAAAAACTCCCATCCCTCTACGTGAATAAATGAGATGTCTTACCCAAAATGATTGCATGGAAGCTATGAAAGATTTACCAGAAGATTTACCATTTTCAACACCCCCCCCCCCTCAACTCTTCATATTTTTTAACAATTACTTCTTTTTTGTTTGGTCATGAGAATCAAATTGTTCCAAACGAAAAAAAAGAAGCTTCTTCTAAATCATTACAGTAAAATTCAGAGGGATTTGGGATGGACATTAAGATAAGGTTTAATAAGGGTAAAGCTTAGTATCTTAATAACTACTTTTTCCCATGGGAATTCCATTTAATCTGTACACAATTTGGTCATGGTTAAGCTGTATCATTATTTCTAGTTTCACATCAAAATGTATTCCTAGTATTAAGAAATGAAACTTATAATTCTTTGTTTGATGCATGTATCAAACGAAACATTGGACGGAAAACTTCATCAATGCGCATAGCGAATTGATGAAAAAGTTTTCCGTTCAATGTTTCGTTTGATACATGCATCAAACAAAGAATTATAAGTTTTATTTCTTATCATTTAATTATGTTTTTGATAAGTAAGGCCACAGTTTTTTAATTTATTGGTTTACGGATTTTAAAAATAAAATTTAGGGTCGGTCGGGAGATATAAAATAAAATAAACATTTTTAACATCTATCGTTGTTTTATTTTCAATAAATCATTAACATTATTTCGTGAGTACAATTAAAAAAAACATGTATTTAAAAAATATTAGATAAAAAATTCTTTAGAGTGACTAGTATGTTAATATGAATTTTGAAAAAAAATGCAATTTCAAATTCAGTGTATAACTATATACATGTATCTATGTTACACTTTGGTAGAACATAAGCGGAGAATGTATAAGGTCATATCTCTTTGATGTTGTAAAGTATCCAGTAATTATATAATGTTGTTCAGTAATTTTACTGTATATGCTCAATAAAGATTTTACATTTACAAATTGTAAATATAAAGAAAAAAAATTAATATAAGCACTAAATTACAATTGTATGTAGTAATTCCATTTTTAATTTCAGAATGTTTATACCCTATGAAATAATTTTAAACCCCATTTTCCCCACATAGACATGCCCATGGAATTATCTACCATCTTTTTGAAAGAAATGTTTCTTGTTTTTCATTTTTATTTGATACTCAAATTCTTTCCACCACTACACAAGGTATACTAATTTACAAGAAATATGCATACCTTTCTGAGTTTTATCTGGTCATATTTTTTACAGGCGTTCATTATAATATCAAAAGCACCTAACAATTTCTCACTCTGTTAGAACTATTCCCTGTTAAGATTTTTGACGGCAGAGATGCACGTACATGTATTCAAATACATTTATTATGACATGTACTGCTGTGGTATGAAGTCACTAGTTAGAATAATCTGTGTCTCGGTACAGGCCCTCGTCACACTCAAACCGGGTCCGTAGAACATTATCAATTTAATGATAGAACATCCAGTTTAGTAAAGTCGCTAACAGCCGTACCTTCCTCTCATCTTTAAACACCCAAATAGCACTGCATTTTGTGTTATGTTAGCAGCAAGAATATTGCCATTTGTATGAGAAATATTTATTTCTATCAATTCCTTTTTTCCATGATGAAATGCCATCTCGCATCTGTTTCGTCGACAAGAACGATATAGGTATCGTTACTGTCATCGTGCGTGGCCATATCTGTTTACAGGGTTTTTAAAAATATGGAATAAAGATATTTCGCAAAACGAATAGTGATTACCAAATACAAATCAATAGGTTTGCGATTCACGATTTTTTATTCGTAAAATTGAAAATGCATTTTATTTTTATTTTCGATTTGACATGTTGGGCAGAATTGGCGGAATTTAAAAAAAGTAGAAATTTGCATTTTTTTTTTTTTTTTCGATTCCCCAGAAATTTGGGTCGGCGGATCCATAAACCAAGAAATAAAAAAACTGTGGCCTAAATCTATTAGTACCCCACTTCAGCCTGTACTTGGGTAGTAAGATTTCATTACTAAATATTTTGAATCCAATCCATGCTATTTGGGTTTTGTTAACATTGATATGAAGTCCAGACAGCTCTGAAAATCATCTCAGTGTTTTCAATGTTTCTATGAGAGATTCTTTACTACCATCAGGGATAAGTGAAGTGTCATCAGCTAACTGGGAAATCTTCTTGTCTACATTGTTTACAGTGATAACTTAATCTATTCTGAATGGCTAATATTTCTGTACAAATTAAGAAAATATATGGCCACAACAGGTCATTTTGTCTGCCATCTACATGAATATTGATTCTTTCAGAATTACCACCTTGATTTACTGCAGATGTAATATCTGTAACAAGAGTACCGCAAACGGTACAT
This sequence comes from Ostrea edulis, assembly GCF_947568905.1. Lineage (NCBI taxonomy): Eukaryota > Metazoa > Mollusca > Bivalvia > Ostreida > Ostreidae > Ostrea > Ostrea edulis. Next base: position 51,509,587 of record NC_079168.1, on the reverse strand, counting down.
AATACGCCCGTGAAATACTCACATAGGATGTTTTTCTTGTGCTATGATTTGTATAACTTTGCTTCAGGTAGTATCAACAACCTGTAATTTTTTCAAAAATGGAAGAAAATCAAAATCCTTCCCCAGATGCACATCTTCAATACCCATACAAACACTCCACAAAATAAGATGATCCTCACTTGAAAACTGTGGGAGGAGTTGGGCGGGCAAATTATGTACCCTCCATAGAATATTAATTTCCAAATAGACTAAGTTCAACAATCTGTAATTTTCTCAAAAATTGTAGAAAATCAAAATCCATCCCACATACACATCTTCAATACCCATATAAACACTCCACAAAATAAGAATACTCTGACTTGAAAACTGTGGGAGGAGTAGGGCGGACAAACTATGTACCCTCCATATAATAATTATTTCCAAATAAAGGGGCAAAACTCCTGGAAAAAAGGTCGAAATGGATCAAAATTGCAGTATGATCTAGAGTGACCCACAAAGAAGCTACACAGCAAGTTTCAGCATGATATGTGAAAGGGAAATGAAATTATTAAGAGAAAACCCCGAATGGACTGACGGATGGACGGACGGACATACAGACATCGCTGTACCATAATACGTCCCGTCTAAAGACACTCACAGGCGTATAAAAAATGATCAAACAAACAATTGACTTTCACTGATCGGAATTACATATTTTACAACCACAATAACGTATCCCCGGATTTGAATAAAAGCCATAGTCAGATAATCTTCTAGTTATAATAAACATCACATATTTTCAGGCTTAAAAAATGCAGTATTTTAGAAAAATTCTATTGACAAAATAAGGAATCAGTAACACATTTATCAACAAGGTTTTCCTAATAAGTGATACTACGACCTTGACCTTTGACCTTGAAAAACAATAGGCATCTTCCTCTCATCATGGTGATCAAATGTACCAAGTTGTAAAGTCCTAGGGCTTATGGTTCAGTCTGTATCCTGCCCACAAGGTCCGGACGGACAGACAGACGGACGACGCCATACCATAATATGTCCTGTCTTCGATGGGCGTATAAAAAACAAAACCCAATTCTGAACAGAAGTGCCAAAGTATAATGAAAAAAAGGGTAAGTGTTTGTTTTTAATAAATTCAAAAGATTCTGTATCAAAAGCTTTTTCAAAATTGATAAGTAGTAATATACCCGGTATATTTTCTCTCTCAGTGTAATGCATATTATCATTAAGCCTTGTATTTCCTTCAATGTATCTATTCAGAATAAAACCTGTTTGATCGACATAATTGATTAATTTATCTAGATGTCATAGCCACTGAACTTGATGCAATTTTATAGACAGTAATCAACACAGTCATATATAGGTCTCCAATTCTTTAGATATTGTCTTGGATTATCACCTTTCAGTGGCAGCTAGTGTAATGGTACCAAGTCTTTGTGTAATTGACAAAATATCATTACTATATCCATGATTAATAGACCTTACAACAAAAATACCAAAACCTTTTGAAGAATTCAGCAGAAAAATCATCAGATCCTGGGGATTTATTAGATTTCATGTGGTAAAGAGTACTGGAGGCTTCTAAATCAAAGAAGTGGGTGCAGTTTCTACAGTCATCTGGCCCAGAAACTAGATGATTTCAGCAGGAGTCCCGAAATATGGCATTTAAATACGGAATATGTAGCAAATCCAAATTACGTTTAATTTGATCAAAAATTGCTTTGTGTTGTATGACAGGAGCGTGAAGTTGGCATAAAATTGCCAAAAATGCCAAAATCAATGAAAAATTTCATAAATTCATGAGGTTTCCCTCTCAAAAAACATACAGCCCATGCATCAACCAAATTTATATTCAAATACATTTTTCATCTTCTCTTAATACACAATATATATTAATTTCACTTTGCTCGACAGATGGGCACACCTTTTCCTAATCAATAATCTGATGAAATTTAACAGTTATCAAGCCCTTTTTGGAAAAAAAAAAAGGCTAGAAAAACTCTTATTCATGATGTAATAATGCTATAAAACAAGACATAACTTTTGATTTCAGTTGAGATAGTATAATTGGCATGTATCTAACTTATTCAAAACAGAGATCAAGATCAAAACACATTTAAATCAGAGAAATTTTATGGGCTTTTTATGTACACAATCGTACCTTGTTCTTTTATAAGCAAAATAATAACTAGATTGGAGAATAATGAAGGGAAGGTAATCTATGCACAAAACTTCTAGATTTTAAACCACAGAAATATTTTGATGGTCGGTCTTTGGGGGTGGGTGGTGGGTTCCTGGTGCCTTCTTCAACCCATTTAGCTCTAACTGCATAATTACCTTGTAGCTTGCATTTTCTTATGTTTTCTAAATCTTGTCAACACTGAAAAATAAATTTTGGATAGATGTATTCAAGTCCTACATCATACATGTATTAAATAATCTTATTAATGAGTCTACTGGTGCTGCTGACTCACCTCTGTTTTATTATATCCAAAGATTTGTGTTGGCAATAAACCCTTTTTTAATAAACAAATGTTTGACAGCAACATTAGATATTATGAATGAAGATGATTCACTCCTCAGGTTTAATAATTTTGTAATATCGATCTATACAAATATTAAGATTTTTTTTAGAATATAACAAGATGTGTTTGTGAAACACAAATGCCCCCGATAATGTCCAATTCCAAAGATGGCCAAGGTCACAAGGACAAATATCTTGGTAGCAGTAGAAAGATCTTGTCACAAGAAATGCTCATGTACAATATGAAAGCTCTAATATTTAACATTTAGAAGTTATGACCAATGTCAATTTTTATAAAAGTAGGTCAAATGTCATGGTCAAAAGGTTTAGTACCAACAGAAAGGTCTTGTCACAAGGAATACTCATGTGAAATATCAAAGCTCCATCACTTACTGTTCAAAAGTTATTAGCAAGGTTAAAGTTTTCAAAAAGTAGGTGAAACTCAAAGGTCAAGGTCACAGGGTAAAAAATGTTGGTAGCCAAGAAAAGGTCTTGTCATAAGGAATACTCATGTGAAATATCAAAGCTTTATCACTTACTGTTCAATAGTTATTAGCAAGGTTAAAGTTTTCAAAAAGTAGGTGAAACTCAAAGGTCAAGGACACAGGGTCAAAAACGTTGGTACCCACGGAAAGGTCTTGTCACAAGGAATACTCATGTGAAATATCAAAGCTCTAGCTCTTACTGTTCATATGCTGTGGATCACGTTTATGGGAACAACGAAGAAGGATGAGAGGAGTTAACAAACAGGGCCAGTTTGTACGTAAATGATGTTTCCAAATAGTGGCAGCAAGGGGGACGCCAACTTGGGGTTTGAGGTTATGCCCAAATCTCCGCCGGTGATGATTTGGGACGGGCGACAATTTGGGGTGTTACATAGGAAACCCCAAATCATCGCCCATTCCAAATCGTCGCTGGTGACGATTTGGGACAGGCGACGATTTGGGGTGTAACAATGATATATACAAAATCCTATCATGGCTTAAATATTATGTTTATACTGCAAGATGCACTGAGAAACAAATAAACCATCACAAATGAGAATCTTATGAATCATAAGAATATATCTCATACAAAAATGATGATGAGGAAGAGTTTGCTACCCAGTGGAACAGATAGAACTTGCTGTTTACTTACAACAGCTTACATCTCTTTATTTCTCTCTCTCCTTTTCCCTCTATCCTCTACACATAATGATACTTATATGTGACTTAATTGTAATCATATGCTTTAATATGTGTATATTATTAAAAAAGAAAAAGATGAGATCTCTGCAAAGTAAGTACCGAAAGTTTAACAAAAATTATGGGTACAAAATGTGCCTTAAAGGTAGCTCCATCCTCAAGTGAATCATCAATATCAATGGTTCAAAGAGGAAAAACTGTATTAATTTCCACATAATATAATTCAATCATATTCAATTACCAAAGAAAATATGTATGTTGCCACCTTTTTAAAGATGTCAGATATACATAAACAGAAGTATATGTCAACATTAGAAAATCACAAAAGAATAATAAAACTACATAAAAAATTGTTAAAATGACCAAATTTGAAATCAAGTTTCAAAAAACCTGCATGCTACTTTATAAATATGTATAAATAAATTGTGGATATCAGGGAAATCATTGTATAATAGACTTATCGTAGAGAAAATACCAGCATAGAATTTCTTGCTCTTGAAAACATTTAACTTTATTTTAAATAATTGATTAATTGTGGAAAATATATACTTTTACAGTAATCAATAGTTTACCAAATTTATTATTTTACCCAGTGAATAAAACTATAATTTTATTATGTGTACAGTTTAATTTTAAAGATTTTGCTAAAACCTATGACTTCACCAATCTAATTAAAATTAGATCCTTTGATCCGCTCACGTATATCGCTACACAAGCTACCTTGTGTCGCAATATACGTGAGCGGATCAAAGGATCTAATTCTAATTAGATTGTGACATCACACGAGGATGGAGCTGCAGAATTTTACAATTTCCATTTCAGTATGTGACTTCTGACCTTTCAATATAACCTTGAAAACAAATATGAACCAAGGATTTTATATACTTAGACCAACAAAAAAATATATGTTGGTTTCCACCTTCCCAACTAGCTGCAGAACTGTAGCTCTCTGAAAAAATATTTTGACATAACAAAGACCTGTTATGTCAAAATATTTTTTCAGAGAGCTACAGTTCTGCAGCTACTTCCCGACCTACCCTAAAAGTTTCTGCTGACCCTAACACATTTTTTCCATTCTCACAGATTTTGCAAATGTCATCACTATACATGAGTACATTTATTGACTTATTAAGTTATTTATTTAATGCACCAATACTAGACAGATTCCAAAACACAGAAACAGTTTTTGTTTACAGTAAAGTGAAGAAATGTATTGATTCATCATATAACTTTTATTTGATTACTAAATAATCACTTTATTTTATGCATAGTAGAATACTAAATCATTAGAAAATTATTCAACCTATAAAATAAAAAAAATAAAAAAAACTACCTACCTACCGACCCTTTAAAATTTTGAGGTGAAAGTGGAAACCAACATATCTTTTTTTTTTGGCCTTTGTATGATTTACAACTACAAGGTACACAAGAAATATCTCATCTTGTGATTGTAACCTTATAAAGCAGTAGGGATCAAGATATCTGTAGAAGGCATCATTTCTCCCACAGGCACCTGAAGTATGGATATTACTACCCCCTCCCCCTTTTTTTGATAATTTTTTTTTTTTGGTGCCAATAATTTCTCTGAAATGTGTGAATTCCCGGTCTATCTCATCCCTCTTTCGATTCATGTAACCGTTTCATGCTTTTTGTAAGCTTTAGAGATTGGCCTTCTACTGGTATAATATAATACACAGAAACCCAATCTCTAAAGCTTACAAAAAGCGTGAAACGATTACATGAATTGAAAGAGGGATGAGATAGAACGGGAATTCACACATTTCAGAGAAATTATTGCCACCAGATTTTTATCAAAAACAGGGGTGGGGGTAGTAATATCCATACTTCAGGTGCCTGTGATTTCTCCAAGTTTGATAAAATTCAGGTAAGAGATGTGATTTAAATCTTGTACACAAGACAACAAACGAATGAACAGGCAACTGGGCCAGGACAACCGGATCAGTTGATTTTATTTTACAGCGGGACATCAATTTGATAAAACAAAAATCAGTTTACAAGGACTATCTCTTCCAGTGAGATTCTGGTTTAACGGGGAAATACTTAATGCAAATAATCATTTAATATGTTTTCAAATAAAAATTGTTTAAAAATATATATGTACTTACCTAAACTAAAACACAAACACTGCAACTGAACTCGGTACCACTTTTGCGTGTATTATCATGACCTTTGTAAAAAAAAAAATTTGGAACAACACACCCGATCTATTTATTCTTCGGCACACTGTCCTACCGGTCAGGTCGATGATGGATGATGGGTGAGCAAAGACTGAAAGAATGTAAATTATAGCCTTTTCTGATTACAAAACGGGTGAGTTTACTTGTAAAGATCAGCCTCTCTTCCTCTTTCCTTGCGGGTTCCAGGTGTGTGACATTGAAGGTTGACTTCCTCATGATTTATCACAATAAATACGTTACCTTTATAAATTTAGATATTCACCTGCTTGCAGTCTTGTATCGGAAAAAAACCATGTAAACAAAAAAGCACCCTTCGTGACCCGCCACCTCTGACATGCTCAGAAACCAACATCCGGTATCATCTTTTCTTTTCCGCCGTTGTGGAGTGCAGTCACGTTTTTCTCGAGGAGGAAAAGAATTTTTTCTACTTGCTAATTTTGGCTAAGTATTGCATGGTAGTTTTTGTTATTACTTTATTACATTATTAAGCATTATGGCGAATGAAGGTGAAAATGTTAAATTACCTTTTATTGCTGTAGAGGGCCAGTACTGGGACTCTGTTGACTCTAGGAGTTTTGGTCCCATGGAATCTGACCCTTTTCTTTCTTATGGGAATATCATGGATTCCCCAGGAATTCCTTCTACCCCGGTTACTTCGGTAGGTCAAATTAGAGCTACATCTACTATTACGCGACCTCCTGGTAGTCCGGTGGCTAGTTCTCGCCCAGAGAGTTTTCCTTCGGGTAATCGTAGGGAGACGTTTTATCGGTCTAGGTGGCCAGCTAGATTTCCTCATCCCATGTATTCTGTGCCACCTTATCCCTACTCGACTCAACCTGTGTGGACAGGGCAAGGTTTTGTTAGTAAACCAAACTTAATGGAATCCTCCAATAAGGACGAAATTAAATGTTTGGTTTCCTCTATTCAGAAACTGGAGGCTTCTATTTCTTCAAAATTTATGACAGTGGAACGTAGACTAGATTTGATTGAATGCAAATCAGCTACGTCCCCCACTGTTCCTGGGGCTGCTCTTGTCACCCCTCGGCCCGCTTTTGATAATAAAGCGGACGAGGAGGTTGACTCATTATCTTTGGCTCCCAGTAGTCAAGAGGCATCTTTTCTCAGTGATAATTGCCTATCTCCGGTTCCTTCAGTCGATGAAGTTGGGCTTTCTCAGGAGCAACTTCCGGTAGAGAATCTCACTCTGAAAGCTAAAGTGTACGCAATTCGTAGAGAATTGTCAGGTCCCGATTCTTTAGTTTCTCCTCCCAGGAGTTCTCACAAACCTTCTGATTTTCAGTCCTGCTCTGGTCTTGTGAGAGATTCTTCTAAGTCGTATGCTTCTTTTCCCGCGTCTAGTCATTTTAAATCTGCATTGGCTTCCATTAATTCTCATCTTGTCGACGATCAGATGTCCTCCAATAAGGCATCTAATTTAGTTAGACAAAATCTGGCTTTTAGTACATCTTCTTTCCCTGGTAAGGTTAGAATGAAGTATTTTGATATTCATGATGTTTCCTTGGGAAAATCTCAACCTGTTTTTGATAAGACTTTTTCCAATCTTCTTGGTGCTAAGTCTTCTGAGGGGGTCAAGTTATCTCAGACTTCTTATTCTAGGTCGTAGAACAATCTTTGGGGTGTTGCCGCAGCTTTACAGTATGCGGATCACTTTCTTGCTGCTGCAGGTGCCTCTCTTAAAGATAAGGGCGAAGAATTTGATGATGTTCGTTCTTTTCTTCTCCAAGTAGATAGATGTCTTTGCATTTCTCAGCTCTTGAATCTTGGCACTATTGCCAATTTTTCTTTAGCTAGGAGACAAGAGATTCTTCAAAAATCTAACGTCTCTGAGTTTCTTAAAGACAACCTACTTTTTTCTCCTCTTCATAAAGAGCAGTTATTTGGCATCTCTTTACGCAAATTACAAGAGGAATTACACAAAGAACCTCCTACTGTTAAAGTAGATGTACAACTCAACAATGGTAGTTCTAGGCGTGTTTCTTGTTCTTCTAAATCAGACTCTTCTAGAAGTAAGTCGCAAGGTTCTACTAAATCTGGCTCTTCTCTGCAAGGTTCAAATAATCTTAAGAGAAATAATGAGCATCGTTCTTTCCCATCGGCTTCTGGTTCTAATAATAAAAAAACCCAAAGTAGCCAAGGGTAAGAAATCTCAGTTTTGATGCCTCCCCCCCCCCCTCCTGTAGCACAATCCACTCTTTCCGAGGAAGTAGGTGTTCCCTTTCCTCATCTTCCTGTGGGAGGACGCCTCTCTCTTTTTCTTCCTCATTGGTCCCGTCTCATTTCGGACAAATGGGTTCTTTCTGTGCTACGGAGGGGTTTAGAGCTTCAATTTCGAGAACAGCCTCCTCTCTGCGGTTCCTCTGGAATTTTCTATGACCAGAGACCCGTGGAAAAATCTGTTGTTACAAGAGGAAGTGTCTCTACTTCTCCAAAAGAATGTATTGGAAGAAGTAAGTCCACCTCTAGGTTGGGGGTTCTACTCTCGTCTCTTTCTTGTACCCAAAAAGAATGGACAAATGAGACCTGTGTTGGACCTCTCTTTTCTGAATCAGTATCTGGTGATTCCACATTTCAAAATGGAGACCAACAGGTCGATCAGAACCTCTCTCCATACAGGGATGTGGACGTCTTCTTTAGATCTGACGGATGCTTATTTTCATGTCCCTATAGCTCCGGCTTATCGGAAGTTTCTTCGTCTGGTCTGGGAGGGCAAGGTATATGCTTTCAGGGCAATGCCTTTTGGCCTATCTACTGCTCCACTAGTGTTCACAAAATTTTTTCAAACAGTGGTTGCGTATCTACACTCCCAGTCCATTTTCATCCATACATATCTAGACGATTCTCTGATCAAGAATTTTTCTTTCAACCTTCTTCATCAACATACTCATCGAGTTATTCATCTTCTGTTGAAGCTGGGTTTCCTTATTTCTTGGGGAAAATCAGAGATAGTTCCCAGTCAGAGTTTCATTTTCCTAGGGGAACAATTTCGAACAGATCTTGGGATAGTTCTTCCTCCAGAGGAGAAATTTCTCAAGCTTCAGTATCTGTTGGATCAACTACTTTCAGCCAAACAGGCTTCAGCTTGCCAGTTTCTACAACTGATAGGTTTTCTGATTTCTCTGATGGACATAATACCTTTAGGTCGTCTTCATATTCGCCCCATTCAGTGGTATCTTCTGGAATTTTGGGTACCAGCCTCACAACAGTGGGAAGCTGTTATTCCCATTCTTCCCAGATTGTATCCTCATCTTCTGTGGTGGTCAGTGAGAGAGAATGTTATGATAGGTTGCTCGCTAGACCCCCCAGTTCCTTCTATGACCCTGTTTACAGATGCTTCTCTGACAGGCTGGGGAGCTACCCTGGAAGGCAGAGAGGCATCAGGTATATGGTCCGGTCTCCAGTTGACAGAACACATCAATTTACTGGAGATACGGGCTGTTCTTCTGGCATTGAAACATTTTTCCCAATTTGTTCAGGGTCAATCTCTGATGATAGCCACAGACAATACAACAGTAGTGGCTTATCTGCAGAATCAAGGCGGCACACATTCTCAGTCTCTTTACCTTCTGTGCAAAGAAATTCTGTTGTTTTGCCGTTCCCTGGGAATTCGCTTGTCAGTCAGGCATGTTCCTGGCAATCTGAATCTAGTAGCGGATGCTCTCTCAAGGTCACTGCATCCAGTGAATACAGAATGGGAGTTACATCCAGCAGTCTTTCAGGAGATCTGTCTCAAGTGGGATCGTCCTCATATGGACCTCTTTGCTACACATCTGAATTGCAAACTGCCAACGTTTGTCTCTCCGATTCCAGACAACAAAGCTTTAGCAGTGGATGCAATGTCTTTCGATTGGAAGGGGATGTTTTCTTACATGTTTCCTCCTTTTCGCCTCCTTCCCAAGATTTTACACAAAATCAGGGTAGAAATTTGCAAGACCATTCTTATTGCTCCAGCATGGCCAAAACAATCTTGGTTTCCAGATCTTCTTCAACTGTGTTGTGCGAGACCAATTCTTCTTCCTCTCAGGAAAGATCTTTTGTCTCAATTCAAAGGCAGGAAAGTTCATCAGAATCTTTCCAACCTCCATCTACACGCATGGTTACTGTCAGGGAATCTCTCAGACAGGATGGCTTTTCTGACAGAGCAGCCAAACGTATCTCTAGTTCAGTCAGAAAATCTACAGGAGCAATTTATGACTCTAAGTGGAACATCTTCTGTTCTTGGTGTCGTTCAAAGGAAATTGATCCTCTCGCAGTTACTGTCCAACAGTTAGCTGAGTTTTTAGTCTATCTGTTTGAAGACAAAGGTTTCTCTCCCTCTACTATTAAGGGCTATCGTTCAGCTTTATCTAGAACTATAGCTTTGTCAGGAGGTCCTGATTTTGGGAAGAATGAGTTCTTGTCCCTCATGGTCAAGAATTTTTGTTTGGAACGACCTAGACAACGTAGGTTGGTTCCATCCTGGAATTTAGCTTTGGTTCTTAGGACTTTACAATTTCCTCCTTTCGAACCTTTATTTTTAGCTCCCTTTAAGTTTTTGACCTTGAAGTGCTGTTTTTTATTAGCTTTAGCTTCTGGTCGTAGAAGGAGTGAGATTCATGCTTTCTCCATTGCAGATTCTTGTCTCAGATTTTCTGCAGATAATTCTTCAGTTACTCTGTTGACAGATCCATCTTTCTTAGCCAAGAATCAGTTATCAGACAAAGGTTCTGGACCTATTGTTATTCCTGCTCTACCTAAATCATTAGGTAATCAGGATTTATGTCCAGTGCGTACTCTTCAGAAATATATTTCTGTTTCGTCAACGCTCAGACCTTCTGGTTCTACTAGACTTTTCATTCCTATTAAGAAAGGTCTAAGTGATATTTCGGCTAAGACTATTTCTACTTGGCTTTGTCAGACTGTTAAGATGGCTTACCAATCTTCATCTCCAGAAGCCTTGTCTCGTGTTCAAGTTCAGGCACATGAAATTAGAGCCTTGTCTTGCTCCTGGGCTATTTTCAATTCCTCCTCTATGTCGGAAATCATGTCAGCTGGTTATTGGAGGTCTGATAGTACCTTTTATAACCATTACCTTTATAGATCTATGCCCCTTCATAGTGACAGTTTGTTCTCGCTTGGACCTCTAGTTTCAGCTCAAAAAGTGGTTTTTCCTCCTAGTTGCCAATCTCAGGGGGATTCAGCTCTACTTTGAATTCTGCTTATCTAAATTTATAAAGGTAACGTATTTATTGTGATAAATTCTAAATTTTTAGTATTAAAATTTGTATTTGTTAAATAATACTTACCTTTATAAATCAGAGGTCCCAACCCACCTCCCCTTCATCCCCCTTCTAATTTTTTGTTTTATGTCAAAGAATAGATGATACCGGATGTTGGTTTCTGAGCATGTCAGAGGTGGCGGGTCACGAAGGGTGCTTTTTTGTTTACATGGTTTTTTTCCGATACAAGACTGCAAGCAGGTGAATATCTAAATTTATAAAGGTAAGTATTTATTTAACAAATACAAATTTTAATACTAAAAATTTAGATTTGCTGACCATTAGACAGGTTGGGAACACTTCCCCTTTAGCGAGATATTCTCGCTAAAACGCGATTATCCCTCTCTAGCGAAAATAAATATATCCCGTACAACCGAGAAAAACACCCGTGGAATGCATCTCTTCGTGTTTCACGTGAAAAGAAGAAAAAGTGCTAAAATGTGTGATACTTCTGCAAATATATTAATCAAAACAAAAACACTCACGATGTGTATTGGATTTCATACTGCTTCCCTCTTATGCAGCAACTTTGACATGCAATTTCATGACTATGTTGTCAATTTCTTAGAAACAATTCGCATCATGTTGAGTGCGTGTCGCACTTATTCAGCGTTGCACAGGATTTGACATTATTTTCAATAAAGACGCAAAAACACCTGTTGGTGGTAATGTTTATTTCTTGCTAAAGAGGGATAATTGCGTTTTAGCGAGAATATCTTGCTATAGGGGAAGTGTTCCCAACCTGTTAGAGATACATCTCTAATGGTCAGCAAACATGAGGAAGTCAACCTAGTCGTTTGCCTAGTTCCGGATCACATTTTCATTAACAATTGCTAGTGGTATAATCCACGAAGATCCTGTTGGTTTTAATCGTCTTGTGAGAAGATCAGAAGTTACTAAAATGAAAAATAACTAAAATTACTTGAAAATCATGGTAAATATCACCGAATAAGGGACGTTTCACCCTTGTGGACGTTTCGTGCTGAGATGATTCACCCGAGACATTTCGCCCTAGGATGACTCGCACTCAGATGTTAAAAGGAATATTAAACTTGCATTGATGGTTGTCTTTATTAAGGTCTTCCGTAACAACGGAAGACCTTCTACTGATTGTGCTGGTTAAGATTATTCTTATTCTTTTTTTTTTTTTTTCCTAGACGCTAACTTTGAAGCCTCATATCTCGCTCATTTCTGCATGGATTTTGCTCAAATTTTCAGGGTTTATAAACTTTACAGAACGATTTGAAATTCATGTACTACATTTCAGAAATTCCCTTCTGTTCACGAGTTATTCCCCTTTGAATGAAATTTTAGGGGCTTTGGTTTCCAGACAAAGGCTCCGAGACTGTATAAGCTTGAGCAGAAAATGCGTTGAAAATGAAAAGTAGGAGCATTGTAGTTGTGCACATCGTTTTTTGTTTTTTGATTACAGCGTTCGAAATGGTGGTTGACAGGGTTAAAAAATTAGGACGCCCAAAGTAGCAAAAAATTACGCATATTTTCCTTTGTATCTTTTAAACTAAAAATATTTTGTTAAGATGTGTAGAACAAAAGTTGTGCAAAATGTTAAGAGCTTTCTTTTTATATCCCTAAAAAGGGGCTGGCCCCTTAAATTAGGGATCTGGGGATCTTCAAAGTTTTCGCTTTATAACTCAAAAACGGTAAATATTTCGATATGGCTTTTGCTGGAAAAGTTGTTCTTTAACATCTTCTTGATCTCATAAACATAATATTTTGCTCGAGTATTGTGTTATATATGAGTAAAAAGCTTGACCCACAAACAGGTAACCGTATCATTAGGTAGGTGAAGGGGGAAAAATATGCGTATAACTTACTTTGGCACGTGCCCCTGGCGTGAAATTCATACGCGACTTCTGTGCGCACTGTGTACATAATATACCTACATGTATTTACGCAGATAGATATTAAAGTTTAATAAAATATTCAAGATTTGAGAGCAATTTATTTGATTTGTATGTATAAATAATTCAAACTCGATGAATCATTCTCTTCAGTCTGAATATTATGCTATCATAATTTTGTTGCATAATAAAATATTGGTAACAGCTATAAACCTTTATTGTATGTCCTGAGCCATAAATTTAAATAGTAATTTTTTCTTCATTATTGGAACTGAAAAGTTAAATGCTGAAAGAATTTAATCCCACATACACGCGCGCCTCAAAAGACTGATTCGTGGAATGAGATCATACACGCATGTACTTGAGTAGTATAAATTTATTAAAGCTGTATGGTCCGAATTACAATATTTTTTTCCATCTCGTAAAAACGCTATTAAATCATCGCACGTATGTAGTTATGAGACTGTACGACATATCATAAATTATTTCACCTGTTTTAACCCAAATAATTTGATTTTTTAAAAATCGATGTTTACAAATAATCGCATCACTCTGCCATTTCAAGTGACAGTCACGTGACCAGTTCAAACTTTCAGATCATCGATGGTATTATCTGTGTAAAAATATCAAATACCTTTTAGTAATTCGTTGTTTTACGCTCTTTCAGTCTTAAAACTAGACAGTTGCGTATGAGTTAATACATCATGTTGGGATTCCCCTGACGCGCGTGGGTTTATTTATAGACATTTATTATGGGATGATTTATATATGTAGCCACTATATTTACTTTCTAAATAATATTCGCACTGTTTTCTTTTACATGCAGAGGTTTTCAAGCATGTAATTAAGGGAAAGTTAATAACTTTATAAAGTAATTAATCTGCTTTAAAGTAATTATGTACAAAAAAAAAATACATGGACATCGGGTCATACAGCTTTAAACACCTATAACGATAAAAATTTATAGTACACCTTTAAAGCTTCATTTCAATGATATATATTAAATTCTCAAACTATTTCATAAGTACATACGAGAAGTCAGAATCGCCAGCGTAGCCAAACTACTTATATCGTTACAGTACTTATCTTCCTGTCACAGTACAGTTGATTATTTTCTTTCTAAAAACTTAACTTGTATTCGTCTTTTGTAAAATCACTGGATAAGTATTTCAAATAGTTTTTCCCGGGGTGATGTTACGTATAACATATCAAGAGGGAAAGAAGGCGAAAGTTAGATCCCACACACACATACTCATGTACGATTCCTGTATTTTTATGTTAACTAGGCTGCATTAGGACCTGACCCAAAGACATATGGTCAAGTTTAAGGTTTTTATGTCATACAGCTCCGACGGAAGACCTCTCGTTGCTTTGCAACGAGCTTGGCTCTAGTTTTCTTTATTTTGTAGATTAATGTTTATAAATATCCATACTGATTAAAAATTAAGTTAATAGTCTATGTTCTAGAAATATAATCAAACATGAGGAATTATAATTATAACAAACTAGGTAAGTGATCTAAGCGAGATTAACGACAACTACCGCGATGGTGGTACCACTTCAGATATTAAGTTAATTTGCATCTATAATTAATTGCGTTTGCCTGGATCAATATTAATTTGGAGATGCTCAGAAAAAAGTCGGGTTTATGGATCATATTTTTGCCAATGCAAAAATATGAAAATTTCATATACAACACCAGATACATTAATATAGGTGATTTTAAAAATTGGTGTTGTGTTATATTTCAACATACCAAATTAACATTTGAATTTGTTCCAAGTTGTAAATCTATTTCTCTGAGAGTGAAAAAAAGATTGCTTTTCTAATTAAGAGATCATTATTTCCTTAGATATACCCTCCTAAATCCACTACTGGATATACATGTATAATTTCGATTAAGAAATATGAAAAATTGAATGTTCTGTATTACTTGAACATGTGACCTGCATAAATCATCCATAAAATGTTTAAGCAGCTCTGTCCAACCAGACATTTGTATCAGTAAATATCATTAAATATGAATGCTTTATACATGTATATCAAAAGGAAACTTCAATCACACTCAAGTACTAATTAAAATTAAGATCTAATTTGATTGAGGAAATTCGGCATACATGGACTAGCATCATGCCTGTCTATATATGTTAACATCAAATGTAATCAGACAAAACTTCTTAGATATGTAGTTATATAGATAATAACCAAAGTAATTGGAAAATGTATGGGACGTTTCGCACCGCAAATGGGGGCGAACCGTCCTAGTGTGAATCGTCTCAATACGAAACGTCTTTTGGAGCAAAACGTCCCGTTACCATATCACCGGCCTTTACATTTTCCATAACCGTGTTCATAGGTCAGTTCCGAATCACACTGCCAGTTCCGAATCACGGAAATGTTTGAAACGACTGCAGGCCGATTCGAACTTTCACTGACCCGATCCGACTTTCAATCGGTCCGAAACTTTAAATCAGTACGTGTGTATGTTTATTTCACTGATTATATACCTAGTTTCTGTAGAAATCAAATCAAATCAAACACTAGTTTAAATTAATCTTTACATTATTAACGTTATATATATTGAACAATATTCAAAGCTTCACATTTAGGCATTGGCATAGCCAAAATTGCGGCATTCAAAATTCTCTTAATCAACATTAATAATTATCTTTCTCTCTGTGTGTTTATGATCTAATGTTATATCTACCCGGGATAACAATCCTTTGGCATTTTCTTGTGAAGTTGACGAGGTTGGGAAGAAAAAATAATACAGTCATACATGTATATTAATATGCTTAAAATTGAATTGACTACAGTATACTTTTTAATTATCAATTTCAAGATGTAAATCTACATGCAATACATAGTATATTTACTACCCCGATTTTTTCATTTTAAAATGTATTTACGGGAGGGGATTATCCATTTTGGTATTCAGGGAAAAAAATAGTTTATTGTCTTTATTAAAAAAAAATGTGTGCGTATTATATCTAACACTACTTCAATCTATAAATCCAACAGTGCATTTAATATAAACTGAGATATTGCTCAAACTTTAAAACTAAGTTCAACAAGTCGCGTATGACAGTAGTTAATTGACACAACTGATCCGGAATTGGACAAGCAGATGGTGTCTCTTTGGTAAGGCATCTCAACTACAATAATGCATTCACTGAAGAAGTATTTATTGATGCATTTGCTGAAAGATATATCAATTAAATGCATTTATTTTTTTGTGCAGAAAACTTGGTTATTCTTTAGCTACAGACAACTTTTCCCTCCAGCACGATTTTTTCCCAAGCGTGTAAGTGACCAAGATATCGAAGTCCAATTGTATTAAAGAAGTGTGACAAGTAATAAACCTGGGTTGGATAAAAATTACAACAGTTTTGTATCCCTCAGTAATCATTTTCAACGTGATTTACCTTTCTAAGTAAAAATCATTTCATGAACTAAGTATTTTTTAATGATAATTACAAAGTGATTCGGAACTGGCAATGATCTGGAACTGGGCAAAAGACTGTACCTTAATTAAGCATTGTAAACATTAAAAATGGAAAAATAAAATTTGAAAATTCTCAATTTAAATTGTGTCCATGCCCCTTTAACCATCAATTCCCAGGGATCGAAACAAATTGCAAGCCAAGTGCATCAAATGAATCTGATTTCATTGTACATGTATTTGTCAATTATTTATGATATCAAAGTTCCAAGTGTGCTTGTGTAATAGTTTATACATAACATGATTTTCTTGAACTGTTAGAGTATAGTTTTGATAACCAACATTGTCCAGGATGTGCATTAAAATCTGTAATAATTGACCACAGGGCATCTGGAATGTTTGATAAAATATACAAACATGCATGTAATATTTACATCATTTCAGGACAGTAACCAGACTGAAAAAATAAAATTATATCATTATCAAATAATTTGATAGTACATATATTCTATATTTATTCTGAGACTTGTATATATGGACACTATAGAGATACTGACACTATGCAAACACCATAGAGGTAAGACAGACACTATAGAGACACATTAAGCAGACACTAGAGAGACATTGACAGACTCTATAGAAGGAAGACAGACACCATAGAGAGACTTTGAGCTGAGCAGACTCTATAGAGAGAAGACAGACACTATAGAGAGAAGACAGACACCATAGAAAGACTTTGAGCAGACTCTATAGAGAGAAGACAGACACTAGAGAGAGAAGACAGACACTATAGAGATAAGACAGACCAGACACTATAGAGAGAAGACAGACAGAGTAGACTCTATAGAGAGACATTGAGCAGACTCTATAGAGAAACATTGAGCAGACTCTATAGAGAGACATTGAGCAGACTCTATAGAGAGAAGACAGACATTATAGAGAAACATTGAGCAGACACTATAGAGAGAAAACAGACATTATAGAGAAACATTGAGCAGACACTATAGAGAAACATTGAGCAGACTCTATAGAGAGAAGACAGACATTATAGAGAAACATTGAGCAGACTCTATAGAGAGAAGACAGACATTATAGAGAAACATTGAGCAGACTCTATAGAGAGAAGACAGACACTATAGAGAGAAGACGGACACTATAGAGAAACATTTAGCAGACTCTATAGAGAGACATTGAGCAGACACTATAGAGAGAAAACAGACACTATAGGGAGACATTGAGCAGACTCTATAGAGAGACATTGAGCAGACACTATAGAGAGACATTAAGCAGACTTTATAGACAGAAGACAGACACTATAGAGATATATTGAGCAGACTGTATAGAGAGACATTGAGCAGACACTATAGAGAGGCATTGAGCAGACACTATAGAGAGAAGACAGACACTATAGAGAGACATTGAGCAGACTCTATAGAGAAACATTGAGCAGACACTATAGACAGAAGACAGACACTATAGACAGAAGACAGACACTATAGGGAGACATTGAGCAGACTTTATAGAGAGACATTGAGCAGACACTATAGAGAGAAGACAGACACTATAGAGAGACATTGAGCAGACTCTATAGAGAGACATTGAGCAGACACTATACAGAGACATTAAGCAGACTTTATAGACAGAAGACAGACACTATAGAGAGATATTGAGCAGACTGTATAGAGAGACATTGAGCAGACACTATAGAGAAAAGTCAGACACTATAGAGAGACATTGAGCAGACACTATAGAGAGACATTGAGCAGACATTATAGACAGAAGACAGACACTATAGAGAGACATCGAGTAGACTCTATAGAGAGAAGACAGACACTATAGAGAGAAGACAATCACTACATGTATTTAAGGAATGACTTTAACTTAATTTAAAAAGCAGATTATAAGAAAGCGTAAACTGACCCAAACCAGGTTATACTCGTATAATATGCCCCAGAATTAAAGTCATTCCTTATAATTTAATGCAAAAGACAAAGGTACTAACCTTTTAAAATGTACATAAATTCGAAAAATACAAATCAACTGAGCTGCACAATGATTCACTTGGCAACTACGACGAAGCATATAGCTTAGAAGGCGGCCATCTTAGTTCTACAGAGCCTATTTACCAAAATATTGTAAACGTAGTTATTGAAGGGGAAGTTTGAAGTTCGTCATGACAGAAAATATGTGTAGGCTGTGCATGCAATGCGTTTTTCACTGCCCTTAAAGAATGACTTTGAAGTCATTCATACTCTTGACAGATTGAGAAAATACGGGATATTGTATTCTTAAGGCCTACCCAAAATAAGTCATCAAACATCAGAAAATGCGATAATTTGTGGCTTTTACATATGTAACTCTATGAAGATTTCTACAACATGAAAACTTACCCTGGCATGCAACGATGTCGCAAATAGTAAATCTGACACAAGAAAATATACAAACAAGTGACAAATCGTGATCCAAATGTCAATGTGACTGACGTCATCTAATTAAAAAATAAGATGTATGATTTTTAGCCGAGTTGCAACGAAGTTGAACTCGGCTATTGGTTTGGTGATGCGGGCGGGTTGGTGGGCGGTTGGGCGTCAACAATTGGTTTCCGGATGATAACTCAGAAAAGTTTACAATCTAATCAAATGAAACTTTGATATATTGTTGGGTACCAGGTAAGGAAGACCCCTTTTGATTTTGGAGAAAATTTGTCAAAGATCAAGGTCACAGTGACCAAAAATAGAATGAAAATTTCAGAAAAATTTGGTTTCCGGATGATAACTCAGAAAGTTTAAATCTGAATCAAATGAAACTTTGAGATATTGTTGGGTACAAAGTAAGGAAGACCCCTATTGATTTTGGAGAAAAAAGGTCAAAGGTCAAGGTCACAGTGACCGAATATAGAATGAAAATTTCAGAAAAATTTGGTTTCCGGATGATAACTCAGAAAGTTTAAATCTGAATCAAATGAAACTTTGAGATATTGTTGGGTACAAAGTAAGGAAGACCCCTATTGATTTTGGAGAAAAAAGGTCAAAGGTCAAGGTCACAGTGACCGAATATAGAATGAAAATTTCAGAAAAATTTGGTTTACGGATGATAACTCAGAAAATTTAAATCCGAATCAAATGAAACTTTGATATATTGTTGTGTACCAAGTAAGGAAGACTCTTATTGATTTTGGAGAAAAAAGGTCAAAGGTCAAGGTCACAGTGACCGAATATAGAATGAAAATTTCAGAAAAATTTGGTTTCCGGATGATAACTCAGAAAATTTAAATCCGAATCAAATGAAACTTTGATATATTGTTGTGTACCAAGTAAGGAAGACCCTTATTGATTTTGGAGAAAAAAGGTCAATGGTCAAAGTCACAGTGACCGAATATAGAATGAAAATTTCAGAAATATTTGGTTTCCGGATGATAACTCAGAAAGTTTAAATCCGAATCAAATGATGCTTAAAGATATTGTTATGTACCAGGTAAGGAAGACCCCTATTGATTTTGGAGAAAATGGGTCAAAGCTCAAGGTCACAGTGACCGAAAATAGATTTAAAATTCCCCCCCAAAAAATTAGTTTCCGGAGAATAACTTGAAAATTTTTAATTTGAATCAAATGAAACTTGGTTATAGTGTTGGATACCAGCAAAACAAGGCCCCTATTGATTTTTGAGAAAAAAGGTCAAGGTCACAGTGACCACAAATATGGTTTCTGGACAGTAACTTGAAAAGTTTAAAACTGAAATTAGTTCTTCACAATCATAAATATGCCACATCATTCCTGACTTTACAATGTATCCCATGCAACTTGGCTTATGCACCCCTGGGTGCATATATTGATTTTTATTTATTTTTCTTTGCTTTGTTGAAAGGTGGATCAAGCAATGAAGCAACCCCCCCCCCCCCCCCCCCCCCCCCCCCCCACCCTTTCCCCAGTGAGAAATGTATTTCAAAATGAACAGGGTAATGTTAACTTGGTAAATCATTAATTTGAATATGATATCTTTGGTTTTATCTATTATTCGACCATCATACAAAGAGAGATGTTTTACAACAGTGATTTGCGTAAATTTAGATGCTAATTGACAACGAGAAATCAATCTTTGTATTAAACCAAGTATTTTAGTGCAGACGTTGACTTTTCTATTCCATTAAAGGCCCAAAACAGTGCTGCAATGTAAATTTAGAGAGGAAAAAAAGGTAGTTCCAGCAACTGGTTGTCAAGGGGGTGTGTCCTCATACCAGACCAGGTTATACAAAAATAACCTGCGTTCCTCAATTTGAATTCAACCAATCAGAGACTAGAGTACAATAAGAATTGAATTATATAGAAATACTAATCAGAATCAGACTCCATAGAGGGGAGGCAGACATTAAAAGACACCAAGCAGACTTCATAGAGACTTCTTTGATATGTTAAAACTATAAACAAACAATGTCTGAAAATTGCGTGGAAATAATTTATCAATTCTGGAGAATCTTTTCAGAATTTTTGCAAAGTTCTATCAAAGCTAGGACTCTTTCCTTCTCTGAGATATATTTTTGTTCATTTTAAGGATGTACAATACACCAAAGAGAATTGTTTGGGATGAAAATTGGAAGATATGCACAATAATGTTTTGTAATTGAAAACCTTACCTTATTGAAAGAAAAATTCGAGTCTAGTAAGGAATTAAAAAAAAATTCCAAATTATTTCTACTAAAACTTTCAATTTCAAAAGTGAACATATTCTCCACTTTCCATCCACATCAGATTTCTCTGGTGTATTATTCCTCCTTAAAACTAACATGTGTTTACTCCCTACATTGACTAGCAGGTGTCATTGTTTGGACTGGTGAAATTATTAAGATGACTGATATGTAGAAAACATAAACTCTGCTTTACTCCATTTTCAGGCAATGTTTGGAACTCATTTGAATACAGTGGTATTTATTTGACCACCCCTATACTTTATAGGGTGATCAATATGCTATTCAAATGTTTTGTAATTAAGTGATTCAACCTAGAAATACTATTGGAAGTATGGGCACGGTTGAGTGTTGTGGCCTATTGGTCTCTTCTTAGCTCACATGACCTGAAAACTCAATTGAGCATCTCTGATCAGTCTGTTGTTCTTCTTTCTTTCGTGAACTATTCATATTTTAGACTTCTTATCCCAAGAACCACATGGCCAATTTAAACCAAACTTGGCACAAATTAGTCTTGCATAATGGGAATTTCAGTTTGTTTTATTCTAATGAATAAATACCCAATTATTTTACTACAACAATTCTTGAAAAATGAAAATATTCATCCCCAAGTTTAGAAAAATAGCTACACTTTAGTGAACTATTTTCCATTTTAACCTTGCTGACTTCTGGTCTATGAAAGCCTGTAACCATACCAGTTTCTCCTTCCCCTCCCCCAGCATTCATACCTACCATTAATTTTCATGAATTTTGATAAAATTGTGTGACTTGATAATTAATGAGGAAAGTAAACAAATTTTTCAATTTCATTTTAGGATGCAAAATTGTGTGGGCTCCAAAAGAATCAGCACGCAGTGATCACAGGGATGCAGTTCAGATCTGGTGATGAGGCCTATAAAGAGTCTCCTGTGGTTGACCATCTTGTTTGTGATAACTTTTACATTGTGGATACCTCCATTGTGTATAAAACTACCATTCTCGAAATTCTACTATGTCTACAACAAGGAGAAAGATATTTCAGAGAAAGCAGAACTCCTCAATTCAAGGCGTTACAATGTATCGCTTGCCTATTTCTCTTCCTTGCATGCTGAATCGTCACAGCAATTCTACCACAATATGGAGAAATTGGGTCATCTTGACCTAGTTGTGGCTGTTATTACTGTCAAGAGAAAGGATGGAACTTTAGGATACCTCACTCAGTCTGTAGCAAGAATGGATAAATTACTTAAGGAAGATAAACACTTTCAAAGAAAATATTTATTCATTTGCAATGTCGATCAAGATGTGAACAGTCATGAGGAAGTGAAGAAATTAGAAAAGTATATTCCAGCTCATTATCGCTTTAAGAATATCACCAGGATACCTCACACCAGCCCTCACATATCACTTTATCTACAGCAAAATCACTTCACTACCTACCAAAAAGAAACTATAGACTACATGTTTTGTTTAGAAATGGCATATTCCATGAATCCTGAGTATGTGTTACTGATGGAAGATGACACACTTCCTCTGCCTATGGCACTTGATGTTGTGAACTTCAAGCTAAAGTGGTTAACCTTATTCAGGAACCCACCAATGACAAACTTTGCTTATATTAAGCTGTACTATCCACCTAAATGGCAGGGTTTTGCGAATGAATTGAGAAGAATTTTAGAACTTGTAGCCATTGGAATGGTTGGAGCTGGGTGCTTTGTTGCAGTTTTTGCCTTCAGGAAAAAGACATCTTTACAATACTTATACTTTATTTTTGGTGCTGTATATTTTATATTGGTAGTGCTGTTGTTAGATCGACAAAATGTCCTTGAACTACGCAGAATAGCATCTCAGTTTTATTCATTAAACATATCACCAGGCTGCTGCACTCCAGCCATGTTTTATCCAAGATGGGTAATTCCTCAGTTGTTAAGTTATTTAGCTGGTGAAAACAATCGTCATCATACAGACATTGCAATTTATGATTTTATAACAAGCAAAAATCTGACAGCTTATCAAATAGAGCCCAATTTATTTGTTCATATAGGAATGTATACTTCTATTCATCAAAATTCTCGGAAGGACCCTCAAGAGTTCATATTCAGTATGTATTGATTAAAAATGAAATTACATATATATGCATCAAGTACATTATTGTTTTTTTCTTGCTGTTAAAGAAATATTCATACAGAAACTTCAAAGATAACTTTGCTGTTCTGCACATCTGGTCCCAGAGCCATATATAGAACATAAAACTAAAAACCAGATGAGCTCACTTGTACAAAAGGAACAAAAAGTGAGCTCATCTAACTTTTATGGCCCTGGAACTTTATCATAAAGTTTTTTCTTTTTATGCCACCTTAATCAGAGATTCTGGGGCATATATTTTTTGGTCTGTCTGCCTGATTGTCAAAAGAAAAACTTTAACCTTGGTCATAACGATAAAGATCTTGACAAGTCAACATACTGTCGATCACTAATTTTTCGCGAGTATTTTATTTTGCATTTGTAGGGTCTGGTGTTTATTCGTGAATACAATAATTCACAAGAATACAGTTAAAAATAACTTCTATTCCGCAAATAGATCTGCTCCCGTGCTTCTAATCGTAATATTCTAGCATACGTTCATGTGTACGACATACATTGTACCGTTATCAATTTTACGTACATGTATTCGATTGATTTGTAACGTAACTGCAAATGATTTTTATATGCCTATTCTTTTGTACATATGTTCATTAAAATTGTGTTTAGTTGTATTGCAGTTCGATTTTATTTGCATCGATTACTAATTGCACAGGTAACGTTATGGCAATAAAGAGATTTTTAATATGTTTGCTGGTACATATGTATGTTACGGTACATACATATATACTAGTATACCACAAAAAACCTTTGTGACAGTTGGTAATGCATAAATTTTTACTTGCCAAAAGTAGAAATAAACGCGAGATATTTAAATTCACGAACATCAAGTCTCTCGAATTAACGAGGAATTAAATCATTCGCAAATAATAAGTGATCTACAGTAATTATCGGACAAGTGTTGACAGAACTATGCCACCGTAGTATAGATCATAGTACCAAGCTTAAATGTCTTGCCACAAGAAACACAAGGGTGAAATATGAAACTCCTATTTCACACTTCATGGACAACAACAAATTTTAGAAGATGAAGGTAATAATTTTTGGTACCAATTAAATATTTTTCAAAATCTGTATTTGAAATTGTGTCACAGTTCAAAAGGATTCTGAATAGGTCCAAGGTTTACATCAAGGTCAAATACTTTAGAGAGGAGATTGGACAGTTGGGGTGTGGCCTTCTCTCCCTCCCCTTTCTTAGTCTCTTCCCATTTCCTCCCTCCTTTCTATTCTCTTCTTTCTACCATCCCCTTTTTTATTTTATGCCCCAGGAATGGAAGATTTGGGGGCATCTAGTTTTTGGCCTGTCCGTCTGTGTGTGTCAAAAAAATTTAACTTGGTCACATCTTTTATACTATCTGAGGTAGACCTTTCATATTTGGTATATGTGTATTCCTTGTAGCAAAACCTTTCCATTGACTCCGAAATCTTTCACCCAATGATCTTTGACCTACTTTTAGCATGTGCATGTTTTGTGGGAAGACCTTTCCAATGATACCAGATTTCTTGACATTGACCATGCATTGACTTAGTTTTTGGACCAAAAAAAACAACAACTTTAACCTTGGTCATATATTTTATAACATAAAAGAGTTACAGCTTTCATATTTGGCATGTGTATTTCTTGTGGCAAGATCGACCTTTCAATTGACAAAATCTTTGACCTTGTGACCTTTGAAGACAAGTGGTGGAAGAAATATGCCACCATACTATACATAGACCTAAAAAGGTTTTTGATGTATTAGGGAGAGACTTTCATATCTCTGTTCTATAAATGGAATGACACTACAATATAAACCCTCCCAAATACCTACAGTTCTGTAGCCATGTCTGAGGACACTTTAACACATGCCATCAGCTTTAATGATGGGATTCGAACAAATTACTTTTTGATAGCCATGCAGCCTAATCCATTACACTAATCACTACTGACCAAACTATTTTAAAGTGTAGGTGAATTTTAAACAATTTATTAAAGTCTTGCATGATATGTGAGCAACAAATCAGAAATACTGAACAATAATCAAATACTGCATATGATGAATAACATGAAAGTGTAAAGTGCAAAGTAAACATAATACTGATTGGTATAAAAAGACATGATATATAGATATAAGTAAAATAATACTAGTGCAGTATCTACAGAACACCAATCATACTCTATGAATTTGAAAACAAAGTAAAACAATCCCCTTTCTGGCTTAAAATCTTGAACTACATTAATTATAGAAGTTGTGGATTGTTAGGTTGTTTTTTTCCAATAAAGTTGTTAAGTATGTGGGATATGTACACAAAACAAATTATGATTTTAATAAGGAATTTGGAATTTACTTTGTATTAATTTTGTCACAAATGCATACATTTCTTGCCATTTCTTTTAGAATGCCAAAAAATACCATAATTCTAAGCAGTTTTTGTTCAGAAAATATGGACTACGGCCTGCATTGGTAAGATCGTTAATCATCATATCAGTGTGTTGCATATATTTTATATGAAAATGATTTTGGACAACCCATGATTTCTATCTGAAAAGATTTCTATAAAGTCTACATTTTTGACAATTTTCAAGGAAAATGTATAACTTCACCAACTTTGTGATATCATATTTGAAAAAAAGGAATCAGTTGTGATGAAAATAATTATTCATTTTTTTTTTCACAATATTTCAACATGGAAATAAATGAATTTCAAAACAGTCAAAGAATGTTTGAATATGGCCTTAGGGCTGCAAATGCCTTTCTCTGGGTCCTTTCATAATACCTCTATCCACAAATACATGAATATGTTCATGAAACATCTAAATGAAATGTGATTAGAAAATTGATTTAACCAGTTTTATTTTAACTGGAGTTTTTAAACTTCCATTTTCACAAGCATAGTCATAACTAAAATAATTCCACAACTTCAACCATCACAAAGAATTGCTTCTCACTCTGTCAGTTGGTGAATTATGTCTAAATTTTCAGCTGACAATCATCTGAAAAAGATCATAAAAAGTTCTCAGTAACTTTGCAATTAGTACATGACAGCTAGGCAGCTGATTTAAAATTAAGAACAAAATATGATATCATTTAACGAAATGGTTAGTTATACTCTATCATTGATAGATAAAATTTAAAGAAAAGACAGTTTTAAAATACTTGGTAATAATAATACATTTTTGCTTGAACTGTGTACATATATTTTCATTTGTATTTACTATAGTTTAAAGGTATATTCATTTGATACATTATATACATAATGTGAAGCACATGCATGCTACATTTACTAAAATTACTACATAAATAAGTTAATATTCATATAATTAAGCTCAATGAAATAATCCCATTTCTCTATAGCTTGTTCTATTTTTCTTCTTCTCATTTTAGAAGCACTAATTGTTGGTTAGTTTAATAAAACTTCAAAATTTATATATTCCCATCACTCCCATTTCTTCCATTCTTTCCCATTTATTAAATATAGTCTACATGCAATTGTATTTCGACTACTTGTTATTTATACACTTAGATGATTAGTATTACAGCAAAATATATAATATTAATGCAATACATCTAGATATATACAAGTGAAAATGCATTTCACTAAATTGTAGTACATTTGAAATTTTGCTGAAATGTGTCAATATATGAAGCAATGAATTTTTGTCTTGTCACTGATTTAGCATTTTACCATTACCAGGTGCCTAATATTGACCTAGAATAAAGTTAATATACATGCTTATAAAAACCAGCTGCAAATAAAAGAATACATTTATAATATAAAAAATATGTATTTTTTTCTTTTTAAATTCTGACAAACTGCTCTCGTAGTTCTTTTATGAATTGAATTTTAGGACTTAAAAATTAAAATTAACTGATTTTTATCCACTTAGAATTCAGTTTAATATAATTGAATTCAAAATTAAATCTGATGCCTCCTCAACTCTTCTGCATGTCAGTAATATTTATATGAAATATCAATATATGTAAAGCCTCATCATTTATTGATAACATGAAGTGCAGCATAACATTTGCAATCAGCATTTTTATTATATTTTATTAAGCACATTTCATAAAATATTCTGCATGTTGATATTATTATTTATGATAGTTCATAAACTTGTACATATAAACAACGATATGGAGGAAAGTTTAAAAATTTCCCACAAATCTTGTTTTTAATAGGTGTCTGCAGCCATTCCCTTTCAGAAGATTACACATGCTGTAACGATTCAAGCCACAGTGTAGTCCGAAATATCTGATGTTTTCCTGGCTTTTTTTTTTTTTTTTTTTTTTTTTTTTTTATAATTTTGATATTTACTGTGTCAGGGAAACATCAGATATTTCGGACTAGCCACAGTGTTGCATGGACACACATGATATCCAAATTTCAAATACTCCATAACTCTACTTAAAAATGGTTCTGGATAATGTTGAGAAGATAGGTGATCAAAAACATGTACAGTTTAGTTTTCACTTTCAGTAATTGTGCAGTGTGTTTAAACTGTCTTAAAATTTAGAAAAATTCCAATTATCCCTACCTAATCTCCCCCAGGTTTCCTGGAGGCAAGGTTCATCATTTTTATAGCACTAGCTACAGTGTCATGACTTTATATCAAGTTTTGTAATTATATATACATTTTGTGACGTATGTCCTAGTTCATATAAAACTGCATTTAATGCACTTAAAAAAATTAACTGGAAATGACAACTGTACATATTTCTTTTCTCCTATCAGGATGAACATTTAGTACAATTTCCGGTATATAATACGTACGGTTAAAAAATAATCTGAGATCTGGATAATGACTAATGAGTCTAACACTGGGAAGAGTCGTTATGGCATGTACTCCTTAATTATAAAATATTTAATTATGTTTGTTCATTAAATGATTGATACATACATTTATCTTGAAAATGTCTACGCTCTCTGTGTGTTGGTGCATTTACGTCGAAGGTGCATCGAGGCTCATATCCAGATTCCTGTTGCTCAAACACGGTGCTACTGAATTGTTCTGGATAATGTTGCCTCTGTTTTCTACACCAGGCCTGTTCTTTTTTCATTTCAACCGCACACCAAGATTCTCTTGATTCTCCGAGTTCAGTTGCTTCAGCTTTTGACAAATGTTTACCTCCAGACATTGTCCAAGTTTTAAAATTATGTACCACTGCTTTCGTTGCTATGTGGAAGCGTCCTACATCCAGGTAATTTTACATAACCAAAGCTGGGGAATTACCTCCATAACATCAAACGTTTTGTTGATTATGATGGATGCGTTAAAAAAAAAACCATTCCAGTGGAAATTTATTATTCCGTGTACGAAAACGTCAAAAAATAGTCAATGATAATAATAATAATAAATCCGGATATACTGTTGTGGGTATTTTTTATCATTATACCTGCACTTTCTTTCGTGATCTTTTGCAGTCGGTAAATTTTTCACTGAATCTATTTTATTCGAAAATTATTGATGTTATCTATATATATCCGTCCGTCTGTCTGTCACATTTTCTTGTCAATGGAATTCCTCATACATTTTAGTTTGAACCATTTGTCTAAGATATCAATAGACAGCATATCATGAACTAGTTTTACACTGAATAATGCATAATCGTGATGTCTCCATATTTAAGTTATTAGTTTTGAAATTTTATCCAAGATCAATCTTCAAATTATTGAACATATCTACAAACGAATTAAAGATAGGTTAAATTCAATGAATAAATATAGATTGATTCAATTAAATTAGAAATCTTATTGAAATAGACCCATTTAAATTGAAGTTGATCCTTTCTTTAATTAGAGATAGACTAATAATAAATTTGAATAAAGTATGAAGTATTTGAGAATTATTTTATGCTTTGTAGTATTTGAATTATTTTTCATTAATCCGACCCATCATTAAATAATTGATCATTAGTAAGAGTATATATATATATATATATATATATATATATATATATATATACACACACACACAATGTATGTGTGTGTGTGACCAACGACACGAACAATATATATATATAATTAATGTGTTGAACTTGAGTAAGATGAGAATACCGTAAAGATTCAGTATGGATGATGATAGGTAGATCTTATGCCCCTAGATCTTATGCCCCCATCCCTATGTGAATTAAAAATAGACCTACCTCCTCCCATGTGAAATCCCCTTGTGAATTAAAAATAGACCAACCTTCACCTATGTGAAATAAAACTTATGGGTGGTAATGGGGATAAGCTCCCATTGTCTATAAAATGCTCCTCGTGGCGTGGGCCTCTAATAGCCTCTGACAACGAAGTCCAGCTCCTAGCCTGCTCGTGTGATTTGCATCAAGCCCGGCGGAACTGCTACTACTGATAACAGAAGGGGTGAAAGCGGGTTACCTATTGCCTGAAAACCAGTGCTTTGGGTAGATGGGACTCATCAGTCTGGGAGGACAGCTCATCTAAGAGAAGTAAAACTCTGGTTCCAAACCTCTGCTGCCTTGCGGCCATACCCACTTATGGGAAAGGCTAGGTGAAGGAAATCACTGATATAAAACCGAATGGGCGGACTGTGCTCAATATCCAGGGATGGAAAGCAGTCTAGGGAGGAAATTCCAAAATCAAACCACCTTTCCTCGAGGTTATTAGAGGTTTGTGTAGGGCCAACAACCCTACCTATAAAAAAAGCCAAGTTACAGAAGTATCAACGACAAACCAAAACCAACATAACCTGAGCCAGATTGGCCCTACTTCAAGAGGAACTATGATGCTATGCAATGAAAGCCGAAAGGAAGCTGCAGGGCTGACTCCCTTTCTGACACCCAGGAAAACCATCAGACTCGCTACTTGGAACATCAGAACAATGTATGAAGCAGGAAGAACAGCACAAGTTGCAAAGGAGATGAAGCACTACAACATTTGTCTCCTAGGACTGAGTGAGACGAGGTGGCTACAGACAGGACAGTTGAGGCTGACCACCGGAGAAACAGTGTTGTATTCAGGAGACCCCCCCCCCACACACACCCCCCGAAGGTGTAGGCCTTATGCTATCCCTGGAGGCACAACGCGCTCTTATCGGATGGGCACCTGTCAACTCCCGGATAATAACAGCTAAGTTCAGCACCAAGAAAAGCAAGATTAAATTGAACATCATCCAGTGTTATGCCCCACCAACGACGCTGGTGACGAAAAGAAAGACGCCTTTTACCAGCAACTATAGGCACTAGTCTTGGATAAAGCAGGGAAGAAAGATATGACAATACTTATGGGCGATTTCAATGCAAAGATCGGAGCTGATAACACTGGCTACAGTGAAGTCACGGGAACACAGGGACTGGGCTACATGAACGAGAATGGCAAGAGATTTGCAGACCTATGCTCCCTTAACCAGCTTGTAATAGGACGAAGCATCTTCCCTCATAAACAGATTCACAAGGCCACATGGAGATCCCCTGACCATGTTACAGAGAACCAGGTCGACCAAATTTGCATCGATTTAGCTCTGTCTTGTTCTTACATTTGGCATGGGAATTTGTATCTTGCTAGACTATTATAATTTGGAACGTCAGTTACATGACTGGCATAAGACAGTGGAGTTTTTCCGTTATTGAATACATTTTATTTTCATTATGCCAATATTAGTGTCCGTAGTGAGTGCGTATTAGTGGGCTTTATTTTGACAAATGATTTCGAGCTGTTGATTGAATTTAGCCATTATAAAATAAAGTTTCAGATTGTTAACGTTCCATATTATGGTAGATGAAGGAAATTAACATTTCAGCACGATGTAAAGGCTAGCACATGTATTTAGATTCTGTTTGCTTTGACAACTCGACATATTTAGATGAATGTAAATTGTTTTGTGAAGTATTATTTTCCTCGTTTAAAAGTGTATATATATTTCAATATATAGACATTATGTAATTAGTAAATATACATTTGCGACATTTAACTAATTATCGTGAAAAGGAGAGATATATGTCTGTTGTTTGCATTATGGGTGGGTGGGGGTTGTAAACAGTTAAATTCATTGGCAGTATGGGGTAATTTGTGTAATCAGTTTCGCCCCGTGCCTCCATGATTGTTTGTTTTTATTATCCCCCATGGAGCATGGAAAAATGTCAGGGTGATGAGAGGAGTAGACATTTCATCAGACCACCATCTTCTGTTGATGGCAGTAAGACTATGCCTCAAGAAGTTTAACAACACAACAAAGATGATGACAAGGTACAACGTGAGTGTCCTCAAAACAAAGGAAGTAAGGACAGCATTCCACCTCAACCTGTCCAACAGATTTCCAGCCGCTACAAGACCAGCTAGAAAACGTTGATACCAACATCGAGACCCAAGAAAGCGGCACTGAACACAAGCCGGACAAGAGCAGCAAAGGTAAAAGTTCACGAGGACTACACAGCCACAGAAAAAGAAGTTAAGAAAAGCATCAGGAAAGATAAGCGGGATCACATTGACAACCTGGCCAAACAAGCTGAAGAAGCAGCAGGACAGGAAAACTTGAGAGAACTGTATATGGTCACAAAGAAGCTCTCCAACAAGTTCCAGCAGACAGACAAGCCAGTGAAGGAAAAGAACGGGAATCATCTCACAACAACAGAAGAACAATTGAAGAGATGGGTAGAAGACTTTGGAGATCTATTAAATAGACCAACACCAGAAACGCCTCCAGACATACAACCAACCAATACAGACCTCCCGATCGACTGCGACAAGCCAACAAAGAGATCAGGAGAGAAATTACCACACTTAAGAATGGAAAAGCGGCAGGGCCTGACGAAATACCAGCGGAAGCCATCAAAGTTGATACAGAGACAGCTGTTAACATCTTGCACAACCTCTTCAAGAAGATCTGGGAGGAAGAAAACATCCCGGAGGAAAGGAAAGAAGGCATCCTCATTAAGCTACCAAAGAAGGGAGACCTGAGGGACTGCAGTGACTACCAGGGAATTATGCTCCTGTCAGTGTCTGGTAAGGTCCTCAACAGGATCCTTCTTGAGAGGATGAAAGAGGTAGTGGACCCAAAGCTCCGTGACCAGCAGACTGGTTTTAGACGTAACAGAGCATGTGTTGACCAGATAGCCAGTCTGCGCATCACCAGTGAACAATCAGTGGAGTGGAAGTCCCCCCTCTATACCAACTTCATCGACTACGAGAAAGCGTTCGGCAGTGTAGACCGCGAGACACTATGGAAGATACTGAGACACTATGGAATACTCGAGAAGTTCGTCTCCCTGATTCGTAACACCTACCAAGATATGACATGCAGGGTTGCCCATGATGGCCAGATGTCCGAGAGTTCTGAGTTCAATACAGGAGTTCGACAGGGATGTTTGCTGTCACCAGTCCTCTTCCCCTTGGTTATTGACTGGATCATGAGGACTACCATATCAGGCAGGAACAATGGTATACAGTGGACACTCCTGTCGCAACTCGACGATCTCGACTTTGCCGATGACCTGGCTCTCCTTTCACACAACCACAGTCAGATGCAGGACAAAACAACTCACCTCGTAACAACATCAGCAGAAACGGGACTCAAGATCAATCAGAATTGATGAAGATCAACACCACTGTCCAATTACCAGTTACAGTTGGTGGTGAGCCCATCAAAGAAGTTGAGTCTTTCATCTACATGGGGAGTGTGATGGACAGAGAGGGTGGCACAGACCGTGACATCAAGTGAAGAACCGGCAAGGCAAGAGCTGCGTTTACCATTCTAATCATCTGGGCCTCAAAGAACACCCGCATTACTACCAAACTGCGGATCCTCAACTCCAATGTTAAGTCTGCCTTACTGTATGGAGCAGAGACATGGAGAACAACCAAAACAACCCTGCAGAAGATCCAGACATTTTACAAAACCTGTCTCGGGCGCATCTTCAACATCCAATGGCCGGAAAAGATCACAAATGAAGAACTATGGAAGAGAGCAGGACAGGAACCATTAGACATTCAAATCGGACGGAGGAAGTGGGGCTGGATTGGACACACTTTAAGGAAGCCACCATCCAGCACCACACGCCAGGCCCTGACCTGGAACTCGCAGGGCAAGACAAAGAGGGGACGTCCAAGAAACACCTGGAGGCGTGACTCGGAGGCAGAATTAAAGGCGCAGGACATGATCTGGCAGCAAAATCAGCACAGAATCGAGTTCGTTGGAGGACTATTGTTGATGGCCTATGTTCCTCACGGAACGACAGGCCTAAGTAAGTAAGTACCACTATGGAGCGCCAAATTAACATAAGCTTAAATAACTGAAGATATCATCAATTCAATATTAAATTGCGCGCAATACATTGAATTGATGCGCGCATCAAATAAAGTATTGCTCTCATCGAATTAATGCGTGCTATATTTCAATTATTGCTCGCAATATTGGATTTGGAGCTCGGTACTATGGCGTGCCAAATGAACACAAATTCAAATAATTGAAGATATCTTCAATTATTTTATAGATATCATCAATTCAATTAGTGCGCACATTGATGAGGACAATAGTTGATTTGATACGAGCATTAATTCATTTGATGAGAGCAATAATGTGATTTGATGCGCACATTAAGACAATTAACGAAAGCAATAATTGATTGGATGCGCACATCAGTTCAATCATTGCTCTCATTAATTCAATTGATGTGCTCATCAATGTGGTGGAAATATTGCTCGCAAACTTTAATTTGGAGATCGGTATTTTAAATGATCCTATGATCTCTTTAATTCATTAATTATCAACAACGTTTTTGTGTAAGGAATTAATGCGCGCATCAATTATGTTAAAGAGAGTTGTGGATATGTTGAATATATTTTTCATTATATAGTTACTCTCTCTAAAGGAATTATTGCTTTTTTCAAATGAATTAATGATATCATTAATTCAATTGAAGAGAGAAACAATTCAATTATTGCGCTCACTAATTGAATTGTAGCGCGCATCAATTCAGTTGTTGATATCATCAATTCATTTAATGAAAGCAACAGTGGAATTATAGCGCGCATCCATCTAGCAGAATAATTAATGCTATTATCAAATCAATTAATGCGCGCAATAATTCGGAATTGAAAATATCACTAATCATTTGTAGAGATCATTAATTGAATTGTTGCGCGCATCAAATGAATTGATTGGAATGTGATTGTTTACAACTATTGCTAGCAGAATTCAAACAATTTTTGGAAGATAAAACTGAACGACAGATATCCTTTATTTTAGCTTGTATTGAAAACAATAGTGATATACAAAACACTATCATTTTATGGCTGAAGTATTATGTTTATACTGCAAGATGCACTAAGAAACCTTGAAACTTGCCCGCTGCAATATCACAAATGAGATTATTTTTAAGAAACACACAAATATATCGCAATCTGATTAAAATCAGATCCTCGATCCGCCCCTCTTTCTTCATCTTGTCGCTTCACGAGGTAGTGACAAGATGAAGGAAGAGGAGCGGATCGGGGATCTGATTTTAATCAGATTGAAATACATCGCATATAAGAATGGTGAAAAGAGAAAAAAATGATACTCAATGGAACAGATGGAACTTGCTATTTACTTAAAACATGCCTCTCTCTTTTTCTCTCGTTCTCACTATCTTTCTCTTCACACATAATTATCATTATAATTAT
Source organism: Ostrea edulis (assembly GCF_947568905.1). Lineage (NCBI taxonomy): Eukaryota > Metazoa > Mollusca > Bivalvia > Ostreida > Ostreidae > Ostrea > Ostrea edulis. The sequence goes on along the minus strand of NC_079168.1, from coordinate 51,474,701 downwards.
ATAGCGTGATTGTTATATTCATGTGCTTTATTATGTGTGCAAAAACCAATTTTTAAAAAAAGATATTTTCAATTATTTGAGTTTATTTGGCGCTCCACAAAGACTTTCATATTGATTTGACACATTTCCTGAGAAATTATGTTAAAAGATTTTTCCGTTTCATATTTTATTTTGAGTTTTAGTTTGAACTTTGAATTCATATGCAGTCTCGAGATTATTTGTTTACAAATATGTTTGCATATATTGAATTGACTCTTTCTTGGGCAGATTTTTTCCTATCATGTTCATTGTAAAATTTGATCAGAAAAACGTTCTTGGGTCTACTACAAGGTGTAGAATTGTTATTATATCCAGAGACATATAACTGTCTATGTTATATCCAAAGAAAATTCTTCAAATTCGACTCAAAAAGGGAATATCTTGTGCATGTTCGTTCGATTTAGTATCTGTTCTTTATGAATGACTTGATTTCATTTTCTCCCTTTTCTTCTTTTTATTTCTATACCAGCACCTCGTTCCTTTACGATATATATTTGCTGTATTTCACGTGACTACGGTGGTTGGTTAGGACAGGTGGAAGAGTTTGTTTTTCAAAATTCGTTCCCACGAAACTAATTTCGTTCCCATGAAATAAAATTCGTTCCCGCGAAATAGAATTCGTTTCCACGAAATAAAATTCAATTTCGTTTCCACGAAATAAAACTCGTTCCCACAAAATTAAATTTCGTTCCTACGAAATAAGGTACACGTATTCCGAGTCAATATTCCCTTGTCAAAGGACTACTAAGCTTGTGGATAAGTCCATAACATATACATGTAATTTACTAGTCCAAATAAAAAGTAAAAAAAAAAAAAAAAAAAAAAGAAACTTTATTTTGCTTTACTATATAGGCCTATATTAATCAACCCTTGAAGCATCAAAGGACATATCACCTATATATCAGTAAAAGTCCTTAGTACGCAGTATGATCATGTACTCTGCTCTTATATTACATGTAACAGAGAGTAATCTATATTCTATGCTATATATTCCATTGCCTTTTTCGCAGGGGCTTTAGCCTTTAGCTAAAGTTCACCGGGTGGAGTCCCAATATCATAGACCAATATTTTGTGTGCATGCATTAAAAAATCTTGAAATAATTGAAATTTTGAAGATGATTGAATGCAGAAAGTGGAGTCGACGTAGGACAAATGGCGTACGGATCAGGTGAATCCGACTGTCTAATCAGATCTTAAAAACATTGCAGATTTCTGACTTTGAACAGTGACTGTCTTTAAAGACCAAACACGTGTGACACTCCGCCACGTGCTTTTCTATTTTTAACAAAATCAATAAACTTCCGATTTGAGTGGAGGATTGTGGGTAAAATCTGCGAAAACGAGCCGAGTGATCATGGACTAATGTAAACACCTGTAAGCTGTGTATCTAGACAATTTTTTTAGCAAGTAAGAGATGGAGATCGTTAATCCCCAGTCCAGTATCCAGAATGGAGGAGGAACGGTCACGCACGAGCTGGTTAACGGTAGGTGAATTTAGAGCACAAATGACCCCGATTCAGAGTTGTTTACCACATCTCAGCTTGGTCAGAGAATAAACAACGTAATATTACATAACGCACTAGCGTAGATGGAGATACAAGTTTGAAAAATGTTCCTTTTGTTTCATACACTAACACCGAATAAATGATTAAAAGCCATAGTTATACTACTGCATACTTGTGGTATTGGTTTTAGAAAAGCAATAACACGCATTGCAGATCATTGCACTCAACAGATTAATACTAAGAATGAGGTTATTCACATTAGAGGAGCATTTATTTTATACAAACATTTTGTTCAATAACATTGAAAAAGAATTTAAAACTGTATGTATAATATGAATAATGAGGTCGATGATTCAGTATATTGGTAGATCCAGCTGTATGATGTGGAAAATTGTTTACTTGTTATTTGTTTGTATTTTGTTTCATGCCGTGAATTGAAATGTTTTAAAAATAACTTTACTTACCTATCCCAACACATAAGTCTAAAAGTATGATAACCTCAAATCATTTATAAGATAATTACCAATTACTTTAATTGTCGTAGTCACAGTATGCAGTTCATTTGTCTTGATGAATTTCCCACTTATGATTCTTGGGGAAATTCATATTTATAGTACATGTACTAATATTGATATAATTAGTCATTTGATTTGTGTTGATATTGATATAATTAGTCACTTGATTTATTTGTGTTTTATAATAACAGTTTATTTTTAGAATATTGAAATTGAAAGTATAATTTACAGGAAATTCTATTTATATAGATATATGCAAGTAACCATATCTCTATACAAGTATTGTTTACTGGTATAGGTATCTTATCAAATGATGACAATTTAATATGATATGCTCGCCACATAATAAATTCAATAACCTATGGTATATTCTATTCTAGTTAATATGCAAGGACAAGACAAAGTGGGCATGAAAGATTTTGAGCTTTTAAAAGTTTTAGGAACAGGTGGTAAGTCTGCAAATTATAACTGCTAATTCATCATCATCATGTTAAAACTAACAGTGATTGCAATTTATGATAAATGCAGCTTTTTTAAATGTGCAGTGTTTATGATTTTAATTTGATATGCACAGAAAATGCTGTAGTCTTCCTGTACCAATTGGTATTATGAACACTCCCATGCATTTCTTTATTGCTTGTTTTATTCTTTTTGTATTATTTGTTGAATTAATGTGCTTAAAATAATTTATTTTCAATCAGCCTATGGCAAAGTTTTCCTAGTGAGGAAGACTACAGGGAAGGACCAGGGCAAGTTGTATGCCATGAAAGTCTTAAAAAAGGCCTCCATTGTTCAGAAAACAAAGACCACAGAACACACAAAGACGGAGCGACAGGTCCTGGAGGCCATCAGACAGGCTCCATTTCTGGTCCGCCTCCACTATGCCTTCCAAACAGAGGCCAAACTGCATCTTATATTAGGTAAGTACAATTCTTTGTGGAATGGTAGTCAAGGGTATACAATATAGTCTGTACAAAGAATGTTTAAACACAGTTACTCACATTTACTTGTTGACATTGTTTTAGAATAAGTTACATGTATTTGTTTGTCCATTGATTTGAAGGAGAATTAATAATTAGGGCCTTGCTGTATGGCATGTGTCCTATAGTAATCAGTCTGTCCAACCATCCATCTGTCCGTCCATCAGCATTTTGTTTCCTTGGGAAGATTTCCATAAATTTTATACATGATGTTCGGAAGAGGAAGACCCCTTTCGATTTTCAGATTTATTTGCTTTGTTGACACAAGAGTTATTGGACTTGAAAAAAATTGATACTAATAAGATTATAGCAATTTGTATTGCATGCGATAACTTGAGATTAGTTGATAAGATTTTCATATAATTTAAACTTTAGAGGTAATGCTGATTCCTATAGTAATCGCTCTGTCTGTCTGTCCATTAGCACTGTCTTGTATGACATGCAATAGCTTAAATTTCCTAGGGAAGATTTTCATAAATTTTATACATCATACATTGATTAGGCAGAGGAAGACCCCTTTCAATTTTCAGATTTATTGCGGGACCCTTTTTGACTTGTTAGTTTTCTAGCTTCTGTCTATGAAGATCCATGGAGCATGAGAATCAATGACATTATTATACCCCCCGCAACAAGTTGTGGGGGGGGGGGGGGGGGTTATACTGGAATCGGGTTGTCCGTCTGTCTGTCCGTCCGTCTGTAGACGCAATGGTTTCCGGGCTGTAAAGCATTATCCTTTCCACCTACCATCACCATATTATATATATGGACTACCCATGGGATGAAGATGTTCCCTATTGATTTTGGGGTCAAAAGGTCAAAGGTCACGCGCACGGGACATCGAAGTAGCAATATGGTTTCCGGGCTCTAAAGCGTTATCCCTTCCACCTACAGTCACCATATCATACATATGGACTACCCATGGGATGAAGATGTTCCCTATCGATGTTGGGGGTCAAAGGTCAAGCACACTGGACATCGAAGTAGCAATATGGTTTCCGTGCTCTAAAGCATTATCCTTTCCACCTACAGTTACCATATCATACATATGGACTACCCATGGGATGAAGATGTTCCCTATCGATTTTGGGGTCAAAGGTCATGCGCACTGGACATCAAAGTAGCAATATGGTTCGGTTTGTCATGCCATTTGTTTTTTACACTCAGAAAAGAGGTAGTTTATACCTATTACCAACACCCTTTGGGAAATTGGGGTAAGCGGTGGGTATTCTTAGTGAGCATTGCTCACAGTACCTCTTGTTAATGCATAAGCATTGGGATCTTTTTTATACGCCCATCGAAGACGGGATGTACAGTGATCCCCCGCTACATTGCCCCCCGTTATAATGCCACCCCCCGCATATCGCCAAAAAAGTTCAAAGTCCCGTTTTCTTTGCTTTGTAAAACCCCGTTATAACGCCATCCCCCGCATACCGCCATCCGCCAACCTATTTACAGGTACAATTTGGTCAATTACCGTTATAATCACCCCCGCTAATTATCGCCAATCAACGGCAGGAAAATTTCAGTGAGCAGGCATAACCAATTATCCGCCGTTAGTCCTCCAGGTATCAAAGTTTGGAGCAGATAATAAGTTACGTAAACGATAATCATATGCATCTGAGTTCAAATATACAGTATTTTTTTTTAAATCTGAGTATAGCGGACACACCGAAATCTAATAGCACAATGATGTAGTAGATAAAATTTGTTGGATTTCTTATGATAGCTGTACACACACACACCCTCACCCGATATAATGCCACCCCCGTTATAATGCCAAAATTGCTGAGGTACAAATGTTGGCGTTATAACGGGGGATCACTGTATTATGGTATGGCGTTGTCTGTCTGTCCATCTGTTTGTCCAGACCTTGTGGGCAGGATATAGATATATGAAGAGAGGAAGATGCCTATTATTTATCAAGGTCAAGGTCACATTATCACTTAGTAGGAAAACCTTGTAGTCAGTATACAAACCGAACTGTTGGGGCTAGGACTGTCAAACTTTGTACACATACACGTTATGCCTATTGTTTCTTAAGGTCAAAGGTCAAGGTTGTAGTAGCAGGATGCAGACTGATTCGTTGGGGCAAGGACCATCAAACTTTGTACACATACATCTTATGCCAAGTGAAAATATTACATAGAGAGTAAATGATTTGTCTAGTTTTTTTTTATGCAAAGAAAGTATGTCACACCCTAATGATTGCTGATACTACTTGAAGTGTGTCATGGTGTTAAAAAAATGTCCTATATTAGCTTTTTCACAGGCGTATATTGTACCGTTGGCAGTAGTCTTGTTCATGATGCTCTTGTAGAAGTAAAATTGATGTTGATAAGAATGCATTGTTTGACATTGTAGATTATGTTAATGGAGGAGAGTTATTCACTCATCTGAATCAAAATGAACAATTTACAGAGGACCAGGTGCGGGTGTATATTGGAGAAATTGTTCTGGCACTAGAAAATCTTCACAAGGTAATGCAAGATTCAAATTCTCCTTATCACATGTGATAGAAATGCAAATTATCACAAGATTTAATGATTTCTACATGATTATATTTAATTTACAGAACATTAATTACTTTTATATTTCAGTTAGGCATTATCTACAGAGATATAAAACTTGAGAATATATTACTAGACTCGGAGGGTCACATTGTGCTAACAGATTTTGGCCTTAGTAAAGAGTTTTTGCCATCTGATAAGGTGAGGAAAAGTACAGGTCTAAAGTTGATGAAAATCATGTAACAATGAAATTGCAAATTTTTTTCGTCCAGTTGTGGTCTTGGATATCTTGTGTGTCAGTCTTTCAGAAGTTGCACCATGCAGCAGGTGATGTGTCCTCTTACAAAAGAAATATGTTCAGCTGATATCCAGTGACCTTTTTTGTGTGTGCTAAAATACCACTGATATTTAGTGGTTTCCTCTCGCAAAAATTAGCAATTTTTCCCCACTTAGCAATTTTTCCAAATTTGAAATCAAAGAAAATTATATGTACGATTTACCATAATGTGAACAGAAAATGTATTCATACTTGTTGTAAACTACTCCTGGTAAAATCATTATTGCACAAGTGTTTTATGTCTCCAATTAAAAAACGTTCCACAACACAAAGGACTATAAAAAAGAAAGATACAATTGGGCTTTCTAAAATCAGTTTGTTTTCCAAGGAAATCCTCATCAGCTGAAGACCATGAAATTGAAAGTAGTATTCTTGCATAGCAAGTTCTTTGAAAATTTCTCAATTTTCTGACAGTCAGGAGACTGACTATATGCCAAGTATCAACACACCTTGTACATATAGTATGATTTCTTCAACACAGCAATTTAAAACAAACAGATGTGACATCATTTACCAAATACGATTTCACCAACACAACAACTTGAACAAGCAGGATGGACACCAAGTACAATTTCATTTTCACTGTAACTTAAGCAAACAGGGGTTGGAAGAAGTACAATTTCATTAACACAGCTAGTAACTATGATATTTTAGTACCATTTCAGCAATACATAAAATCCCTTTGGTGAAGTTTGACCCATGAAAATTTAGTGCACAGAGATATGAAAGTCAGTTTCACATAAAGAAATGGGGTTTCTTTGTGAATATTGACAAATTTTCAGCGTGTCATCCTCCTCTGTTTCTTCATTCATCAGCAAAGGAGTGTGCCTTATAACACATCACATCCAACCAGAACACATGAAACACACAATAACAATAAAAATTGCTAATTTGCTGTAAGGAGGTATAATCTTTATAAGACATATGAATGTCTACAAGCAGTTAAAAATTCCGGGCATGAATCAGGAAAAAGAAAAGAAAAATAAGGAAGTTATTTCAAAGAAAATCTTCAAAACTTATTTTTTCATTACATTATTTACTGTAAATGATTTTCCCCAATTTGAGGGGAAATTTGCTGCTATTTTTTCCCAATTCAAGGGGGGTGGGTGTTTCAGAAAGGAAAAAAAAAATCCCTGATATCACAAATACTAATTTTTGAAGGAAGTATGCCCACCAGTGTGACCATGTTCAGCAGTGGCATTCGATTTTAACATTGATGAAAGACCATGACAAATATCAGTCACACTGCTTTGTCCTAGACTTTTCTGTTCACCAAATATGACATACTTCGAAAGTCAAGACCAAGGTTAAAGTTTTTGACAGAGAAAAAGATAGACAGACCAATACATGTACTAGATCTCTTTGTGAAATACCATGCCATCGAGCATGAGAGTGCATAATTTTTGCAAATTTGACCTTGATGAATAACCTTAATCTTAAGTCACAGCATTGACCTTGACCTTTCAGAACAATATTCCCCAGACCTTCAATAACTGGATAATAGAATTATAAATGTCTTAAGTATGATTTGTAAGTGAGAGATACATCCTAATTATATTTATCTATGAGCCTTGTATGTTTTTCAGAACCACAGAGCATACTCCTTCTGTGGCACCATAGAGTACATGGCTCCTGAAGTGGTGGAGGGTGGCAGCTTAGGACATGACTTTGTAAGTATTAAAGCATATATGATTATGGGTGAAGACCACAACTTTAGGAGCTATGACTGCCCTGTTGTCTAAAGAACTGTGTATGGTAGGGACCTGATTTGGACCCTAAAATGACTTCTTCTTAAAAGCAAAATTTACTCTACTTTGATGGAGAGTGTATGATTAAATTTTGTTATTTATAGAAGGGAAGAAAATCTAGTGATTCAAAGATATGATATTATAATTGTAGACTTTTCCTGGATTGTCTAAATTCTGATTTTAAAAAAATGCAGGAAGTATGCATTTTCTTTTCTGCAAATATCCAAACATAGTGTGATTTCATCAACAAGACTCTTATTATCTTTTTTAGACATTTAAAAATCAAGCGTTATGAAAACATGAATCGAAGCAGATCACTTACTAAAAAAAAAGAAAATTCTGCATTTTTGACTAGTATCTTTAAGCTATTGTTTTATAAATTAATCAATCAAAGTCTATTGAATGCTTCCTTGCTTAGCTGATTAGTGAACAATTAGCTACCAGGTAATTTTAATTTTAAATCATATAACAATATTTATATATTATTACGTTTCAGTTATTTGTCAAGGAGAGTAACTTTAAAAGTAGAAACTAAGAAACTTTGGGTGGTTGTGTATTTTAGTAACGAGACTTCATTGGCAAAATGCATCATAATCACATGTTACATAACTGACTTGCCAATGCTCTTAGGAAAATCTTCTCTGGAACCACTGAACCAGAAAGTCAACTTTTATATGAAAGATTTGTTATATAGATTCAAGTTTGTTCAAACCTTGACTCATGGATGTCATGATGGGACCACAGTAGGTGTTTAAAATTTTACATATAAATGTACCAAAAACCTCTTTGAAAATTTTCATCTCAAGAACCACATGGGTACAATGTGTCAAATCGATAAGCAAACATCCTCATGTGATGTAAATTCAGTTTTTAATGCCATATTGTTTAAATGGATTTATAATGATGATGCTATCATAAAAACCAGACCCAAACCAAAATCTTGAAAAATACAACTGAACCCGACCTGACTGGATTATTTTGGGTACTTGTTGCAGCCTTAATGATGTCATAATAGATGCCATTGCATTAGTGCAAGATTGAGAAATCTTGCATGGCTGTTTTACACCAGAACACTCTGTCTTTCACTCCTAATGATGTTCAAGGAATTGGAATATGTAGTAAAAAAAAAACCTCTTAAAGATGAACAAATTATCTTCTTAAAAGGTTAAAAAGCACAAGGGTGAACTGTATCAAATTGATAGGGAAACATTTTCTTTTATTGTAGATGCAAGTTTATTCACACCATGACCCTCTGGGTCAGCATGGAGTCAAGGTGCTTAAGAGTTTCACATGATATATATATATATATATATATATATATATATATATAGGGGGAAAAATTTACAGATCTTCTTTCAAGAGCAAGGATACAGTTTATTAATTTAAGTATCTTTATGCAGTGTAGATTTGTTTAAACTATGTTCCCAGAGCAGTGGGCAAGGCCTTATTAGAGTGTTTTCCTTAATGTTAGGAATATCTAAGCTTGTTAAAAAATATCCTTCTAAAAACCACAAGGATACAGTTAGTTAAGGTAATAGGAAAGGGTTCTCATGTGGTATAGGTTAAATTTTATGGCATCGGGGTCCACATTAGGGGGTTAAGGATACATACTCTCAGTGTCCCAGACTTTTGAGTCTATCCCTGTATGAGCCCTGTGACTCGGGGGTACTTTGTAGCCCATGTACATCTTATTCTAGATTCAAGCTAAGATAAATTCTGTAAAAGTTTGATAGTTCATCACTTGTATGTTATGAACAGATAAATCCTAGTTAACTTTATAGATATGCTTTGCATCTTATGAATGACTTTGTTGTTACAGGCTGTGGACTGATTGTATCTTATGAATGACATTGTTGTTACAGGCTGTGGACTGATTGTATCTTATGAATGACTTTGTTGTTACAGGCTGTGGACTGATTGTATATTATGAATGACTTTGTTGTTACAGGCTGTGGACTGATTGTATTTTATGAATGACTTTGTTGTTACAGGCTGTGGACTGATTGTATTTTATGAATGACTTTGTTGTTACAGGCTGTGGACTGATTGTATTTTATGAATGACTTTGTTGTTAGCTCACCTGAACCGAAGGTTCAAGTGAGCTATTCTGATCACATTTTGTCCGGCGTCCGTCTGTCTGTCTGTCCGTCTGTCTGTAAACTTTTCACATTTTTGACTTCTTCTCCAGAACCACTGGTCCAATTTCAACCTGACTTGGCCAAAAGCATCCTTGGGTGAAGGGCTTTCAATTTTGTTCAAATGAAGGGCCATGTCCCTTTCAAAGGGGAGATAATCACAAAAATGCAAAAATAGGGTGGGGTCATTTAAAAATCTTCTTCTCAAGAACCACTGGGCCAGAAGAGCTGAAATTTACCTGAAAGCTTCCTGATATATTGCAGATTCAAGTTTGTTCAAATCATGGCCCCCGGTGGTGGGATGGGGCCCCAAGGGGGGATCAAAGTTTTACATACAAATATATAGGGAAAAACTTTAAAAATCTTCTTCTCAAGAACCACTAAGCCAGAAAAGCTGAGATTTACATGAAAGCTTCCTGACATAATGCAGATTCAAGTTTGTTCAAATCATGGGCTCCGGGGGTTGGATGGGGCCACAATAGGGAATCAAAGTTTTACATACAAATATATAGGAAAAATCTTCTTCTCAAGAACCACTGAGCCAGAAAAGCTGATTTTTACATGAAAACTTTCTGACATAGTGCAGATTCAAGTTTCTTCAAATCATGGGCTCCAGGGGTAGGATGGGGCCACAAGGGGGATCAAAGTTTTACATACAAATATATAGTTAAAATCTTTTTCTCAATAACCACTGAGTCAGAAAAGCTGATATTTACAAGAAAACTTTCTGACATAGTGCAGATTCAAGTTTGTTCAAATCATGGTCCCCAGGGGGTAGGATGGGGCCACAAGTGGGGGGGGGGGGTCAAAGTTTTACATACAAATATAGAAAAAAGCTTTAAAAGAACCATTGGGCCAAAGAAGTTGACATTTACATGAAAGCTTTCTGACATAGTGTAGATTCAAGTTTGCAAAGGCTAGTTTGGGCCATAATAGGGACCAAGGTTTTACATGCAAATATATATGGAAAGTCTTCAGATATGGGCCAAGGTGACTCAGGTGAGCGATGTGGCCCATGGGCCTCTTGTTACAGACTGTGGACTGATTGTATTTTATGAATGACTTTGTTGTTACAGGCTGTGGACTGATTGTATTTTATGAATGACTTTGTTGTTACAGGCTGTGGACTGGTGGTCGTTGGGAGTACTAACCTATGAGTTGTTAACAGGTGCTTCCCCTTTCACAGTTGACGGAGAGAGAAATACACAGTCTGAAATATCAAAGTATGGTGTAGTTTTTTTTAAAGTTACCAATACATAGTTCATTTATTATTTTGAAATAAACTGTGATATTTTTGGTACATATAAAAAAAATTATGTTGACACTACAGACGAATTCTGAAGGCACAGCCTCCCATGCCAAGAGAGTTTTCTCAGGAAGTAAAAGACTTCATTCAAGGATTACTCACAAAAGTCCCAGAAAAACGACTTGGTGCAAAGAGTGCTGATAATGTTAAAGAGCACAAATTTTTCAAGGTAACATAAAGGACTTAATTCATGTTTTCAAGAAGATTTTGCAATAAATGGTCATAATGAGAAAGAGACAAATCGTGTAAACACTTGATATACTGTAAAATAGGAAAATATTACTAACAAAATCAGGTGCAGTTGAAGACATCATACATGTAATTGTATGCAATAGTTATAGTGCAAATTTTGTAAAACGCTACATTTCATGTGAATTTACAGGATCTCAATTGGAAACATTTAGCTGAGAGGAAAGTGCCTCCTCCATTTGTGCCAAAAATTGCCCATGAGTTAGATGTTGGAAATTTTGCCACTGAATTCACAAACATGGCTCCCCAAGACTCACCAGCGGCAGTTCCAATGAATGTTGAGAAAATGTTTAAGGTGAATGAGGGAATTTTATTTCACTAGGAAGGTCTGATGTATAGCTTTATAGCTTTTCTGTTTGTATATTTGTAAATTATTCACATTTTTGAATTCCTAGCCGTTTGACCAATATTCAACTCCCAAAAATTCCATAGAAAATGAAGTAACACTTCGTCAAAGGGGAGATAATAGTGAAGAGCTCTCGAAGTGAAATTTGGGTCCTATAAAGCATATTTTGTTGTTTTTCACTCTTTATCTCTTGAAGTGGTGATAGCGTATACACACCATCAATCGACCGTACATACTTATTTCCGCTCGGACCTTACCTGGATAACGGTGAATGCCTGAAGCTAGCTTGGCTGTGTTAATAGTATTTTCCCGTGGTTCACTAGTAAATGTGGGAAAATGATGTATTCACGTTACGGTAGCCTGTTACATATATGTATGATGTAGTTGTTTTGGTCCATTATTGATGATTAGGAGGGCAGTATACCGTCACAGGGAGTAAAACAAGTTTGTTATGCTGGTCATTTTCTAGTAGTCGTTCAAGCAGATAGGACAGATTTTACATCTAAATTTTGCTTCATGCAATTTTTATCTAGCATTGTGTTTATCAGTGAGTGGGAGGTCTGTCGCACTATCTCTGCATTATGCAGCAATAACTTCGGATACAGGTTACCTAGAGTATTTCACTATTATAATTTTATATATAGGTTTTTCCAGGCCTGGTGTTCAGAGAGGGGGGGGGGGGGGGGGGGGGTCATATATGCTATTACAGCTGCATATACTAGTATATTTATATGAAACAGTATTGTGTATTTTCATTTCACATTTCAGTGAAAATCTGAATAGATTTGCATGGCTTCCAGCGTACACCGCTGGCTGTATGCTATGTACTTTTGTGTTGAATAGGTAGTATGGTCATTTGGTCAGTTTTAAATCTACACATGTGTTTTGCTTTTGTTTAATACAGTAAAATATCTCTATCTCGAAGTCTGAGGGACCTCGAAAAAACTTCGAGATATCCGGGGGTTCGAGATATCCAAAATCGATCTTGAATGTTTTTTTGAAGGAGGATATTTGATGCATAGTATGGGATTTGCATTATAAACAACAACCCCATTGCCGTTTCTTACAGTTTAATGCAAGTTGATAAATTAATATTGTGGAATTTCAAAGACAAACATTTCGTTTTTTAAATATATATAAACATCCAATTGAATTCACAATGTGTTTCAGAATGAAGATTATCGTGCCTGTATGCTTACTTTAAGTTTACTGATGTTCAGGCTTGACTGGGATGTAGCTATTGCGTTGTAGTGAATGAACCTATCACGTAAGAACAAAAAAGACGAATTAAAAAAAAAACTTTTGAATGTTTATTAAATAAATTTTCGTGTTTTCTCTGTTCTAGTTTTAATGATGAAGCATGTATTATTAAATGCATTATCATTATTATGAGCATTACCTTCAAGCGTACTTCGACAATTTTATGCGTTTATCTTACCCACGTGTTAATGATATAGTGTGTATCATTCAAAACACCATCCCTGGAATCGGGCGTGTTAGTTCATAATCACCCAAGCTGTTGATCCTGGGTCTACTCGGAAAAGGCGAGCGTGGATTAGTGGTCATTAATTATAATCGATGTAGCCGCGGATGTGAATGTGCGACTTAACGACGCCAGATATGGTAAGCAGAACGGAAAATTGACTGCATTTCGAGATAAACCAGGTGAATTTAGGGCATGGGACCTTGAAAGTACTTCGACATAAGCGTAGTATTCGAGATTACCGTGTTCGAAATATCAGAAGTTTTTTTAATCATTTATATAGAGAAAACGGCCGGGACCGGCGGTCGACTTCGACTTAAGCGGGGTATTCGAGAGAAACCATATTCGAGATACAGATATTTTACTGTATATAATCTGTCTCTAATTAAAATAGACTTGACAATGAAACTGATTTTGAGAACATAATTTATAGACATACCAATGAAGCATTGTTATTTATAAGAAGTTGTACTTTGTGTAAAGGGACTGTAGATTATGACAATTGTGCTCTGTGTAGTTATTTACTGTGAAACTTTGTTATCTATGAGAAATTTGTTTCGTGAATATGTACATGTACATCTATTTTAACATGAAGGAAAGAAGAATTGACTTTAGAAACTTTAAAAAATCTTTTTTGTTATGTAAGATAAAGTTGTGCATTTGTTGAAATCAAGTCAATTACTTGAAAAATATGAAGAAAAATGTTTCAAAACAAACCCAGGATGTTGTCAATATGCAACCTGGTTTGCTATAAAATCTGAACCACAATTGTCGAACCTTTAATTTCTGGATTTGACTCGACCTTCTTGATCTCTCAAGGTCCCTTGAACTTTGAGTTATTGAGGGTCATCTGTATCTGTGTTTTGCAAGATGTACTGCAAGAGAAATACTTGTTGAATTTATACTAAGTAATATAGCTTCAATAATAATTGTATATGGAACTTTGCATTTCAGGGTTATTCCTATGTAGCTCCTTCAGTTATATTTAGTGAGAACACGATCAGCAATAATTTATTGTGTCCAGACAATTCAAATCAACCAAAGGATATTCAAATCAGATATGCTAGTCATTTTAAGGTAAGAGTACATGTATATCCCAGAATCTTGAAAATGATTTGTTGCTAAAATTTTGTTATGGAAATTGTAGACTTATTGTCAAGAAATTATTTTTGTACATTTACTGTAAACGTATTATATTTGGCGTGTACGATATTTGGCGGAAATCGTTTTTTCAACAAGTTAGCGTAGATTTGATTTAGCGCATTCCTGAATTACTTTAAACATCTAGATTTACGGATGGCGTTTAGCGATGTACTTGATTTAGCGGAAGCTGCGTTCTGCCAAAGGCGCTAAATAGAATACACAGCCAAATGTAATACATTTACAGTATCTAACATAATCAGCTTTGTAGGTACATGCAAGTTGTTTAAGATAATGATAAAAGAGGAGAGGATAATTATTAATATTAGGTGTCTGTTGGCTGCAGTTTACTCGAGTATTTGTTTGTACCTTGTCTACACTCTGCAGATTTTTCCAATTTTGTCCTGATAATTCTGTAATGTTTAGGTTAATCATGTCTCTTTAAAAAATGGTCAAAATTGTATGTCGTCGTAATCGGAAATTCAGGGGCATACAGTTTTTGATCTATTAGTCTGTATGCAAAAACTTGAACCATTGTTTAGATGTTGATAGGTGTTTCAGGTTTCACATGTGTATTCCATGTGACAAGACCTTTCTGTATGTAGCAAACTATTTTTCCTTGTGACTTTGACCCTGGGGGTTTGACCTACTTTTTCAAAGCTTTAATCTTTTTGAATGGTTGGTGATAGGCCTTTCATATTTGATATGTATATTCCTTGTGACTTGACCTTTCTTTTGGTACCAGTGTTTGACCTCATGACCTTGACATACTTTTGAAAAACTTTAACCTAACTTTTGAAGGCAGAGTGATAGGACTCTTATTTCACATGTGCATCCCTTATGACAAGATCTTTCTTTGGGTACCAGAATTACTTTGCTGCCAAATGAGGGCACCAGTGTTTCATAAACACATCTTGTTTTGGGTGTCACATTTAAGCTAGAAAAAGTTTCTAAGGAGATTTCCAAAAAATCTTATAAATTCCAAGGCATTAGAGGTGAAGATGAGGCATGAACAACAACCATGAGTAGAAACTTACATTACATCTGTTATAGTTATTTATGAAAAAAAATCCATACCTTTCCTTAATAATTTCAAATCTATAGCTTCCAGAGTATGTATACCCCCATAAAAAACCGAAGTGTCTGGCACTATACAGTTGAGCTATTCAAAATCACTCAGTATTAAAATCTTATGTAATTTCATGAAAAGACACAGATAATGATTCCTTTTCACCTTGGTAAAATGTTTGTCAAAAATAAAGGAAATCTACCACATAATGGACTTGATAAATTATTTAATGAAAACAGAGTTATTGTCCATGGATTCAATATTTTGAAACATATCATTGACTTTTCAAATATAACTAAGACTTTTGAAATATTTTATGGCTAACAAGATTATTTTTACAATAACTATTGAAAAAGGCTCCCACAAAGTTTTGCTTTTCTGAATGTAGCAATTCATGTTCCAAATTTTTAAAAATCTCATTTTTATGGATTTTGTTTTCAAAAGAAATTACAGTAATATGAGACCAATGCAGCCTATCTCTCCTGAAACTTTTATTACATTTGTATACCTCCACTGTCCAGATCACAATGGAAGGTGTATAAGTACATATTGGACTTTGAGCAGGATAAACAGTTAAAACACACTTTTAAGCACTATAAACTTTTTTAAAGAAGCACTGATCTTGAACAGGTAATGGAAGTTATTTTCGTACCTTTTGTACTTTTCAATTTAATTTTGTTCTCTGTCACAAGTGTTCTGGTGTCCTATGAACAATATTTGTTAGCTTCTTCTAAATCTGTTGAAGTACATTTACTTCTGAGACTGTCTGAGATTGTAGTTTAAATGTGAAATGTGCCCATTAATGCTTATTTCCACAGGATAAATTACATATTTTTCAGAATTCTCTGTTCTTTCAACAATATGAGATTGATTTATCTGAGAAACCAATTGGAGATGGAAGTTTCTCAATATGTCGGTAAGATACCTAATGTATTTTTTTATCAATGATATCCATTAGGTTGTTTTGGAACCATGTATTTTTTATCAATGATATCCATTAGGTTGTTTTGGAACCATGTATTTTTTTTATCAATGATATCCATTAGGTTGTTTTGGAACCATGTATTTTTTATCAATGATATCCATTAGGTTGTTTTGGAACCATGTATTTTTTTATCAATGATATCCATTAAGTTGTTTTGGAACCATGTATTTTGTATCAATGATATCCATTAGGTTGTTTTGGAACCATGTATTTTTTATCAATGATACCCGTAAGGTTGTTTTGGAACCATCCATACATACACTGTACATACAGGTATTTGAAAGTGGTTTTATGCAATATTATATTCTGCTTGCAGGAAGTGTCTCCATAAGGCAACTCAAAAACAATATGCTGTGAAGATAATCTCCAAACGATTGGACTGTTCTCGTGAAGTGAACCTCCTTGGGAAATGTCAAGGTCATCCAAACATAGTCACCCTGCATGATGTTTTTGTAGATGAGGTATGAAATCTACATACGTTGGAGTTTTATAAAATTTGCAGATGCCCTGTAATGTAGTAATTGTCTGCCCAATTCAGAAGTTTTCGGTTTCGCATTGACTCCCAAGTAATTGCAATCCCATCCTGGTTCAGACTTGCATGGATGATGCATTTTGTTTTGGCTTTGGGTGTTGAATGCTACTTACATCTGGTTGAAAGATGTTACATGTGATCCTCCATAAATGACCAGGTTAGAATCTTTGATGAGGTAATTTTCAGTTTCAACCTGGAGCAACTTTGAGTGGAATATATGTATGTTTTATAATGGAGTGACCATGTTTGAGGTTTTGGAACAATTGCATTTGTAATTATTTCTAAGCTTTACATTAATTAAATTCACTTATACGATGCTGATGGGCGTAAGGATGCTAACCAGTAGTTAAAATCATGCTTACATGGTATAGATCTCGGAGCACCAGGCCTGAAGATAATTTTTTTCTTACTATAAAAAGTATTTACCTTTAAGACTTAATACTGGTTTTGCTAAAGTGAATTTTTCAGGAGTAAATGTTCCTTAAAAGTTTAGATTTAATTTTGATATTTTGCTTTATATTAAAATTCAAGACACTTAAAGTGATGTACATGTATATTGATGTTTTAGCCTTAGACATATGCATGCATCTGTAGTAATAGAGTAAATTTTTAATGGAGATAAATATATTGGCGCCATAAACAGATTACATGAAGTTTTGGAATCTTCAATACATACATTTATTATGCTTTAGTTTGATTTTTATGGGCCCCTTATAAGTGTGGGCTATAGGTTTTGCACCTGTTGGTTGGTTTGAATGTTCGTCAGTAAACCAAGTGTTGCCTAATCAATATCATAAGAAACTTTTGCTTGACAGACATGAAACTTGTTCTACTGGTTTCCTGGCCCCTATTGAATTTGATATCCAAAGGTCAAGGGTCAGTCTAATCTTGTATTCAACTTGTTACACTGGTTCCCCTTAAGAAGTAGATGTCCTCTATTGACTTTGAGGTCACAAGATCATGGGTCAAACTGGTTATAATAAAATATTCTTTGCTCAATATCTTCGGAACTCTTTGCTTGACAGACTCGGATTTGATACACTGGTTCTACCTAGGAGTATATGGCCCCTAGTGATTTTGAGGTAACAAGGTCAAGGGTCAAACTACTCTGGACACAGAAAGATATTGTCTGCTCAATATCTTGAGAACCCTTTGCTTGACAAACATCAAACTTGGTACACTGGTGCATCCTAAGGGGTAGATGACCTCTATTGATTTTGAGGATACAAGGTCAAGGGTCAAACTACTCTCGACATAGGAAGACATTGTCTGCTCAATATATTTAGAACCCTTTGCCTGATAGAGATCAATCTTATTATTGAAGCTGACCCTGAATAGTAGATAACCCATATTTTCACTATCATTACAGACATTAATTAAACTAAAAGTTTATCCTTTTCAAAACTGCCATGTTGGGGGGGGGGGGGGCATATGTTTTTAAAACATTTCTTGTTAATGTGCAATTTTGAAAATGCATAATTACTCTTATACATGCTTTATCTTGAAGTCTGGATGCATGCCAAAAAGTTTTTAACCTGGATACTCTTCAGAAATATATTTGATGTTGAATTTCTCCTCCTTATTATTTATAGTGTGAACATTTTCAAGCATACTCATAAATGTCATGTCTTTCTCGGGATTAATTATGGGTTAGTTTTATGTCTTTCTCGGGATTAACTATGGGATTAACTATGGGTTAGTTTATACCTTTCTTGGAACTAATTATGGGTTAGTTTTGGTGGATTCTGATTTTTACACGGTTGGTCAGATCTTCTTTTCTATTACATCTGTGAAATTTTATGAAAACATCACAATGTGATGCAACATAAAGTTCAAATTTACATAAGGCTATACTGAGTTCCCTTGGTTAAGTGTATTTGTTTTATTTTTCAGTTCCATAGTTATATTGTGCTGGAATTACTTAGAGGAGGAGAGTTATTAGACAGAATCAGGAAAAAGAAAAGTTTTACAGAGCCTGAGGCCAGTAAAATCATGCTCAAATTAGTCAATGCTGTAGACTTCATGCATTCTAAAGGAATTGTCCACCGAGATCTCAAACCAGAGGTAGAATATCTGTGTAAATATAACACATATCTAGGGTGAATTGAACATTCTTTGGATTAGAACATTGTATACAGAATTAAGTATATATTAGATAGTGCTGGAATTTAGCTGGAAGACATACTGCCTCAATATATGATTACCATATTTAACTACATATATATTATATAATGGGAAATAATAATAGTGTTACTTTTGGAACAGTACTGTAAGTGGAGTGTTTTGACTTTGTAGAACTTGCTGTATGTCGATGATACAGAAGATGCCGAGATAAAAATTGTCGACTTTGGATTTGCTCGTCAAAAACTTGAGAAGCAGCAGCTACAGACTCCATGTTTTTCATGGCCATATGGAGCTCCTGAGGTCCTGAAACAGATGACTGGAAGCAAGGATGGATATGCTGAAGCATGTGACCTTTGGAGTCTTGGAGTTATTCTTGTGAGTCATGTATAGTCTCCTTAAAGTGCTGGAGTATGTGGGATTCTCTGTCCTTTTGGGTTTTTAGCTCACCAGAATTTAAAGCTCAAGTGAGCTTTTCTGATCGCCTTTTATCTGTCGTCTGTCCGTCTGTAAACTTTTTTTTTTACATTTTTGACTTCTTCCCAGAACCACTGGGCCAATTTCAACCAAACTTGGCAAAAAAGCATCCTTGGGTGAAGGGCTTTTAAGTTTGTTGAAATGAAGGGTCATGCCCCCTTCAAAGGGGAGATAATCACAAACATGCCAAAATAGGGTAGGGTCATTTAAAAATCTTCTCAAGAACCACTGGGCCAGAAAAGCTGAAATGTACATCCAGTTTGTTAAAACATGATCCCCGGGGGTAGGTTGGGCCCACAATAGTTTTACATGCGAATATATAGGTAGAGTCTTTGAAAATGTTCTTAAGAACCACTGGGATAGGAAAGTACAAATTTACATGAAAGCTTCCTTACATAGTGCAGATTAAAGTTTGTTAACATCATGGCCCCCAGATGTAGGTTGGGGCCACAATAGGGGATCAAAGTTTTATATGTGAATATATAGGGAAAATCTTTGAATATGGGCCTTAACTCAGGTGAGCAATGTGGCTCATGGGCCTCTTGTATTCTATCCATTGACAAATTGTTATCAGTCCTGTGATTTATTTTTCTTCTCCATTGCACACAAAAGTTGTTCTTCCACAGGTGTCCTCAGAAGATGTCAAAAGTTGTTTTTTGTGTCGACATTAGTTCAAGGTCATATCTTGAAAGTTAAATTAACCATCCAGCCAAATTTTTAATTCCGGTCCAAATAGGATACTTCACACATAAGTTATGTCTCTCCAAGGTGGTGTGTCATAGCATTGAACCAAGGGAACATCTCAAAGGACTATGTCATTGAATGAGGTCATAAAGTAGAATCTTTTTCATCTAGTCTATTCCTCAGAATCCACAAAAAAGCCATGGTTGGCTTATTGTGGTTTAAGGACGCAAAACATTTAACAGGAACTTTTTAAAAATTTCAAAGCATTTTAAAAACAACAAGGTAATATATATATATATGTATATATATACATTAAGCTAATTATTTTTTTTTGTATAAAAAATAGAGAGAACATCTTCATATGATTTTGATATGCAAGATACAACATCAAACTTTACTCACAAAGCACATCAACTTTGCTACTTCATATCACAAAAATTATATGCGATGCATGGATATGATAACTATGTATTGAAAGTACATGGAGTTGGATACTGTTAAGGGAGAAACGATACGATACCATCCTGGTAAACGATACCTCAATCTATGATCAATAAATAACTGATACATATAGTATGAGTTTACACTTGTGGGATTTAATAACCTTTAATCAGTAACAAAGAGCTTGAAATAAACAACAGGTAGTTACACAGAGTAAGAGAGAGAGAAAGAGAGAGAGAGAAATAACTATGTTTTTGTAATTTAGTGTGGATTATATTTATTTCAGCCCTATTAACTCAATAATACGGAGGAGCTTTCAAATATTTTTTGGGTAGAATACGCATGTACTTCTCTTGAATTGATTGAGAGAGTTTGCTTCTCTTGTTTTTGAACTCATAGCATATGACATAAAAGTTTGGTTTTTGTTTTTCAAATGTCAAGTCCACATTTTGGAACTGTGTAATTAGGTGAATAGATGAGTATTATATTTAATTCTTTAACTTGCAAAAACTTAAAAAACATGTTTCACCCCCTAAGAAATTTGTAAGTCTATAATCACTGTGATAAGTTTCCGACAAAAAGATTCTCAGGGTTTTTCCTACTGACTCCTCAATCCTGAATCAGAACATTTTGATTTTATATGCAATATGTGTAATTCATGAATAAATATCTTTAAAAACTCGGTAATGAAACTAGAATTTACTTTTCTTGTTTCTTTTCATGAATACTTTTCACCTTTACCAATCACTGTAAAATTGTGTAAGTTGTGCAGTTTAATAATGAATATGGGGGATCGCTTCACACAGTTTGTTTACAGTAAAATTAAGGTGACGGAGTCGGGAAAACCTAAAGAGTTATTGCTTGTATTTTAGTAATACAATATTTTGTAATAAATGTTGTAAACTGAAACATTTTCAGGTATTCATTGAATAATTGAAATGTCAAACAGGGTATTGTTGTCAATTAACATAACCTTAGAATGGACATTTGTAGACATTCAAGGGATTAAAACTTCAAAGAATGATTATAAATATATTGATATATAAATACTGATAATTTTGAAACAACTCCTGGGTATGGTATTGATACCAAGTACTGGTGTCCGACCCTATAATACATATTATTGATAGTACATAAAAATTACCAACTTCTGAAAATGGGCCAAATTTGACCCATAATTAACCTTCTTCTTTCTTGATATCCTTTCATTCGATCATGAATTTGGTATAGGAAATATATATATAGGAAGTGGGAAATAATGTACTTTTACTTTTTACAGTACACCATGCTTTCTGGGAAGGTGCCATTTCAAGCCAGAGACAAAAGTGACAGTGCCTCATCAATTATGAAAAGAATCAAAGATGGACAGTTTGACTTGTCTTCATCGGAGTGGAGTGATGTGTCACAAAAAGCGAAAGATCTCATCCAAGGTTTTTAGAAGTGTTTTCAAAATACAATCATACAAGGATAAACTTCTATTGATGACTATTTTTAACTCGCAAATCACTGATGGGAAACCTGTTTGTGGTGAATGATAAATGTGAGTTAGCCAACATGTGCACTTAATGCCAAACAGATTGTCTGGTCATTTACAAACAGAATGACTACTCACTAGAGAGGGATGCTTTCAGACATCTCTCACTCATGAATGAATGATGGTGTACAGTATAATTTTAAGGTCACATTTGAAAAACATCTTTCATAATATTGAAACTAAATTGAATCTATATGGATATATAGAAGGAACAGGTAACCTTTTACCAAGATTGTAAATTTCATGATCCCAAGGAAAGGGGTTTTGGTATCAGTGTCGGGCCAAAATGGTCACAGTAATTAAATGTGTGCAATAACAATTGAACATTTTTAACTTCTTGATAATTGCCCATCCAATTCTGCTCAAATCTTTAGTCGGTTTTTAGATTACCCCCTGAAAAAATCACATTAAAAAAACATAAATCAGACATTTCTGAGAAATGGAAGTGAATTTTGAAAAAATGAATAAAATGTCTAGAGATATCACCATTCTCTATCATCTCTAAAAATTTCAAGAAAATGCACCGAACAGTCTGAGAAATTGAGGAAACAAAAGGGGATATAAATAGTAATAATAATAACTAGAAACTCATTACTAGTAATGAGTAGGTCTTCCGTTACATTACTTCTGGTACACTGCTTCCTGTTCTACGAGAACCATTCAAATATAGCTGAGAAAATGCCTTGACAAAACCGGGAAACCAGTGATAAAAATTAGAAAAGAAAACCTAAAATTTACAAGAACTGGTATGGCCAAGCACTTCCGACGATGTTTTACCCTTAAATCTCAGTGTCTCCTTATTGACTATAAGTCCTGAAAGTTTCATGTCTCTATCTAAAAGTGTTCTACACAAAAGCCGGTTGGACAGAAAAGGTCGCGCGTACCTGCCGACCGGAAGTGAATTTTTTGTCATATCTCCCATATAGTTACAAGCCAGATAGTGTTTATCATATCTAAAAATGTCATTTTGATTATATGATTTATAGCTGAGAAATCCTCTTAGAAAAACTGATATGATAAAAGGGTTTTACTGTACTATATTTTGGAGTGGTTAGGTCTCAGTCATATTGAAGCAGTATTGGATAAATGGTTTCTGAACATTAAGTGGGATGTCCTATGATGTAGGATAATGATTATGGTCATGATTGAAGATCTTCTGATTATGGTTTGGTGTCAGTAGATTGATGTTGATAGTCACCAGACAAAATGCCTCGGCATATGGTACTTGTTTCGTTTAGACAATTCTATTAACTACTTACCATTTTTGACTTGATGAAGAAGTATCATGTATAATATAGTTTGGGAAGATTTTAATTTAGACCAGTTATCTCTTTTCTGATGGATCATGCTATATAAGAATGTTTCTTAGTCAAATTTACAGTAGCAATCTTTTTAAAATTGGATATTGTAATTTTAGATTGTGTCTTTTCAGGATTGCTAACAGTTGATGCCAATGAAAGAATGACAATGGAGGAAGTAAAGAACAGTGAGTGGCTGATGGGAAATGACAGTCAAGTTTTCTCTGTGACCCCGCTTAGGACCCCCGGAGTATTGTGCCACAGTAATACAATAGTTCATTCCCAGCTCTCAGCCACCATGGATGCATTCAAAAAAGCCACTATGGAGGGTTTTCAGCTCCAGGATGTGGCAGGTGCTCCCTTGTACAAAAGACGAAAGGAAAAACGCACCTCAGGAGAGGGAAGAAATAATTCAACTGATTCCTCTAATTCCAGTTCCAGTACGGGGGCAGGAACTCAAAACAGCGTAACCTCACCAATTTCTGTGCGCAACATGTCAAATAATTCCAGTACCTCTCACAGTTCTGCCTGTAGCATGGGTTTCGTTCCAAAAATACCTCAGGACGTTAATTTGAATGACTCAGGTCAGTTTGATGTATTTGATAACAGTCAGACCATTAGCACTCCCAAGTTTTCTGGAAGTCAGGTGAGTTCTGTTACACTGAGGTCCTCTTCAGGAGATTCTGATTCTGAGGGAAAAACACTCACTCCTCTTCCACGTGGCACTAAAAGGGTCCACAGTGAATTGTTGGAAAGTGTGGAATCAGATGATGGGGACAATGATGATGAGATAGATGAGGAGATTGAGGAGGAAGATGAAAATGAAGATGATATCATTGTTGTGTCAGATGAGTCTGATACTGAAAGTTCTCAGAGAAATTTCAAAAGACCAAGGACAGATACTATAGTAATTCCAGATGATTGATGAATTGAGGTCAGAATAGAGTCATCTCTGTATGCCAAGGGCTGTGATTTGAAGGATTGGAGAATTTTTCAAACTTATTAAAATCGAAACTTCATTATTCGCAAATATTGAGAATCTGATTTTTATTTGATGGAGAGGCATGTTGCAGATACTGACTAAAGAGAAAAGATGTATGTATCCCTTTCACTCTGTGAAATTTTCTGCATTTTTGTGTTAAAAGTTGCCTTTCATAATGATATATAAAGATAGAATTTTACCATTTATACACATTTACATGTATAAGTGAACATTCTTGGAATGTTTTCTGTTCATTTTAAGAGAGTTTATAAAGCATCTTATGATTATTCTATGGTACAATCCTTTTTATATTACATGATGTTAAAAAAATTTGAAGAAAAGATTTTTGTGATTTTTAATGATTTGGTGATTTTATCAATTTGTCCATTACCAATTTTATGGTTCAGATAAGAGTACATGTCATTAAGACTGTATTTGCACATGTTTTATATTGTGTTACATGATGTACATGTCTATATATTTAATATATACACATGTGCATGTGTTTTAGATTGATGCCTGTATATGAAATATCATTTTTATTTCAATCATACTTTGAATACAAACATTTTCTATGATTAATGATAACCAGCATTTCTTCACAGTAAAAGACAATATCAGTGCATCTTTGAAGATTAAAAATGGCAATACCCAACATAATGGCTTTAGTTGCATTAAATTTAATGTATAACTGGACCATGGTCTCTACATGGTTTACACTTGCATGTTCATGTAATAGTACATTTCCTAGAATTTGTAGATATAGAAATTGACATACTTGATGAATTTATTAATATTAGTTTCCTACCCCAAGGAGGCTGTAAAACACATTTGTGAGCTCTGGGTGTTTTGATATACATGCATTGTGCTTGAGGTAAAAATATATTTATCAATTTTAGGCTTTGAAATTCGAATTTTTCACACTATTTGGTCACTCCATGTCTAAGACCCATTTAATTGCACTGTTCAAATTTCCAAAACGGTTCTCTTTCTAAAAGATGCCTAGTAGGGCTGTATTGCAAATCAAGAGTATTCCTGTTGAGGGTATAATAGGTGGGGCTCAGACACATTTTTCTGAAAAATTCCTGAAATTGTCAAAAATTTAAATCAAACCCCATGGGTGATATACACTGTGGCATATTATGAATACCACATAGAAACAACCTCATCTCACCCTGCAAGTACAAAGACATGCTGATAGTATATAGGAAAAATAATAGCAGGTACATTTGATGATGATTATTGACAGCATTAACAATTACAGTACCTTTTAGTATTTAAATGCTGTTTGGTTATTCTCAGAACAGTTGCTCAGTGGAAGTTTTGGACATCAAGTGTCATTTTGTGCAAGGTGATGAAAACTGGCAGCTTTAAATTTCAAAGTGTGACTATTTTTCACCCATATTGATTCAATTGATGATTGATTTTAAAGGGCACAATTCTATATCCTTGCATGAAATTTTATTTGGATGTATATAATTATAATGTTTATATACTGTCTGTAATTGTGGCACATTGTAAGGTATATTGAAAGTTAACAGAGGTGCTTTAGGTCGTGTATATAAGGAATACGTATATTGTATTATATTTGATAGAACTATACCCAGGAAACTGTGGGAGTTCACTGTAGATTTGTCAAGAGTATCTTGAGTGTAGAAATAATTGTATGGAGTAGTATTGTGTTGTTCTATTTGGCTTGGATTTACCGTCATGGTGTCTTTGTAAAGGTCCATCTGATTGTCTGTCCAGGTGCTGGTTAACAGTTAGGTTTTTTTTTTTAACTCTTTGACTTCAACGATCTATATACCCTTCAAACTTCACATGCAGAATCCAATGGTGATATTATGCTGTGGATCTAAGATAATTTATTTGGAATAGTATCAGCTGCTGCCAGGGACATAGTGTTTCAAGTACATCTTGTTTTAGTTCGGCATGGTGTCTTTGCATACTATATTGGATGAACAAGAGTTTAAGGATTTCATTGGGATTAGAAATTTAAAGAGGAGAATTTATAATCTCTGTAAATATGTGTGTGTGTGTGTGTGTTTCTTTCATTATGTGCAATAAAAGATGTTACATACTTGTGTAGCTTTGATGGTACTTAATGAGTTGTACTGGTGCAATTTTTAAAGATTGTATTTTCTGCACAAAAATTATTTCACTGAGATTTATCTCTTTTTGTCCAGTTTGATGTTTGATTGCAGAAAATTTTGTCTATTCAAATGTCCTAATATTTCATATTTCTGAATTTTTATTGCTATATATATACTTTGGATGGCATCCACAAGGAATAGATATTGCAATGAACACAATGTATTTGGTTTCAAAATCACTATGAAGATTGAGACAAGTACTCAACATGGAATATATGATTGTATACCATATGATATACACGACTATTACAAAACCTTTTCATTGCAATTTCAGTAGATGAGTGCACTTAATGTATGGAATGTAGACTCTTGTAAATTATTTTTAAACAATGAAATTTTAAAATGGTGATGTTCATTTTTGTTATTTCCCCTTATCGTAATTGAGATTTTACAGAAATTATATAGGTTTGAAAATTTGTATGAACAAAGGGCAAAGTTGAAGGCATTGTTAATATCAATTATTCCCCATTGATAATTGAAGTTTGCCTCAATTTACAATTTTGAAGAATAATCATTGTTTATTAGATTAAGTAATACAATATTCAATGAAGAATTTCAGACAAACATTCACTTGTAGTAGATTTTGTAATTCATTGGGTGAAAATTGTGCATGCTAAAATCTTCCATGTGGCTCCAGGATCTAGTACATTGTATTGACAGTTACAATTAAGAAACCTGTATACTGTAACATAAAAAATTAACATCCACATTGTATTTTTAGTATATGTGAACTTATATCATTCAGATGTAATACATTCGTAGTTCTGCCTATTATGCATGTTTATGATTACTACATTGCAGTAGAACTGTATTAATTCCTTAATTCACAAAAAACATTTATAAAAATTGTTCCTGAACACTCAACACAACTACATCTAAGTTTTATCAGGCATAATAAGTTTTCAAAATTTTTAAGATAAAAGCAATGTGCAAGGGGAATTGAAAGAGGGTCCTGAATACTAAGTTAAGTGCACTCATCCTTTACTATTTAAGTTTTTCTTGAAAAAAAAAATCCATTTATAATTAAACCAGATTTTACATAACCCATACCTGATTCCTGTTCAATATCACATATGCATATCATTTATGTGAAGTTTTTAAACAAAATTATAAATGCAACAAACTCCATTTTTGATCTCTTAAATGTCAATTTTGTAGTATAGTCTTGGGAAAGATCAATAGAGCTTCATTTAAAATTGGTGATAGAAAATTTATGAAAAGTGTCCTTTGAAGTCTTCTTGTTTTGAATTTTTCACTTTGATAATACAATGTTGTGTAGATTATTTAAGAAATATTCTTTCTACAATGAGATGTAGAACTTTTGTTAACATTTTTAATATATGACTGTGAAATTTTTATTACTGTTGAATAGAGAGTATTTTTATACTGCTAGATTTTTCTTCAGTTCCAGTTGGTGGATTGTTATTGTTATGTGCATGCTTTATGTTGATTAGAAGCGAGGCAAGTCTATGTTTTCTGTGATATTCTCAGTTACCTTATAAGAGCTTGTTTCATTTTATAGACAGTCATTATTTACTTCATATTGTTTATGTCAGTTTAGTACGACAGAAAGCATTTCTCTTGTTGCGTAATATTTGTTGACAATGTCTTTGTTATAGATGTATCTTTTCACCCATGTATTTTTAAAGAAAACTAATAAAGATTATTCTTTAAAGATACATTTATTCTGTTGAACTTGCCTTAGTACATAATATGTGTGTCTGAAAATTAGAGACATTTAAGAAATAAGTTTTATTTTGAAAAATACATGAGGGCATGAACTGCGAGGGTTAATGCCAGCATACTTTATAAATCGTGTTAGCACTTTATGAAAAAGCTTTGCAGTTCATACCCTCATGCATTTTTCAAAAACGAGATATATTTTTAGGTCACCTGAGTCACTCGGGTGACCTATTGCCTTTGGTCTTCGTCTGTTAACAATTTTACATTTTATACTTCTTGAATTGTTACCATTTTTAGCTCTTCTGAGCCAAAGGCTCAAAGAGCTAATGCTATGGCCATTTGTGCGGTGTGCGTAAACTTTTTAGAAAAAGGGCTATAACTCAAGAACCCCTTGGCCAATTTTTTTCAAATTTGTTACAGGGTATCATTGGCCCAAGGGCTTTCATACATACTAAATAAAGGGATGTGACCCTTTAACAAGGGGAGATAATCAGGAAAATACAAACAAAAGTAGTGGTTGCTAAAAAATCTTCTTCTCAAGAACCACTGGGCAGATTATCACCAAA
>NC_079168.1:51233386-51440886 GCF_947568905.1 Ostrea edulis | reverse complement strand
TCTTTGTTATGTAAACAAGGCTCATCCCATGTTTTTGTTTACATATAGATTGCTTGACAGAAAATAGCATGTTTAAAACAAAATGAGATGTGCCAAACACTAGAAAATATTTAATTGTGTTCAGAATTAACTTGTAAATTGAAAAAATCTGCTTTAAACAAAACTCTTTATGCCCCCCTTCAAAGAAGAGGTTTGCACCTGTTGGTCGGTCGGTCGGTAGACCACATGTCCGCTCAATATCTTGAGAACCATTCACTTGATGATAATGATATTTCATATGTGGGTTGGTTATGAGTAGAAGAGGATCCCTATTGTTTTTCAGGTCAAAAGGTCAAGGGTAAATCTACTCTGGACATAGGAATATAATGTCTGCTCAATATCTCGAGAACCCTTTGCTTGACAGACATCAAACTTGGTACACCAGTACATCTTCAGAAGAAGATGACCCCTATTGATTTTGAGGTCACATGGTCAAGGGTCAAACTAGACATAGGAATATACTGTCTGCTTAATATCTTGAGAACCCTTTGCTGGACAGACATCAAATTTGGTACACTGATATGTCTCCAGGAGAAGATGACCCCTATTGATTTTGAGGTTACATGGTCAAGGGTCCCACTGGACATAGGAATATACAGGTGTTATGGTCTACGAGTACAGTGTCTGTAAAATCAACATATGATGCATATGTTTATACAACTGCAAATTAACTGTGTTGGGCAACATAGGATTCATTCACCCGCTGGCATGTCTGCTATAACGCAACAGAATTGTTAAATCCTGATACAGGTACATTTGTATTTGATGTGAAGATTGCTGATGACTTCTGACAATGTGCCAGAATAAGGCAAGTTCGGAAAAGGATCTACAACTCTTGTCTGAACCATATCTTGGCAACAGATGTGCTCGACAGAAGGGTGATATATGACCTGAGGGTGTGTTGTCTGTCCTAACTTACATTTTTAGGTCACCTAATTTAAGTCACTCATGTGACATATTGCTATTGGTCTGTCATATTTGCATCTTTTGTTAAAAATTGAACATTTTTAACTTCTTGATGACTTATATACTATTTCAATTCTTTTTAAATTTAGTATGAAGCATCCTTCGGACAAGGGGGGACATAAATTGTAAATCTCAGGATTCCTGCATCCCCAAGACCAAAGGGGTGGGGCAAAATTGACTAATTTTCAAGTCTTCTTCTCAACAACCGCACATCTATAAGACAAACTAAATGCTTGGTCATGTAGTGCAGAGAGGCATCCACCAAAATTGTAAACTTCATGATCCACAGAGAAGTTTACCCTAGGGCGGGGCCAAACTTGGTAGATGGTGTTGATGCATAAAACATTTAAATACTGTATAGCTGGGTTTTTTTCCATAATCTTGGCTTATAATAAATATCTTGGGGGTTGGGTATCAAACTGCCAAATTTATAATAGCTAGATTTGCACTCAAATGTGCTTGCAATCATAATGCATGTTTTACAAGAAAGATAACTCAGTATGCAATATTGTTATGTCACTGATACATATGGCATTCTTCAGAATGGGAGGTAATATTTGTTTCTGGTGACAGTCAAACATTTCAAGAAAGGTGAAGATAACAGTGATCAAACTCATCACTCCTATAAGCAATACAAAATAAAGAGTTGGGCAAACACAGACCTCTGCATACACCAGAGATGGGATCAGGTGCCTAGGAGGAGTAAGCATCCCCTATCGACTGGTCACACCTGCCATGAGCCCAATGTCTTGATCAAGTAAACGGAGTAATCCGTAGTCAAAATCAGTGTGTCATGAACGGCCTATCAATCGGTATGAAACACATCAGACAGCATTTGACCTAGCTGCAGAACTGTAGCATCTCTGAAAAAATATTGGGACAGATCAGAGCTCTCCGAAAAATTATTTAGACAGATCACTGATCTGTACCAATATTTTTTGAGAGAGCTTACGTTCTGCAGCTGCATTTGACACAATGATAGGTTATATTGGCAAACTAGATCATTATAATGGCAATAGAATTTGCAAAATGTTGACTTTAAATGACACTGTTGAAAGCTCTAGCTGTAACATCAACTTGTTTGTCAGTAGCCTGCCTTGATTTAAAAACTGATCATACACAGAATAAGCTCTTCATTGTGTATTGAATCAATTGAGATATCTAAACACCATATGCAGGCAATAGTGGAATATTGCTACATATAAATATGGGAAGTTGACAATAGAGAAGCTGAAATCATCCTGCTTGTCATAGAGTTAAGTTATATTGTTAGTTTGCCGTTAATATCTATTTTCAATAAAGTACAAAGCAAATGTGGAGGACTCCATGGTGTCTTTTATCTCGAGTTCATAGGGATATATCGAATCAACATACGAATGAAAATGATAAAAAAAAAAAGAAAGATAAAATATCATTGATAAGTTGAAGGCCACAGCAAAAGTTTTTTTCTTCTCGTGTAGCTTTTGAATAAACTCTGCTTCATAAGAATATAAAAACAGGTTAACTAGCAAAGGAGCACAATTTCTGCCCATGGGTATTCCAACAGACTGTTTGAAGACCTGCAGATCACCAGAGACTACGAAGATATTGTCAATGAAGAACTCCAGCATAATTTTTATTTCAACTTCAAAGTACTTGTGCGTATAATCAGAGTGGTGTTTAACAAAGTAATTTTTTGGGATGACTACTGATCACCAGTCAGACATGAATATTTCCGTTTTCCATTTTTGTTGAAGAAGTAACTATCTATGATGTCAAAAAGTCTAGTCTTTAATTTATTGTGAGGAATGGTTGTGTACAGTGTTTAAAAGGTATACGTTTTAATGTTTTTAGAATCCACATTTGATTTACACCACTTCTGGCATATGTTGTGGCACAGTATGTTTGAAGCTTCTCCTTCACAGCTGTTAATATTTTCGTGAGGAGCAAAGACAGTGGCTTAGTAGAACATTTATTTGATCCAGCAATGTATCTTTCTTTGTAAGGATTTTTGTGAGGTTTAGGAATTCGGATCCAGTAACTCATATTCATCCATCCCACTGACTGGGATATTAAATGTGTCTAAAACTGAAACATGATTTTGAAGAATTTCATCTTTGAAAGAGCAGTTGGAGTATAAGTACAATTACCAAATGTGGAATTAATGCCAAGTTCATTTAAAATACAGTTGTAATAATGAACCTTTCAATTCTAGAAAGACAATGTTGTTACAGGCTGGATAAGTAATTAACACTACTCCGCTAATTAATTCTTATACGCCTGTCTTTAGACATCAACATTATCTTTAGACTTATGGTACAGCAATGTCTACATGTTCATCCAATTGGGATTTTCTGTTTCTATTTTCATTTCTCTGTCATATATATTCTGAAACTTGCTATGTAGCTTCTTTGTGGGTCACTCCAGATTGTATTGCAATTTTGATCCATATCGACTTCTTTTGCTAGAGTTTTGGCCCTTTATTTGAAAATTAATGTTATATGGAGGGTACATAATTTGTCAGGCTAACACCTCCCACAGTTTTCAAGTAAGGTCCATCTTGTTTTACAGAGTGTTTGTATGGAACTGGCAAGGATTTTCATTTTCTTCAATTTTTGAGAAAATTACATATTGAACTTGCTCAGTTCTGAGGAAATATTACTTGGAGAGTACATTTGTTCTGTCTAACTCCTCCCACAGTTTTTAAGTGAGGACCTATGTACAGAGTGCTTGTATGGGTATTGAAGGTGTGCATGTGGCAAGGATTTTCATTTTTGTTTTTTATTTATTTAATATTTTTTTTTTTAGAAAATTACATGTTGTTGAACTCAGTTTTGAGGAAATATTACTTAGAGATCGAGTACACGATTTGTACTTTTAAAAAGTGAGGACCTTCTTACCTTATAGAATGTTTGATGTGCATGTAGCAAGGATAATGGATTTTCTTAGTCAGATTTGAGGAAATATTAAACAGCAAGTGCATGGTCTGTCCTTTTTACTCCTCTCAACAGTTTTAAAGTTAGGGCCTCTGTAAACATTGTGTATTGCAAGGATTTTGATTCTCAATTTCCTAATTTTCTTTGGTGTTTGAAATATTTACATGTTTATTTTGGTTAATTTTGGGGAAATATTTTCCACAAAAAAACCTCTTAGTTATACCCCCCGCAACAAGTTGGGGGGGGGGGGGGGGGGGGGTATACTGGAATCGGGTTGTCCGTCTGTCTGTCCGTCCGTCCGTCTGTAGACGCAATGGTTTCCGGACTCTAAAGCATTATCCTTTCCACCTACTGTCACCATATCATACATATGGACTACCCATGGGATGAAGATGTTCCCTATCGATTTTGGGGTCAAAAGGTCAAAGGTCAAGTGCACTGGACATCGAAGTAGCAATATGGTTTCCGGGCTCTAAAGCGTTATCCTTTCCACCTACAGTCACCATATCATACATATGGACTACCCATGGGATGAAGATGTTCCCTATCGGTTTTGGGGTCAAAAGGTCAAAGGTCAAGTGCACTGGACAGCGAAGTAGCAATATGGTTTCCGGGCTCTAAAGCGTTATCCTTTCCACCTACAGTCACCATATCATACATATGGACTACCCATGGGATGAAGATGTTCCCTATTGATTTTGGGGTCAACAGGTCAAAGGTCACATGCACTGGACATCGAAGTAGCAATATGGTTTCCGGGCTCAAAAGCGTTATCCTTTCCACCTACAGTCACCATATCATACATATGGACTACACATGGGATGAAGATGTTCCCTATCGATTTTGGGGTCAAAAGGTCAAAGGTCATGCACACTGGACATCGAAGTAGCAATATGGTTTCCGGGCTCTAAAGCGTTATCCTTTCCACCTACAGTCACCATATCATACATATGGACTACCCATGGAATGAAGATGTTCCCTATCGATTTTGGGGTCAAAAGGTCAAAGGTCACATGCACTGGACATCGAAGTAGCAATATGGTTCGTTTGTCATGCCATTTGTTTTTTACACTCAGAAAAGAGGGAGTTTATACCTATTACCAACACCCTTTTGGAGATTGGGGTAAGCGGGGGGTATTCTTAGTGAGCATTGCTCACAGTACCTCTTGTTTCACAGAGTGTTTGTATGGGTATTGAGGATGCATGTGGCAAGGATTTTGATATTCTTCAAATTTCAAAAAAGAAATTACATGTTGTTGAACTGAGTTCACAATTTTGGTACATCCTTTTCTGCTTTTCCTAAATATGCCTTTAGTTTTAATACTGTATTGGCAAACTTACCAAAGTTTTAAATTTCATTATCCTAGGGGGTAAGGATTTGGTTCCAGGGTGGAGCCAAAATTATTATAGTGATTATTGTCTTTATCATTGAAAGACTTCTTTAATTTTGCTAATACTGTATAAAAACTAAAAAGCAGAAAGAAAAGCCCAGGGTTCTGACTCTATGGTGGGTCCAAAATAGTTATTGTTAAAGGGACTGGTTCTTTGGGGGAGAAAAAAAAATATTTTTCAGATTTGATGTTAAAACTCAAAAATATATCTCATTTAATGTTAACAACCAAAATTTGGACCCTCTGAATGCAAAAATAAGAGCAATAATTTAGCTTTAATTCTGTGTTATATGTAATCAAAGAGTAGTCTTTTTATGTAAACAAACAAATCAGTGAAATGTTAATTTTGTAATTTAAAGCATCTCAATTTTGTACAGACACAAATTTTAACTTTTAAATGACACATTTTACCTAAAGTATTCTTGAAATGTGATATACATAATAAACTTGATCAATATCCATTTATTTTGAAAACTTTGTAAACAATAACACACCCCAACCTTGTTTTCAAAACAAATAATGAGCATCTATCACGATACATAACCTTAATTTCTTTGTGAAACCTTCTAAAGATATCAGACTTTAGATTTTGATCATTTAAAGTGAAAAACAAAATTTGGATATTAGAATTTAGCATAGATATGCAGAACAGGAAAATTATAAAATTCATAGCCCTTGGAGCTAGTGATACTAAACAAGCATTCTGAGAGTATTGCATGGCAATACATAGTCCCCTACCGGTTGCAAAAATCACTGTACCACAACAATATTCAAAGTTCATTATGTAGGTTATGGTAAAAGGGAAAATTGGGGAACCAGGATAGGAATGGTTGCATGGAAATCAACTACTATTCGAGTAGAGACTAGACCAAGAAAAAAGACAAATTTATAATTAGGTTTAGGTCATTAACCAAGTCAATAAACTGTGACATGTAGATGATCATGAATAATTTATCTATATTGTAGTATTACTATGCTAGAAGTTTTAATGAGTGTAGTATTCTTAATTCTTATCTACAAACTTGGATGTAGACTAACAATTCATGCTATTTTTCTACATCCAAGGGCCATAACTAAGTGAAAAATCAACGGACCAAGACGAAATTCAAACTTGATCTGTAACTTGTTATGGCAAAGCAATGTACCAAATATCAAATGAATATCTGCAAGCACAACCAAAAAAAGTCTGGAAAACTGATTATTCATGCTATTTTTCTAAGTCCAAGGGCCATAACTAAGTGAAAAATCAACGGACCGAGACGAAGTTCGAACTTGATCCGTAACTTGTTATGGCAAAGCCACATACCAAATATAAAATAAATATCTGCAAGAACAGAGAAAAGAAGTGCGGAAAACTGGACTGACAGAGGCACGGAGCGCAAACCTAAAGTCCCCTTGACTTTGTCAGTAGTGGACTAATAACTGATAAGGCTTTGGGCCTCTTGTTGACTTCTTACCCAGAAACACCTGGCAATTTTCTGTCAGACTTGTCATAAAGTATTATTGAGAATTGTTCAAATGAGGGGTCATACACCTCTGAAAGGGGAAATAATCAAGAAAGAGTGAAAATATTGTGGCAGCTTTTAAAAATCTTCTAATTA
This sequence comes from Ostrea edulis, assembly GCF_947568905.1. NCBI lineage: Eukaryota > Metazoa > Mollusca > Bivalvia > Ostreida > Ostreidae > Ostrea > Ostrea edulis. The sequence continues at coordinate 51,433,974 of NC_079168.1, read as the reverse complement.
AAAGAACCCCTGGACCAGAGAGACAAAACTTACATGAAAGCTTCCACAGAAAATGTAGATTCAATTTTTTATAAATCATGGTCCCCAGGAGTAGAGTGGGGCCACAATAGCAAATCAAAGATTTAAATGGAGATAAATTAAAGGGGCATGGACACGATTTGAGCTGAAAAATTTCAAAGTTCAGATTCAAGTCTATTTAAATCCTGGCCTCTGTGGGTGGGATTTGTTGTTAGATGGGGCCTCAACAGGGGATCAAAGTTTAATCTATAAAAATCTTATTCTCAAGAGCAGCAGGGTCAGGATTACTCATATTAATATGCAAGCATCATCAGGTAGTTCAGATTCAAGTTTCTTCAAATCCTGGCAAGGGGGTAGGATCGGGCCTCAATTGGGGATCAAAGTTTTACGTAAGACTAAAATATTTTTCAAAAATCTTATTCTCAAGAGCAGCAGGTTCAGGATTAGTCATATCAATTTGCAAGCACCCTAGGTAGTGCAGATTCAAATTCCTTCAAATCAATGCCCACAGGAGGAAATTTGAAAATCTATTTTCTTTTTAAAAAAAATAATAAATGGACCATCAGGTTAAGGTGAAGCTAAATTCAAGATAAAATTTTACATGATACTTGAATAAGTTGATTAAGTCATGACCCTGTTTAGCTTAGGTGGGGTTGTTATTTTCCATGGGAATATAGAGAATAAACAATCCTTTTTAAATCTTCTGCTGAAGGACAGCAGGACCAGGTTGACTCAGGTGAGTGTTGTGGTTCATAGGCCTCTTGTTGTGTGGCACTCGGGTGACCTTAATGACTTAATGACATAAATCCTCTTTTTAATTAAACTATTTCCTTTTTCATAATGATAGACATACACTATACTCCTTTTCTTAGATGTGAATGGACTGCTTGACCAGTCATAACAAAGCTGATGTAGTAGTGATCTACATTTGGGGTGTTCCGAATGACAATTAAGCATAAAAATGGCACATATTCACTTAGTGGTAATTCAAGAATTTTTCACTTCCAATCTTGAATTTTACAAATAGATCCCTAGGGAACATTTTACTAGCACTGAGCACACTGCCTTTAAATTGGTATGAAAATTTTATTATTTCAACTCAAGTCTACAATCAGAGCCTCATGATTAGTGTGATCAATAAAAGTTTTCAGATCGGTGGGTGAAATGCTAGTAGTGGCACTATTAACCATTGGATGGAACCATATTTTTGAGTAGGTCTGATCAAGAAGGTGCTGGTCCAAAACAAGCTTGACCTCATTTTCTGTATCATTAATTATTCCAAATACTGAAACAGATCCTTGTTGTATTCCAAGTTTTTCCTCCAGCACACTCGAGTCAGCAAATCTTAACCCTCCTGTTGCCCCTACCAATTTCGCAAGGTCATTCAATTTAATTTCAGCATCATGGGGTGCACAAAATAAATAAAGTCTCTTCTTTTTGTCTTTCAGAAACAAATTTTTGGCAAATTTGCCCTCTCTCTTTTCAAGGTATGGTAGTGCCTGCTCAACAGTAAAGACCTGCAAATAGTATATAAATGTATTTGTATTTTGATACCATAATTCTGATGGTATGATGTGTTATATTCTTTTCACTCAAATTGACACAAAATCAATTTCCACAAGACTCGGCCATTAGGAACCCACAAAATGCAGCTTTAATGACAATGTAATTCTGGATTTTTATGTTTTCTTATAATTAAAAGTACCTGATTGAAATATGTTGGGTCTATATTTATATAGTCCAGTCAAAATGCTAGGCAAATGCATAAAGAATACCCAGTATTAATACCTTTTCTTTACAGGCACTGATGTGAATCAATTGCGACTGTTCACCTGGCCATTACCTGTGGGTGTTCACCTGGCCATTATCTGTGGGTGTTCGCCTGGCTATTACCTGTGGGTGTTCACCTGGCCATTACCTGTGGGTGTTCACCTGGCCATTACCTGTGGGTGTTCACCTGGCCATTACCTGTGGGTGTTCACCTGGCCATTACCTGTGGGTGTTCACCTGACCATTACCTGTGGGTGTTCGCCTGGCCATTACCTGTGGGTGTTCACCTGGCCATTACCTGTGGGTGTTCTATGGTTTCCGTCTGGATATTCCACTCAGCCAGCTTACTCAACAAGTCATCTTGGCCAATTTTTGTTGAAGACATTTTTATATCTTTTAATGTCCTAAAATAGATCAGAGACAATTTTCAGTTGTACACGACTGGCTACAAACCTTGTAAAGGCTGTTCCACTTCTGTATATCTTAAAGATGAGTAACACATCATCCTAATGGCCAACATCTTTTTGAACTATGAATGGAAAATTAAATATCAGTAACATATCTCTTCTCCTTTTAAACTTTGTTTACCTGGTTAGCTCAGTGGGTTAGCTTGTGACCGCTGATCTATAGATCACGAGATCGAATCTTACAGGGGTTTTAATTTTTTTCACAATTACTTTCTTCTACTTTTCACAACATAAAGTAAGTTTTCAATTTCAAAATATTGCACATATCCATTCATCACTTTCCTCAATGGCCTACAGACTGGATGATGATCTCAGTTTGTTTTGAAAACCAGGCTAGATGGGCTCATTGTATCTATAAAGTGATACACTCCTTCTATTCATGTAACTTTATTTCAACAAATCTTGGACAAATAATTACATAGTCATGATTCCACATAAAAAATTTCATTGTAAGGCTGTAAGAATTTTAATGATATCATTTGGAACTAGGTGTTATGGACAGACAGCAAGACAGACCGACCCGAATACATATATGCTAAGAGTGGAGGACAAAAGTTTTTTAAAAAATTACAATTCCATAAAAATTTACTTTTCTTCATCGAAAATATACACTGTGTATGCAAATATATATACCTTACAGTATTGGTTTATTTAAATTCCAACTGGCCCTCTGTGGAACATTTTTCTAAAGTTTAAACCAAAAACAGGAGGAGGAAACCCTAGTATAGGGGCAATTTCCGAGTTGCGATATACATGTAGTTGTTTCCCTTTGTTGAACTCTTATGTACAGTGAGACGCAAAACATATTTTCATCCACAGGTGGTGGGTACTTGTAAATGCTTATAGTTGCATTTATATATTGCTGAAAGGCTTGAAACCCAAGCATTTAATAGAATATACAATTATTTCATGCCTACTTAGGAAACAGTCAAAATTGTTATACACCTTAATTTTTTCCTATACAAAACTAATACGATTTAGAACCAACATTTTAACTGTTAAACCAACTCTCATTCTCGTGGACTATTGACCGGTCAACAGTTTACGTACTGTTGACCGGGCAATAGTCTGCTCAATCTCTATTGGCTATGCAAGTCACATGATTCCTAGTCTGTTGCTTTCTTTACATACTTTACATAATGGCGAGGTTCACTGATTTAACTGATTATGAAATGCAGAATTTATTAGATAAAAAGCAAAGCAGAAACATGAAAAATATAATAAATTATTATCAATTAGGATATTCACTAATGTTTTCTTTTAAACTGAAGGACACGATGACAAATTACGCAATCACACCGTCCTGTTCAAAGTCCAAAGTTCCAAGTCAACAAACCATGTGCATTGAGAAAAAAACAACATAAAAGAAAGAAAGTGTATAACAAAACAGTTATAGACTGTGTCTACGGTTCAGGCAACAGATTTATCCTCGGGTCAAACAAAACAGCTGTTGTCTTCGAACCCAATTAACTGTCCAATAACTGTATACTATTGTCCCAAGGTAGTGGCGAAGACCGGGGAAACTGTTGTCAGAGGCCGTAGGCCGAGGACAACAGTTTCCTTCCGGGTCTTAGCCCCTAATGAGAGGCAATAGTTTTGACTGTTTCCATAGTGGGCATGAATTGTTTTATTACCTAATCTACTAATCAGGCAATAGTTTCTCACGTGTTTGGAAAACAGTCACATGACTGGGAAACAGTTCGTCACATGATTGGGTAATAGTAGGTCACATGATGAACCGTTTACCCCTGCTCATTTTGTGTACCTTTCTCTGCTGATTAAAGTTGGAAAACAGAAAAAAATATGTAATATTAATTTATATAGTAGATTAGGTAATAATACTGAATGTACCTCCATCATAGAAGAGCTGACATCTCGGAAATTCCTTATTCTGCTGTATTGTTGCATTTTCCCTAGGGGTAAATTTACATTTTTATGCCTCTGATGGGGGGTACCTGTAAAGTGCGAAACAAAATGAAACGAAATCTACCGAAACAATACGAAATCCGCTGAAACGAAATCTACCGAAACAAAACGAACCCCACCGAAACGAAACGAAACAGATTGTATAACCGATCTCTTTTAATTATAATAATTAAAAATGGTATCTTAGGCCCCTGTGAAAGTTACCATATATCAATAAAATTCGCCTCCCCTTTGATATAGGCTTTCGGCTTGATTGATACAAAGTTTTAAAAGTTGGAAGGGGGTGAGTAAGCACAAAGTACATATCCGAAGTTGATTAAATACCATGTGCAATTAGTTTCGGATCCATAAATTTCAGAATGAAAGGTTACAGTCTCAGAGGTCTGGGGAAACACACTCAACGAGGGGTGGGGTCGCCGGCGTTGGATCCGCTTTTGGGCATAGATAAATTGTTTGAAGAAAATGGTGTCTGAGAAAGTTGAAAGCAGGAAGAGCTCTTAACCTCTTATTTTATCTCTAACTGCTGATAATGGAAAAAATTTTAATAGTATACCATATTATATGAATGCAATTCGGTAAGATATATATACATGTATTAACAAAAATTATTATTGATATGTAGTGAGTCTAAAGATAACTCTATACATTTGGAGTGTTGCTAGGATGGGGAATTGAAAATGGGACAGAAAACGGAATTTTTTATGCAATAATATCAGGAGGAGGTCAGCATTTTGTAAAATCAAAAGGCTTATGAACATGGGAAGCAGAAATTGCAAAGAGAACGGGAGGACATACTCAGAATACACTGTTTGATACACTTCATACAAATACACAATATCCACATGTATACACAGATTTATCTTTAGAGCAAAAAATACTGAAATATGTATTTATGCCCAAAGGCAGATCCAACGCTGGCGACCCCACTCCTCGTTTAGTGTGTTTCCCAAAACCTCTGACCTGTGAGACTGTAACCCTCGGTTCTGAAATTTATGGATCCGAAACTAATTGCACATGGTATTTAATCAACTTCGGATATGTACTTTGTGCTTACTCACCCCCACCCTTCCAACTTTTTAAAAACTTTGTATCAGTCAAGCCGAAAGCCTACATCAAAGGGAAGGCAAATTTTATTGATATGTGGTAACTTTCATAGGGGCCCAAGATGCCATTTATAATTATCATAATCAGAAGAGTTTGGTTATACAATCTGTTTCATTTCGTTAGGTAGGTTTCATTTCGGTGGGTTTCGTTTCGGTATATTTCGTTTCGTTTCGCACTTTACAGGTACCCCTCTGATGGGATTTGAACCCGGGTCTCTACACACATGTCCAGCACTTATCAATTGAGCTAAAGGGCTAGTAGGAATGCAAAATCACTCACACTACCACATTGTCCCCCTCCCTTTTAAGAGTTGTCCCTGACTCTTCCGGAGTGCCAACACCTGTGGGGCGAAGTACTGAGAACAATCTCTCTCACCCACCAAAGATAACCCTGAGGTTCCAACGTGGGTGCCAAATGTAACAGATACATTTGATATCTCGGAAAATGCATATTATGTTCTGAAGAGCCATCCATTCTAAATATAACTGGAAAATTTATTTTGAACAATATATGACACTGTATTTGTATATAACTATGTGTTATGTAATCACTTCTTTCTTTACTTGTATATGTACATTATTTGTATGTATTTTCATGCTGCCCCTTGAGGACCCTTGATTGGAAAATAAAATATGTATGTATTCTGCTATATAGTTTCATTTTCTCCTGGAGCTAAATTTACATTTTTATGTCTCTGATTGGGATTTTTAAAAACACACAAGTCCAGCACTCTATCAATCGAGCTAAAGAATTAATCCTCTAGCCAGAGCTAGTAGGAAAGCCATATCATTCACACTACCATTAAGAGTCATCCCTGACTCTTCTGGAGTGCCAACACCTGTGGGGCGAAGTACTGAGGATAATCTATCTCACCCACCAGAGGTAACCCATGTCCCAACGTGGGCACCAAATGTAACAGATAAATTTTTATGCCTCTGATGGGATTTGAACCCGGGCCTCTGGCACACAAGTTCAGAACTGACTACCAACCCTCTAACCAGAGCTAGTAGAAATGCCATATCACTCACAATACCACACTATGTAGACAAAAAGAAATCTATTATGGGGAATCGAAAAGCTACAAGTATACAACCCCAGTCATTCCTGACTTATCCTCCTAAATTATTGAATCTGACAAGACTAAAGGAATACAGACACATTGCATGTGCATACCCCACAGTTGCCATAGAAACCATACATAATGATTAAATTTGTTCCATAGCACTGTCTCTGTTGCTTAACAACACCAGATTTTGTGTTATATATATGATGACCTCTGACTTCATGATGAGTATTTTGTCATTTAATCCAATGTTAGGCCTACATATTCAATGGTATGCCCGTTTGGGCCAAATGATTTGGAATAAATCATATCATATTGATAATGATTATTTATATAAAATTTGGTTTCTAGAAAATGAAAAAATGAAATTGAGCTAGAGTGAATTTCAACTTCTCTAATTAAAAGGTGCAAAAATAAGAATATAATACATGTAAATCTGATAGAGAGGTTTGAATATACATGTTGATCTAATATTAGTAATAGAGAGGTTTGACTGGTGTGCGTCATGTGGACCTGAAACTAGACATAAACAAATGGCCCATGTGTTCAGACGTACTACAAACACAACCAATATCTCCCTAAAATCTGTGGTTATTCATTCAGTCTGTAAATATATTCACACTTGTGAATAACATCTGATTAATGCCTATTTTGGCAATCTGTTAATAACCGAAAACTTTACCTTTAATCCCTGTAAGTGTAGGCAGTACGCTTAACAGGAGTCAATATCCGGATTGCGTGACGATTTGGGTTTTAGCTAGTATTATAACCTTGATACGATCGGTAGGCCAAGGACGAAGGGACGAGAGGGAAGCAGACAGCAAACGAGGTTATATTTCATTTCGTGCAACGGGCCATGGCCTCTCACCCACAGACAGACCACGAGAAGCGAAAGCAGATCAGTATTCGCGGAATAGCTCCTGTGGAGAATGTTGCCGAATTCAAGAAGGCATTCAATCGCCATTTGCATTATACTATTGTGAAAGATAGAAATGTGGCGACCCCGCGCGACTACTACCTCTCGCTGGCACACACTGTCAGAGATTACTTGGTGGGGCGTTGGATCCGCACCCAGCAGCACTACTATGAAAAGGACCCTAAGGTTAGCAATTGTAATAACTTTATAAGCAAACGAAGATACAATATGATATTACAATTTATATTTAACAATAACAGCACGCACCTACAAAGGGCATTGAAGTCTGCAATCGTTGTGCATGTGCAGAAATAGGATAGAAAAATATTTGAAATATGTTAACAAAGGCCTTGAATACAGAAATGACAGCTGTGAATATTGCATTATAAACTCTCGCTTCTATTATGTTGGGATTAGTTACTTGTATATCTCCTGGGCCCATCATGTTAACACGTACAGTTGCAGGGCATATATAGTAACAAGGCCGAATGTGCATTCTAAAAACTGTGGCATAGTTAGATACATGACCTTCCTATTGGCTCTGGCTAGTGGTTTAACCCTTTAACTCGATCGGTAGAACACTGGACTGTTGTGCCAGAGGTCCAGGATTCCATCTTCAGCAAAGACATATATACTTGACTCTGTCACATTTGGCAACCATGTTGGGACCTGGGTATACTCTCTGGTGGATAGAGGGATTGCCCCCAGAACTTTGCCCCACAGAGTAAACCCTTTAGCTCAACTGTAGAGCACTGGACTATTGTGTCAGAGGTCCAAGTTCAATTCTCAGCAGAGACATATCTATATACTAGACTCTGTTACAGCACTACATAAAGAATACTATAACAGGTTTCTGTTTCATACTTGCTGCATGTAGAGGTGGCAGGTGGAGGGAGGAAAGGTCAAAAGCTGAAGGTTATGGTCTCCATAAGAAGAGTACCATTGTTATAGGTTCCAGTGAGTCTCATTCTTGTTGTGCAGGAGAGGAAGGAGGAAGTAATATATTATTATTGTTTCTTGGTCAAAAGATCTACGTCAGAAACAGTAATCCTGTTTAACATTATTGTGGGCACTATTTTGAAGAGTGTTATTTCAAGTTGCAAGTGGTGAGAAGGTTCCAATTTGTTTCTGGGTCCAATGGTCAAAGTCATACATGCAACTGTAGAATGTCATTTCACAGACACTATTGAAATCATGTGACTTGATTGTTTAATTCGACTACTTGTTATGGAGATGGCAGGTGAAGAGAAGTTGTGATTGATAAAATGTTGTATAGATGAAAACTCATTTTACATGTGTCAGATGATGGCTGTAGGCAGTTTGCTTGAAATTGATAGCAAAATCACAAGATTTTGTGCATTACCAATAAAATGGATGTGTGTTCCTTATCACCATCTATCTCTCAGTGCTATCACTGAATAATTGGGACTGGGGACAAGGCCATTGGAATTGAAAAAAGTCGCAACATTTGATTAAGATTGGGAATTCATATTATCACTCTGTAGTTAAAGGTCAGCATCATTAAAGGGAGGTAAATACTAGTATCTCAGATATAATGTTTCATTTAATTAAGGGGATTTATTACAGGGTTTTGAGCATATCTTTTATTCTTTTATCTATATAAAATATAGAATTGTTTCATGACAAATTTTTACATAAGGGAAAATAACATTTCTGGGGTAAAAGCGGCTTTTTTCACTTTCGGAATGGTGCTTTTTTTGGTCACCAACTTAAAAAGAGGCACAAGAGCCCTATCTCCAGGTATAAATGCTGAAAAGCTGAGGAGCTAACTTCCTTAAATATGTGAAAAATTTACAACAATTGGCATTTTATCTGAGGCCAGAACACTACACAAAGAAGGTTGATATTGGGGAATAAATATCACTTCCTTATAACAAAAAAAAAAACCCTTATTTTAATTTATCAAAGGAAACCTTTACATTAACCAATAAAACCTTATAACTGAGTTCCTTAACAATTGTTTCTTGCATAGATTTATGAAGATTATGTCAAGGAATTTTTAAAATTATTCCATAGAACTGAGAGTTTTTAATAAAAGAATCAATTGTTACTGTATAAGAAGTACCTGGTAGAACTTACTTTTACAAATGAGATGAGAATTCTTTTATTGTTTGTATTTTTGTCAGCATGAGATATTTATCTTATTCTACATAGTCACTGGAAAGAGTTGAAAAAAAAAAAACAACCATGAAATGAATTACATGTGTTCTGGTAACACACAATTTTCGAGTTGCCCTACAGTTGTTTCCCTTCGTGTAACTCTTTTAGTTATATATATATATGGTAAGATTCAAACCATATTTTCATCCATACGCAGTCTATACAAATGCTTAATGCTGCATTCATATATTAATGAAAGTTCACTTCATGCATGGAATGGACTCCCAAAATGTCTCTCAGCATTTGGTGTGTCTAATTTCATACATTTGTCAATAGTCTATATGAAAAATGAGGCTTCAAATTTTTCAGAAACGAACAAGGTATGCAAACATAGATTCATCATTTACATCATGTACATGAAAAATAAGGAAATTATTGTGCACACTCAATGAAGAGGTTCTTTCTATGCATCTAACCATAAGGACTTGGGATATTCAAGAACTTTGTTATAGAATTTTGTACCACTGTAAATGTTTTAATATTGCTAAAACCATCTACTATTTGATGCATTATTTACAAATCTTTACCTAAAAATTCATTGGGGAAACATTACCCAAACATTGAAATCCTTCAAAAACATCTTTCTATTTGTGCATTTCATGTATTTACATTGTAACCGTTTTAAAAACAAATAATAGAAAATTCCACACAGCAAAATCCTATTCCAGCATGGTAGAATTTCACGGTGAGATACTTTTGACTTAGCAACGTCTGAGGTAAATAAGGGATGTTAACTGAGGCTCTAACTTGTTGGAGTAAGCAAAATCCTACTTCATTTGATGCACCCAAAATCTTGGATATCGCATGACCTTAATCCAGAAAGTAAATTATATGATGAATATATGTACTGTAGTTATATCATTATACATATACACAGCATTTAAGCTATTTAGATGTAATTTTGATGGGATGGGGCATACTCATTGGTGTAAAATGATCTATCAATGATGTAGATCAACTTGAAATCAAAATGGTTCAGATTTAATTTTGAAAAATATTTATACCGATCAAATATTAAGCCCTATATTTGGAATATTGTTCTTTGACATAAAATTCAAATTTTACTGTAAGTTGCTGATTAAAACTGAAAATTAGGTTACGTGAAGTGTAAACCACCTGCAAGAGGACAAGAGCATGACTAATAATTGGTTGATCAATTGGGGTTGCCTAGACCACGATGAGTTGGAATTTATTTCAAGAAAGTAGAACTACTAACTTGGTGCAAATTCAGAGATTTCTTGTTGATTGTAACAATCCAGACTTTACTGGTGAACGTATATAGAATGATACAAACCATGCTTTTTTAGAGAAGTTGATACACATGAAGTGTGTGTAATTATCACAGTAATTGTGTGCAATCCCAAAAATTATTGTGGTCCTTCATTTGTAGTTATTTCATTGCGAATCTGACAAGCTCACTATGGATAATTTCCTGATTTGCTCTATATAGGATGTTTACTGACTAAGCTATTACTGACATCACAGATAAAAAATAATGATAAAGATTTTAAACAAAAAAGCCTTCATCAATAGAAAATTTGTACTTTGCAACAAATTATTTATAGCCATGGACAGGATTTCACTTTGATGTTTGTTAAGAATTAAGGGGTGTTCAAATTGCTAATGCTAACCAGATCAGCGACTGGTTTAGACCTGGCATCTGATCACATGAACTTGGTCTAATCTCTGGTCTCTGGTACATCACACTCTCTTTGCTAACATTTGAATTTCTTACAATAGGGGTTTTGTCAAACAATGGTTTAGTCTTGGAGTTGGGGCAAGAAGGACTTGATTTAGATTCACTTTGGGTAGGTTGGATGTAGAGAGGGGAGTGTGAGCTATATAGTGATGCTTTAAAATGAAGCTACTAATCAGCATAACTGATACAGATCCTTCGGTGTGATATTGGACCACTTTGGTGTGGCATTGGACTGGGTGACCAGAATCAGTCCCCGGTGGCATCATACTGTCAATTTTGGAAATTTGGAAAGAGATATTGTGCATAAAAGATTTTACACTTTCTGAAGTATCTCAGACTTTTGCCTTCAAATGTGCATTCGGATTTTTATAAGTGGATATTTTATGATGTAATTTCAAGTGCAACCATTAATTTTTTTAAAGCCGTGAATATGTATATAGTAGTATTTCTACTTATGAGAGGTGGATCAGCTACTCATAAATTGAACAAGCATACCATGTCATATGAACAACAAGAGCTTGTTTTCAATCTTTTGATTTGACTGCTTCATATTTCATCCAGTATAAGTTTTCACTGCTTTAAAAATGCAGCAAAACATTTTTTATTCCCTGAATTTCTGGAAATGCAAATGACTATTTTTTTTTATCAAAGTTTGTTCATTGTCTTTAAAATTTCATATTTTCGACTTCTTCTCAAGAGCAACTGAAGGCAATCAGGGTAATAGATCAGCACTGATTCTTCTCATTTTGAAAATAATATGTTATTCATATTTTCTCTGATTCTCTTGATCCATGATAAATGGATCCTGTAAATGGATAATTTTTCACTTAAATCCATGAAAGACAAATTAAAATAAATTCTGGGTCAATTTCAATCAAACTTGGCAAAAAGGCATCGTCAGATACCCACGGCTGATCTTGTGTAATGCTCATCATGAGATGAGTAGAAGACGAAATCAGCCATAGGTATCTGACAATGGGCAAACATTTGTTAAAGGGTTTCAAGTTTGTTTAAAGGAAGGGCCACTTATTCCAAGGTTAAGAATAACAAGAATTGGAGGGGGGGGGGGGGGTAAGAAATCTTCAACTAATCACTATACCATGAAAATGAAAGATTCCTTATGTAGTAACCTTTGAAGCAAGAATGGTGCCACATTAGGCATTTTAAGCTTTACATAGAAATATAAAGGAAAATTCTTCAAAAATCTTTAGAATCTCAAGAGTCACAATTCATGAAATTAATATTTAAGCATTCTCATGTAGTGAACAATTAAATTTATCCACATTATGACCCCCAGGGTCAGGACAGAGCCACACCTTGTATAGAAATATTCTTTAAAATTTTCTCAAAAACCACATGTCAATGTATTTAATACTAATACACAACTGTCATGTTGTATAGATACCATTTTCTCTAGGTCTAGAGTAGGGTCACTGTTTAATTAAGTTTCAGTTGCTTGAGTTAGTGATGAGGCTCATTGGCCACTTGTTTAAAAAAAAATTTAAATGGGTGAGTAAATGTTTTTTGTACATGAATACACATTATATATTCAATGAAATTTAGAATGTAGTAAAAAAAAATTAACATTTGAACATTCATTCTCAAAGAAAAAATTTGGGAGGGTGGTTAAAACTTTGTTATACATGAATACATATTATTTATGCAATGAAATTTAGAATGTATTACCTCAAAATTACAAAGGCTATTGCACTGAAGTTACTAAAGAAAATTAGTACCATTAAGTTAATACTGATATGATAAAAAATACATTATGGTATCTTGCCTTTCTTTGGAGACATTTTTTATAGCTTTAATCTGTTAATGCTCTTGGTAGTAATGCTATTTTTGCTATTTCAGAGGGTGTACTATTTGTCCCTGGAATTTTACATGGGTAGAACCCTGTCTAACACCATGGTGAACCTGGGCATTCAGAGTGCATGTGACGAAGCCCTGTATCAGGTAAGACAGGTGAACTTAGCATTCAGAAGGAATGTGATGACGTCCTGTGTCATTTAGAACAGGTGAACCTGGGCATTCAGAGTGCATGTGACGAAGCCCTGTATCAGGTAAGACAGGTGAACTTAGCATTCAGAAGGAATGTGATGACGTCCTGTGTCATTTAGAACAGGTGAATATGGGCATTCAGAGTGCATGTGAGTTAAGTGAACCTGGGCATATATAGGACATGTAATGAAGTCCTATATTAGATAAAATCTTCACAGACTAGTGTGAAGGAAGATGCATGTACATTGCCAATCTTTCTTAGTTACTCAAATACCGGTATGATATACTCTTACTAGAATGTGACCTCCTAGTCACTGTTACCATATATAAACTAACCACACACAAATTAGCGGTAGGCCAGGCTAGATTTTCGGGCAGCCGAGCTTTTAATTAATAAACAAAACTATACAATGATTATAAATCATAGCAAATGCGATATTGCATAAGATGAATTAATAACCAATTAGCGTTTACCCTCATCAAAAACATTACTAACCCCTTGAAAAAAACCATAGATAAAAAAGGGTTAATATGAAAAAACTATGGAGATCTATGTCCATACGCCGGTGTTAATAATGTTTAGAGAGTGAATACTGGACGTGTATTCAGGGCTCAAAATTAACATTTGCCCGTCAGTCTGTGACTGGTTAAAAGTCTGGCGGGTGGACTGACATTTGTTTTAGTCAGTCCGATGGGACTGGTTAATTTTCTAAAGCATCATTTTGGAAAATATAGTTGTGAAATTTTATACACACATTTGGCATGCTTCGATCTGTATATATTAGACAAATCTGATCGTAAATATAAATCCCACATTTAAGTGTTACAACATTGTCTGAGGCATATTGAGTTAAATTTCATTTTAATAACATTAACAAAATATGTTTAATTATTTCTGAAAAACTCTTTTGGACTGGTAAATTTTTCTGCGGACTGGTTGAAATTATACCCCATCAGTCCGGCTGGACTGGTGACATAAAAAGTTAGCTTCAAGCCCTGGTATTCTTTAGCTGTAATTTATAAATAAAGAATACTATTCAATAAATTATTTAAAATAAGGTGTGTCTGACACTGTGAAAGCATCGACTTAGAATGACTACTGTTAACCAGCTTTACCTTGATATCTCAATAAAGCTGTCTGATTGGTCATGCAATAACTCCCTGCATATCATTACGCCAATACATTTGAACACACTTCTATCCTACGGTTTCCTGCTATTCTGCCAAACGCAGCAAAACTTTAGTATACTCAATACACAGATCAAACATGATAGCATTGCTTAGAGGCCAATGCATTACTTTTGTTTTTCCTGACACCCAATATGTTTAATCTACTTCAGCATCTTGTTTGATGTCTTAGATTGGCCTTGACATTGAGGAGTTGGAGGAGATCGAGGAGGATGCTGGTTTAGGTAATGGTGGACTTGGACGTCTGGCAGCATGTTTTTTGGACTCAATGGCCACCCTTGGTCTGGCAGCATATGGTTATGGCATTAGATATGATTATGGAATTTTCGCCCAGAGGATTGAAAATGGCTGGCAGGTAAACATAAAACACATTTTATGAAGTGAGAGCCCAGTTAATGAAACATTCTACTTCAGATTGTAACCATACATGGTTATGTTAAAATTTGTTAATGAAGACCCCTATTGGTCTTGGGTCACTGCATCCAAGGTCAAGTTATTGTCATTAGAACAAACAAAAATATTTGATCTCTGGATAACTGAAACACCTAACATCCATGTGAAACAAAACTTGGAAACGTGATTGCACATTATCATAAGAAAATCTGTTTAATTGTAGCTGCACCAAACTTCTTTAAATATGCCATTGGTTTTCAATATTTAAGTATGGAATTGCTAATTTGTACCACCACCCATCTTTCTCAGTTTGAATAGAGTGACACATGCATTGTTCTGATGTTGTCTGTATGTGGTATGGGTATTGCGATTGCCTCATGTTTTTCAGAAACACTATGATGCAGCATGGTTATTGCTATGATTTCTTTGTTAGGTTGAAGAACCAGATGAGTGGCTGAGATATGGAAATCCATGGGAGAAATCTAGGCCTGAGTATGTACTACCGGTCAATTTCTACGGACGGACAGAGACAACTGATTCTGGAGTGAAGTGGGTGGACACACAGGTGAGTTCCTCAGGTTTTTGATTTTTTGGTGTTAATTTGATACCAATAGAGAAAGTCTGAAGTACATAGGTGCAGTTCCTATTCTTCTGGGTAGACTGAATGGAGTGCGTTCATTATGTGAGAGATGGATGTTTAGAAAGTAATGCAGGGATAAAATCCCTTGTACGACACAAATCATGTCTCACCCTTTGGGTTAGACTGCTCAGACATATTGTATTTTGTCCCAAATGTCCATCCATTGGGCCCAAAATCTGTAAACACTGTTTCTCCTGCAGTATCAAGTGTAGTTGTACAATACATTATGTCTTTTTTAATGGAATGCTCTGCACTGTAAAATAAACTCAATGGAAAAAGAATATTTTGTTTGAATTTCCCTCTGACACTACAACATGGACTTTAACATTTTGATATGGAAAGATGTTTGTGAATTCAGAAGTTTCTGTTACATTTTAAAATCAAATTAGCATGAAGTTTGACAAAAATGTTGAGGGGGCAGGTAAGTAAAAGTATAGTGATGGAGAATGAGGGGAGGACATATGTTTTAGCATCAGGAACACTCAAATACAAATACAATGTACTAACAAGTACATGTAGTTAATATGACTTTTTCTGCATTTTCTGAATTCAAAGATCTTTTGGAATATAACACTATATGTTATTAAATGTATACATATCATCATGTATATTTAACACTCTTTATCATCAGTGCTTTGCAGTTAGATCTTATAATGTAATGAACTAAAACATATATGTAATGATAAAGTTCCAAGGTTTCGTCATAATGCGCTGACAAAAATCTATTACAATGTTAATACATGAATTAAACATTAGTAATGGATGGAAATCCAGTTTGGGGAAAAGCATAAAAAGTGTAGCTAAAGGCAACCCTTTTTTTATTTTATTTCACTTTTTTTATATACAAAATCCAACATTGTGTTATATTCTACTGATGATCAAGTTTGCTGGCTAATTTTGCAAATGTTAGATTTATATGATGTGGAGATTTGGTTGAAGTCTACATTTTGTACATTATCTTTACTTTTAATAAAGTGTACTGTAAGTGACCAATTCATCTACATTTCATGTAGTCTTGTATTAGGAGAGAGAGAGAGTAGATATTTATATCTTGCATTCTCTTTGTATTAACAGGTGGTATTCGCCATGCCGTTTGACAGCCCTATTCCAGGCTATGGTAACAACACTGTCAACACCATGCGTTTGTGGTCAGCTAAGGCTCCAAACAGCTTCAATTTGCATTTCTGTAAGTCTCTTTCTCATCCAGGAAGTGCACTGTGGTTATTCAGGAAATGAGTTTGGGCTTAAATCTGATTGTGCAGGATGCACTAAAACAATGAGAAGAGTCACACTCAGGGTATATGTCATGCTGGTATAACATTGATTCTGAGGAGGCAAATCATTATGTAGCATGATTCATAGGAAATCGCCAGTTTTAGATTACTGTGTACAGCATGTAGTTTCTGTGGATTTGGGGAATTAACTTTGTTAATGTGATGAAAGATGATAAAATTTAACTGCAAATTATTTGAATAAAATATTTTATTACAGTATGCCATTTATTGGGGTTCATATGTACATGTACTTCTACAAAGTGAATATACATTTCAAGTAAACTGAATGACCAGATCTTTGATATTTGTATGAATCCAGGATATAGTGTTTGACAGCAGAATCTGACAGTCAAAAGGTTGTTTAGTTGTTGAGTAATGCGTGCAAGTCCAGGATAGTTATGATAACGATACATCCAAGATTGACAAGGTCTTGAGCAGTGTTTTAGTTACTCCTTAAAATGGTAAAGTTAATTATACACATACTTCTAATTTTATGAGATTTATGGGACTTTGTGCTGAATGTAGTTTTCTGCAATGCCTTAACTAAGGAAACTGAATTTTTTATTTGGTTGTTGAATGAGTAGATACATATTAAGTTTCTCTTTTGTTACAGTTGAGTTCTCTGTATTTTTTATAGGAGATATATATAATTTTAAGACATACAATTTGTAATCAAGTCTGTCAGATTTGCTGCATTTATTTCCAAGAGATTGAAATTATAATATTTCCTGGTATTGAAAAATGATATCTGCTTGACCATCCAAATATACATGGTCAGCATATAATGACACCCCTCAAAAAAATAGGGGACACCAGAAGAGGACATGTATCACTTTTGCAGTACTCTTAAGAATGCTTGTTATTATAGAGATAGTATTGCATGTACATGAATATTCATTTATCAATCAATTTATATTTTCAGTTAACAATGGAGAATATATCAGTGCTGTGTGTGACAGAAACCAGGCAGAAAATATCTCCCGAGTTCTCTACCCTAATGACAATGTAGGTATAAAGTATATCTAGAGCGTTCTCTACCCTAACAACAATAGATTTCAAATCAGTACCCTAACTAAAATGTAGGTATGAATATATATGTAAGACTCTAAAGTGCAATGGTCGCTCCAAAGTGCGATGGTCTGCGCCAAAGTGCGATGGTTTGTTAATGTTACGGATGCCAAAGTGCGATGGTCTCGCCATAGTCCGATGGTGGGGGGTTTATTAACGTTTGTGACATCACGTCATTGTGAAGTCATTCTTAACGTCTTTCAAAATTAAACCGGGGAAATGTAACGTCAGTTTTGACCAACAAAGGTTCTTTCTGCTGCAGTGCTGAGACCAACTTCGGCGGGATATATTGGAGGAAGGCACGGGTGATTAAGATTGACATGACGACAGCAACAGCAAGGTTTACACTGTTGAGGATTGTGAGAACAGCAAAGTACATTTGTTTTCAAACTCTCTACTTCACCCAAACATTCTTTAATTCATGATCACTAATTACTTGTGATGTACACGTAATAAAATCCTGGGGATATGCTATAATGCAAAACATTATATGATTTCGTGTTGGAAAATGTTGTGTTTAATAACACGACAACTAAATGGTAATGAAATGAGTTCTTATCCTTATTTTTTTGTGCATAGATTTTGCACTGATATTATGGTGAAACAACACATGGTTGGTACAGTCTGTACCAAAACACTGTGCTGTTTACAAACCAACGGACTTCGGCGTGTCACTCCATCGCACTTTGGCGCATTAGTATGCACCATCGGACTTTGTCGTGTCGACACCATTGCATTATGGCACAATTGTCTTGCACCATCGCACTTTGGCGTGTCAGACCATCGCACTTTGGCACATGAGTGTGGATCATCGCACTTTGGCGTGTCACACCATTGGGGTTTGGCGCAGACCATCGCACTTTGGAGTCCTACATATCTAAGGAGTTTTCTGCCATAACAACTGTGGAAGACGTAGTATAAAATATATGTATGGAGTTATCTACCTGAATGACAATGTAGGTACTGTGTAATAATATATCTACAGAGTTATCTACCCTAATGACAATGTAGGTAGTCTATAGATATATCTACAAAGTTATCTACCCTAATGACAATGTAGGTACGGAGTATAAATATATTTACAGAGTTCACTACCCTAATGACAATGTAGGTACAGTGTATAAATATATCTACATAGTTCTCTACCCTAATGACAATATAGGTAAGTGTATAAATATATCTACAGAGTTATCTACCCTAATGACAATGTAGGTACTGTATAAATATATCTACAGAGTTATCTACCCTAATGACAATGTAGGTACAGTCTATAAATATATCTACAGAGTTCTCTACCCTAATGACAATGTAGTTGCAGTGTATAAATATATCTACAGAGTTATCTACCCTAATAACAATAAGTATGAATGTATCTATGGAGTACTTTTATCTTAATGACAATTTTGGTATAAATCTGTCTACAGGGTAACCATAACAACAATGTACTGGTAGATGTAAAATATATATCTTAGTTCTGTACCTTAATGATACTGTAGGTATAATTATACACCGAATTCTCTAACCTTTTGACTTTGTGCATTTTGTGGGGATGCTTTTGATTTAGAGATGGGACTGTTAATGTGGACACAGTCTGCATAACTTCAATACAACTCAGTATTTAATTTGATCATATACACACAATAGAATTTTTACAGGTAGTTCATAAAAATTGTGCAGTATTTTGGTAAAAAGAAAAACTTTCAAATATGCATGTAGCTAGAACTTTCACACATACACAAATCTTTCTAGACTGTAATACATTTTTATTGCAACATTATTTCCCATATCTGATGAAGGCTTTCCTTGTGCATGTGTGTCATTTTCCATATTTTCAACTTCCAATATTTTGATGTGATTTCACTTGACAGTTCTTCGTGGGTAAAGAGCTTCGTCTAAAACAGGAGTACTTCCTAGTGGCAGCTACTCTACAGGACATCTTACGCCGCTTCAAGTCTTCAAAGTTCGGCAGTCGTGACCCTGTCCGCAGATCATTTGAATCATTCTCAGACAAGGTAAACTGGAAGTTGAACCCATTTCAGAATGCTAATATGAAGCTGATAAAGTATGTTCTAACAGTTTGGTTTTACTATAGGGTTGAAGCAAACTTTTTATATTAAGGTCATATGCAACATTTCTGCCATTTTTTAAAAAATTAATTGTGATCTGTTTTTGTTTTTCATTATGTTATGTACAATTTGTGAGAGCATTTCAAACTTCTTTTTTAAAAATACCACATTTTCAATAGTTGAAATTAACGTAAATCTGGAGGGGGGGGGGGGGGGGGGGGGGGGCTACTTTATATGGATCACTGAAATTGAAGCACCCCAGTAGTGGAAGTAGAATAGGTTCACCAGCTGCAAAGATCGAAAAGATGGTCATGTGACTTAGCAGTGGAAAGGTCTTGAAGAGTAGAATTCAAATATGGTCATTCCCAGGGCTACTGAGAGGTCATTTAACAGTTACACAAGTGATGATATAGAGATTGTCACTTCTGATACTGCTACAGTTTCTTTGTAATCTGACACTCATTGGGAGACAAATTTTTTGTCAAAATACATAGTGTGTCGGAATGAGCAGTATAAAAGACAATAAAGATATGAAATTGAGAATGAAAATAAGGGCCAGGATGCCCAGTGAAACAGATTGCACAGGTGTCAGATTCAGCAGTTTTCACTGTAGTTTACATTTCTCAAATTTAAGAAAAAACAAAGAATAGTTGTCACACAAGCAGCATGCAACATTTCTAGTTTTGCTTTCTTGTTGTGTGGTATTGAGGTGAGCATTAAAGACCAGAATTTGTCAAACATTAAACACATAACATGGAAAAAGCAACCCAACTTTTCTTCATTTTGCATTTTCCTACAAGAATATCAGTTTCAATGAATGAGGTTTGAATTTCTAACACTAGTTTGATAGGACTTGATTTCCTGTTTGTGTTCTATAGGAGAATGACATTAATGATAATCTAGATGGATTTGCTGAGAAGGTTTGTCACCTTAGAATCTATACTAACAAACATTACTAAGATGGTGCATTGATGTGACTGAATGACCATTAAGTGCACCAGACTCAATATTTATTTTTTGTTCTGAACTTTAAACTTTGTGTATATGTTTGCAGAGAAAGTTGAATGAAGACAGAAGTTTCAAAAAATATTGAATAGCATTTTCTTTTAGAATTCAATTTTTGAACCTGTTCAATCAAAAGCATATCAATTTATCAAGTTTCCTGCTTGTAAAAAAACCTGAGGATGTTCTGCTACGTTTTTGGATATTCTACTGTATAATAGATATCCATTCATTTTTCCCTTCTGCATCACTTTTCTTAATTTTTGGCATGCTCTTTGTTTTATACTGTAAGTTGGGAAATCAACACTGTGGTTTTAATCTTCACTATGTTTGCAGTTGAAGATTTTGACTTGAAGTAATCCCACAGTGAATATTGTAATACATGTGACCTGCTAGGTTAAAATGTTGGAAATATTTAGATAACTTGTTAAATAAATCCACTACTAAATTAGTAGTTGTATACTCCATGATTTTCCTAAGAAAAACTTAAAGTTCTGAATGCATTTCTTTGACAGTAACATCAGTGTGACATCACAATACTGAAATTATAATCACATTGACATTACAGTAACATCACAATGTCAAAATGATCAGTAACTTTGGTTTCACAATTTGTCTATTCCATGGCTGTTACATCTTCTTGACTGACTAGCACACAAAATTCAAAGAAATCTGAAATTGCAAGGATACTTTTTTAAAAAAATCAAATGCAAATATAAGTATTTTAAAAGTGTATGTTTTTGACATCTAGTACAAATTTTATTTGCTCATAGTGAAAATTTGTCTGCACTATGCTTCAACTCTGGTACCATGCATTTTATTTGAGATATTGGACAGCCTATATTCTTATACAGAAACGGCCTGTATTCTTATACAGAAAATGTGATCATTTTGACAAATACAATACATTTATGTGGAAACGATAAGTATGATCAATTTTGACTAAATCTCTTATGACTTTGGAAACTATTGATTAAAATTCCTATTTTAGTACAGGCCAAAAATTTTATTCACATCACCCTACCTTCCTAGAATTCTATATTCAGATTACCCAACAGACATACCTAGAATTCTATATTCAGATCACCCAAGAAACATACCTAGAATTCTATATTCATGATTATATTCATAGTATTTATTATTCATCTCCAAAATTCTAGTGAATGAATGAATTGCTAAAAAAGATCAAATTTTGGAGTAGACGATATCCAACACACAACATGTAGGAAATACCACTAATAATTAGAATTAATTGTTGTTTATGACTATGATTTGTAGAAGATAGATAATTTTTATGTAGCCTTGCATTTGAACATGCCTCTCTTGTAGGTGGCTATTCAACTGAATGACACCCACCCATCCATGGCTATTCCTGAACTGATGAGGATTTTTGTGGACATTGAGGGACTGCCTTGGGACAAGGCCTGGGAAATCACTGTGAAGACCTTTGCTTATACAAACCACACTGTCCTCCCAGAGGCTCTGGAGAGGTGGCCTGTGTCCATGTTGGAGCAGATTCTCCCTCGACACTTACAAATTATGTACTACATCAACCATAACTTTCTACTGGTAAAATGGCCATTTTCTGTTGCTCACATGGTTAAGTAAATAAATTTCAGAGATTTATTTTACTGCTGTGGTAGCTTAACACAGTGAAATACTTTATGCATGTTCTGTGTGTGTTTGTATGAAAAAGATGTAAGGATTTTATTGGAAAATGTACACTACATTCGGCAGCACAATGCCAATTTCCCCAGAGAAATGTCATAGTACTAAATGACATAGTACTGGTATTTACTTAAACTGAAATAGATTACTTCATTTTGAATTAATAGGAAGTTGCAGCTAAATACCCAGGAGATGAAGGAAAGTTGAGACGCATGTCAGTTGTGGAGGAGGATGGAGAGAAGAAGATTAACATGGCATATCTCAGCATCATTGGCTCTCATGCTATCAATGGGGTGGCTGCCTTGCACTCAGAAATCATCAAGAGAGACACGTAAGCTATATCAAAATGGGACATTGCAATTACCAAGTATGCACAATACTCATGATTTACTGGCAATGGTTGGATATGACTGAGTTCTTGATCATAAATTATAGGTCTCATTTCATGTACATTCTTCATTTCAAACGATGGTCATAATTTTTTTATTTTTTTTTTTTTTTGATGTAAAACAACACTTTGAATAAATCATCAGCCCTGTAGGTTGACATCAATGCATGAAACATGTAAACCACATGCAAGCAGTATTTAAAATACAAAACACATGTTTTTAATTCACCAAGGTAGTTTTCTGTCATTTGATACTAAAGACATGCAGATGAAGCTGTTCAGAATCTAACGACACAAAAGATTATGTCATTTTATCATTCAACATGATTGTACATTATTCAACTGTAACAGTCTCATTCAGATTCAAAATAGATCATACTGTAAATTGTCATCGGAAACCCAGAGTACCTGACACATTGTTCCTAGCTAGAGACAAAGCATCAGTTTACTTGTAATCACCCTATGTGTATCCTTTCACTGTCAACAGGTTCCGTGAATTCTATGAGATGTACCCAGAGCGTTTCCAGAACAAAACAAATGGGATCACACCTCGCCGGTGGTTGTTGCTGTGTAATCCCGGTCTGTCAGATGTCATTGCTGAGAAGATTGGAGAGGACTGGGTCACAGACCTGTACCAGCTGAGGAATCTCAAGAAGTTTGCAGAGGATGAAAATTTTCTCAGAAATGTCATCAAAGTGAAACAGGTCAGTCATATTGATATTTAATATCTAAATTGTATAACATGCAATTAAATGTTGGTAATGACCCAGAGTTTATAATAAAAAAAAAAGAAGAAAATAATCACAAGTTTACAGCTGTGTATACACTAGAGATTAACTAAAACCCAAGTTCTGAGTCTATTAATCTTTGAGTAAAATAATGATTTAGAAGAAAATCACATAATGCATGAAATTGATAACTAGTATACATTAAAATTTTTAGCTCAAGTTAGTGTTTTGAATCGGAATTTGTCCATTGTCGTTGTCATCATGAACTGGTCATGTTTTTTACCTCACCTCCAGAACTCCATTTACTTGATCAATTTCTACCAAACTTGGTGCAATGTATCCTTAGGTGATTCAGGGAACTCATGTTTCCTAAAATCAAGAACCATGTTCCTTTCCGAGGAGAAATGATTAGAAAATAGAGTGGGCTGTTTAAAAATCGGGAAACTCTACATTAAATCATGATCCACAGAACCACACAAAGGATTCAAAGTTTCGGATATGAAATATAGTATACAATCATCACGAGAACCACTAGTGTAAAATATCTCTGATTAATGGGAAAGCATCCTCTTGTTGTGTTGATTATACATTTCTTAGTAACATCATGACCCATGGGGGCCAGTGTTGGTGCACAATAGGGGGTTTAAAGTTTTACATTAAAATATGAGGACATTTTTTAAAAGATAATCTTCTCAAGAACAAAAAAGATACAATTTATTGAATAGATATGTAAGCATTCTCATGTTGCATAGATTCATTTTTGTTCAAATTATGACCCATGGGGCCATGATAGGAGTTTAATAGAATCCTTCATTAGTACGAGTGTGGGATAGGGAAATTCCACCGAGGGGACAAGATTCGCAGTCTAGGACGAGGCTTTGCCGAGTCCTAGACAGAGAATCTTGTTCCAGAGGTGGAATTTCCCTATCCCACACGAGTAAATAACGAAGGATTATTTTTCTCACATTTTACCTACAGTTTAGTGTATAAATTTAGTAGCTTTGAGAAAATTCCAAATTATCAAAATCCTCATTTGAACTTCGATGCAAAAACTAATTAGATATGCAGAAAGAGCATACCCGAAAATGGTTTACACTATAAGTGTAAACTAAAAAACCCAAGATTGTCCGCCAGAAAGCTATATAAATTAAAATTCAAAGATAACAATGCAAAATATTTTTACTTCACCGTGTAACGTAAATCTTCACCGTGTAACGTAAATCATAGAAAATATATGACGTCACAATCAAATGACGCCGCAGCAGTGTGAGACAGAAAAATCTCACATGGCTGTCTCACATGGGTAAAGTCAATCTCACACTGGTGATAATGTGAGAAAAAAGTTTTACATAAGAGTTAGAGGAGAAACTTTAATATCTTCCTTTAAAGAGCCATAAGGATTAAGCGAAATTGTAAGTATCCTATGTAGTATAGATTCAATTTTCTTTATTACCCTAAAGCCAGAGTAAGTCACAATAGGGCTTTAAGGATTTATACTCCCAAACTTATGAGTCTTTATCTTAGTATGTGTATAGAGACTAAGTGAGTATTGTGGCACATTGTTGATACACATTCATGGAGAAACTCAGCACTGCATCAATATTTTCCTTACAAGCAAGCTGTGTCTGCAATAATTCTTAATAACTGAATTAAAATAGCAGTTTTTTGCAATCTATCTTTACAGGAGAATAAAATGAAGTTGGCGGAATATATCCAGGAGCACTACAACATCAAGGTCAACACATCCTCTATCTTTGACATCCAGGTGAAGAGAATCCACGAATACAAGAGACAGCTGATGAACTGCTTCCACATAATTACCCTATACAATCGACTCAAGAGGGACCCCAACCAGGCCTTTGTTCCCAGGACTATCATGATTGGAGGAAAGGTGCTGTGCCACTTTGATGAGTATTTTTTGGGGGGGAGGGGGGGGGGGGGGTAAGATTATCCATGAATATCACCACCAAAAATCATGAATACAATGTCCTATAGCTGAATTGAAAATTTTGTACAATTTTGGATTTCAGTTTTTACACAGACAAACTTCTTTAGAGTGTATTTACATGTGTATCCACATATCTCCACATATCCTGTATTGTCAGACATGTTGATGACCATTTTAAACATGCATGCTCAGGTACCAAAAGAAACTGTTTTAGATAAAGTCTGGATTTTCAAAACATACATGACAATTATCAAATGAAATCTATGGTAAATATACTCCATGAATAACAAAATGATGAGTTTATATACACAACTTGTGTAACTTATATAACTCAAAACCCCAGTTTGAGGGTAGAGTTTTCTGACTCATAAAATGAAAATGTATAACATCTTGAAAAATACTCTTTACTCCTGAATATTTAGCTTATACTTTAGTTAAAGGTTGCTTGTGACCAGAAAGTGTGTCATGACCTTGAACAAAGGTCAAGGTGACTTTTAAAAAAAAAAAATTCTGGGCCACATCTTACTATTTGAGATATTATTAGCAGCTCATACTTGGCGCCAAGGTTTATTATGACCAGAATCGGAAGAATTCTTCCTTTTTTTTTTACCACAAGGACACCCAGTTCTGTGTAGTTTTGAAGATGTACACTTACAGCATTTACACACAACACTTTTATGTTCTATATATATTGTGTGATATTCAGGTTATTGATATTGGGAATGGGCCTCTTGTATTGTATATATCCTATTCCTGGAATTCAATTTATTTAGTCTGCATGTTACAAATATGAATTGTTTACCGATTTGCTAAACAAAACTTTTTTACAGGCAGCACCAGGCTATCATGTTGCCAAACTTATCATCAAGTTGATCACCAGTGTTGCCAGGGTAGTCAACAACGACCCAATCATTGGGGACCGTCTTAAAGTTGTTTACCTGGAGAATTACAGAGTCTCTCTGGCAGAAAAGATCATTCCCGCAGCGGACTTAAGTGAGCAGATCTCGACCGCAGGAACAGAGGCTTCTGGAACAGGAAACATGAAGTTCATGTTGAATGGAGCTCTGACAATTGGAACACTGGATGGTGCTAATGTGGAGATGATGGAGGAAATGGGAGAAGAAAACATTTTCATTTTTGGAATGAAAGTCCATGAAGTAGAGGAACTGAAGAAGAGTGGGTTAGTTATTTCTTTCATTTATACACGTATGTGTTGTGAGTGTGTTTAAATAATTTTTGAGAAAGGGTTTATGTAAAGATACTCATATATCAGAATTTGTCTTTCCAATGACTGTCATTGTATTCGTGCAGCCAAATTGAAAAGCAGTAAGTATTTTAATGTGCTGCCACAAAGGAAGGAAATTCTATGTTTAGAATACACATACCCTGTTTATTTATGTGATTTCATTGCTTGTTCCTCAGCAAGTTTTATTTTAGATTAGATGTCACTGGACAAATATTATAGAGGTTCAACAACAGCTATGTATGCCTTGGAGATTGTTTGATCACCCATGACCATTTACCCCACTGGTAGTTTGATGTTGTCAAGTTGTTTCCACACTGCATGTACATACAAATCCACAATGGTAGTGCCTTCTCCAAGTTTTAGTTATTAGTCCCGTACTGGTGAAGCTGAAGGAACCACTAGTTGGCATCCATGTGTCACAACTTAGTTTTCTGGACTTTTTTTTTATCGTGCGTTGATTTAGAAAGCTAAAATTTGGTATGTGATTTACCAATGTATGTTTACAGATCAAGTTGAAGTTTTGTCACAGTTGACTGATTTTTTTTTTTTACAACATTTATGGGACTTTTTTCCAGAAATTTGATATGTGGTTGCTAAAGTGATGAGAGGTAGAATAAAGTTGTGACTGTTGAAGACGCAAGGTAGATGGGGAAATGCTGATCTTTATATGCTTGATTGTTCAGAATACTGAAGGTTTGGTTGTTCCAAACACAGCAATAGAACTCGAGGCTGAAGATACGAATGATGGGTTGTTTAATATAACAGTAAAGACGTATTCATTGACATGGTTTAAATTAAAGAAAATGTGAAATGCGATGCAACAGAAATTCAAGATTGGACATACTGATAGTCCTGTCAATATGTATAGATTTATTAAATTCATTTTTCCAATTTTTTTTGGTATTTATTTGTTTGGGGTTTTTTTTTGGGGGGGGGGGGGGTTATTATGCATAAACTGTGGACATCAGATTATTCACATAGAATATTACACAAATGACTTGACTTAGGAATGTTAGGGGACATACATCTACAGAATGCTTGTGTGATATAGTGTACTTTAAAATTTTATTCCTTTCATTTTTAGCCCAGCCCTAAATTGTTGTAATAATAGAACTTTTGGAATGGATTTTATGCATAGTACTAACTCATAAGATGAACAATATGATGTAGGATCTTTATGTGCAGTTTCCAGACGTACTTCTGACTAATTGTAAATGCAGGCTTTCAAAAGACGACACACACACGTCAATATATAACGATACACAACTCATTTTCTTTCACAAGGTACCACCCACATGACTACTATGAGGGTAACAAGGACCTGAAGCAGATTCTAGATCAGATCAAGGATGGCTTCTTCTCCCCCGACGAGCCCGACCGATTCATGGATCTATATAATTCTCTAGTATACAATGACAGGTAATTAATTTTATCTCTTGCAGTTACAACCCCCGCCATTATTATGAGGCAAACTCTGATCTTCGTTTGGTGCTAGAGCAGCTGAACACAGGCTTCTTTTCACCAGATAAACCAGGGCAGTTCAGGGATCTGTACAACACTGTTATGTGGCCGGACAGGTAGTCTGGTGTGACTGCATGATCTGTGATGGCTATTTCTAGCATGAAATTGGAGGTTCATGTTGATTCCGTCCATTTGTGAGATCAGATGTACTGGTTCAAGTTCAGCATGATATTTGAAATCTGTTTCAACATGGATATTTAGGGGCAGTAGTGTCTGGCTAAGCTTAATTTTTCTGTGTTCATGATGACAAAGGTTTAAGAAATAGCTGAATGCTTCAGCATGGTACGTTTGTGTAACATTCAAGTCCAAATTACTGACTATTAACCTGCATTGGAGTTAATTTTATAAAGTTCTTGCTTTTAGGTGCAATTTGTGTAGATGCTCTTGTGTGATCTGAGGTGAAAGTTTAGCAACTGAGTGTCAATTTGCCCATCTGTCTGTCAGTCATTTGTTAACTTTTCACATTTTGGATTTTTTTTCTCCAGAACCAATGTAACTAACATCACCTAAACTTGACCAACCATCCTTGAGTGAAAAAAGGATGCGTGCTTTGTTGTTTTTTCCCCCAAACAATTGGACCCCAGCCCATTCAAGGGGAAATGATTATGAACTTGAGTGGAATTATTGCACACAGTCGGATATGGCTAAACTTTTTTTTAAATTTTCCTAAATATAAGTAGTTGCAATTCAATCCCCAAATCCATGGTTAAACATTTGGATGTAAGGTAACAATACTCTGTTAAATGCACCAAAAGCATTTCATAATATGACCAAGTACTTAGTCCAAAACATAAATGTTGGATATTAGAAACTTACAAGATTTCTGTAAAAAGCTGTTGACAGAGGTATAGTGCTTGTACCGCATGGAACTGTGGATATAGAATGGCCTACTGTATGTTAAATTCATAAGCAGGTATCCTGGTTTAGTGTATCAGTTATCAATTATCTCTCAGTGATTGTTGAGAACAATAGGAATCCGGTTTTTGGCTCATTTAGCTGAGTCAAAGGCTAAATTGAGCATTTTTTGTCAAAAGTTTGATGTTCATCTGTTGTTATCGGAAATTTTTCATATTTTCATCTTCTCAAGAACCACTGACCGTTTATAACCAAACTTGGCACAAAGCATTCCTAATTGAAGGGGATTGCATTGAATTTCCATATTTTCATCCAAGGGGAGAAAATTTGGAAATAAGGTGATTGTTTGAAAGAAGCTGGGTCCTTGTTTTTTCAAGACAACCAATGAGAAATCACGTGTTTGAATCTTTTTCAATAACTGCAAGGATACAGCTTGTAACTAATATGCAAGCATCCTAATGTAGTGTAGAATCTTGTTTGTATACACCATGTCCCCCTGGTGTCAGATAGCAGATGTAATGCAAGGTTTACATACTAGGAAAATTTAACTGTTCAAGCGAGCTTTATGTTCCATGGACCTTTTGTTACATGGGAAGGAATAATGGGAAGAATCACATCTTGTAAAAAAAACAAATTCTCTATTTTATTATATTTGTTTGCAGTCTCCATGTAGTACTTTTTGAAGTACTTTTTGATTCCAGTTTGCATGAGACTCGGATGACCATTAAGGTCCATGAGCTTCATGTTCGACTTTGATATTCTTAAACCTGTATTCATAAATGAATTCTGTTTGGGCAGATTTTGTCTGCTGAAGGATTATGAAGCTTACATAAGATGTCAGGACAGCGTCAGTGAAGTATTCAAGGTAATAACTCAAAATTACTTCTTCATGAATTTTTGTTAATGTCTCAAATTATCTCTCCACTCATTACTGCTGTTGAAACAAATTATCTCTCCACTAGTTACTGCTGTTGTAACAAATTATCTCTCCACTCATTACTGCTGTTGTAACAAATTATCTCTCCACTCATTACTGCTGTTGTAACAAATTATCTCTCCACTCATTACTGATGTTGAAACAAATTATCTCTCCACTCATTACTGCTGTTGTAACAAATTATCTCTCCACTCGTTACTGCTGTTGTAACATTATCTTGCCACTCGTTACTGCTGTTTTAACAAATTATCTCTTGACTCGTTACTGCTGTTGTAACAAATTATCTCTTGACTCGTTACTGTTGTTTTAACAAATTATCTCTCCACCCAATATAACTGTTGTCACCAACTATCTTGCCACTCATTACTGCTACTGTCACAGAAACTTGTAAATTTACAATGAGCACTGATATGAGTAGTGCAAAGCAGTGCATCCCTCCCAGTAAGATGTACATAGATTGCAATAAACGGTGATGATTTTATACATGAAACAAGATGTTGATCATGATACATTGTGTCTTTTGCATGCACCTATGAATTCAGTAAAACATGCAGATAGTTTCTGGTGCGAGGGATTATTTGAAATATACTTCCAGCATCAGTACTACATGCTAGTAGATTTTTCCTTGTATAGTAGGTTGCTTTCAAATTTATAACTTATTAAATTCATGAATTTAACCTTATTTTCTTCCTAGAATCCTCTAAAGTGGGCAAAGATGTGTGTACTCAACATTGCTTCCTCAGGAAAATTCTCCAGCGACCGCACAATCTCGGAGTATGCAAGAGAAATATGGGGAGTGGAGCCTAATGATATTAAATTGCCACCTCCTCATGAGGGCCTTGACTCAATGGACAGCAAGCCACCACAGAAGAAGTGAGATCTCATGTGACGACTTAGTCCAATTGAGTTTTGTTGATTATGTTGTTGCTTTGTTGTGGAATACACTTACAGTCATTATATATGTGTGTGTATTTGAGATTGGCTATACAATTCCTATAGTGACTGAGGGGACTTTTTGCAGTAAACCTGTACTATGAATGATTTAAATGTATTTGGAGAATGTAGCTTATCCATTACCTGTAATAGAATGTAGCACATAGTGTGTGTTTAGGTAGAGACATCATTTTATTGCCATGCCATATAACATGTAGGAAATATGGTGTTTAATTTAAATTAATGTTGTTTCATAGAATGTAAGAGTAAAAGAAAAGCATTGTTAGAATACTAAATCCTAGCTTAAATTTGATCATTATTGCACAAGTTTTCTTTGTTGTTTTTTTAAAAATTATATTTTAAGTTTTTTTTTTAAGTATTTCTGTGACATCACCTTATTTTTTATTTTGTCTGCAATAGTAGCAGGTGTGTCTAGAAGTTTTGATTGTGAACATTTTATCAACAGTTATGTTTACATGTTTATACATGTACATGTATTGTCATGAATTTTACTTGGACACTGCAAAAAATTTGGTAGTGTTGAAATTTACAATGCAATAGAATAGGTACAGAATAGAAAGACAAAGTAGTGATAACAAATCAATTTAAAAACAGCCATAGATGTTATACTGGAAGAATTCAATCTACAGATATAGATATTGGGGGAGGGGGTCTACAAAGATGCTGGGTAGGAAAAAGTTTAGATGCTGTATTATTAAACGGGAAATTGTTATATATTGCAGTCTACAATTACTTGTACCATTCAGCATTTAGACTTGTATACACTAATATTTACATTCACTGATGTTTTGTGAGTAATAAAACTTTGCCGTTTCATTGGGTTTTTTTTGTACTTCTCAATGTAAGAAGTGTGATGTTCAGGTAACAATTCAGCTCGACATTAAAAATATCAACAACAAAAAGATCCCCACTAGAAGGAATAAATGTCATTTGTGTATATTATGGGGGGTGTAAACAATGGGAGTATGATTTGATTCCTGTCGATTATATAAATTACCCTGTGCTTCCATTATCTTTATAAAATGCATAATACAAAAAAACTGGACATTAATTTTATTCCTTAACAAATAATGAGCTGATTTCTTAAGACATGTTACAAAAATTGTGATGAATGTATGTAGCTGATGAATTTTTTATGTGGTGCTAAGCATTCCTCTGAGATACCTGTTTTCTGCAAATCCATGTTATTTTTTCTTTGCTTTCCACAATTCAAAGAGAATTGTTCACAACTTTATTCATTTCCACAACTAAAACAGTGTAGTGTGTATTTATCCCTGTTCAGTTAGTTTTGTGCAGAACTAAAACAGAGAAATGTGTTACAATTAGTCATTTATTTGCATTTTTTATTACTATTCCATATATTATTTTCTATCCATATTTTTCATATTTGGGTTCTTTTCTGCTGAATATCAAAAATACTTTATTTTACAAATATACATTCATAAATGCAATGGCTTTGGCAAGCAGCATGACACTTGATGTGTTATAAAATGGAGTATCACAATCAAATTTTGCTGATATTAATTGTCTTGAATAAGATTAATTAATATGTGATGAAGTCTTCTCCATTACAATTTTTAAAAGAATCTGAAAACAATACGGGACATTCAAATACACCAGTCCTTTTCCTTGCTTTTAACTTCTTATATTTATTTTGTTATCTTGCTTTTTTAGGATTGTTGTACAACAGTGCATATTATCATTCTTGAGTAAAATTTATACAACACTCAAAATGTGTATACATTGTTATATTGTAACTGAATATAGACAAAAACAAAATATTGACCAAACTGTACCTAACCAACAAGCAGAATGGACAAATTTACATTTTATGAATTGTAATGGTGTCTTTGTTTTTCCATAGAGTGGAATTCGTCAATATTGGGCACCTTTTCTTTTTTGTGCTCGATAAAAAGCACAAAAATCTAAAACTAAATGCTGGTACTGCCAGTATAGTACACGCAAGCAGAGCAGAAATACGCCGCTCAAGATCTTATGCCTCAGACTTCGCGTATGTTAGCCATATCTTCTGAGCCAGCTTTCCTGGATGTATTTATCAGAACAAATGTCTGGCCCATCATCCAGAATAGGAGCTCCAGTTATCCTGCAGTCTATACAACAAGCTTCCATATCGTATAAATGTGGGCCGTAGGAGACGTAACACCGCAAACAACCAATCAAACACGTCCTCTGTGCTGACCTAGGGTCACAGGCAAGGTTGTAAGACGAACAACTGGCAACTGCGACCAAGAGGCAAATGACAGAGACACTCTGGTACCGGTTTATGCTGTTCATCTGAAAAAGAAAAGAAATCGATTTAATTTTGTTGGCAACAATATAGAGTAGATAATGTTCCCAGATAGTCATTGCAATTTACTGCTTAGATTACAATCGTGTAAAGTGTGCAGTCGGAACTAACATTCGAAATTTAAAGCTACTAAATTTAAAAGATCTAAATTCTAGAATTCGTTATCATGAAAAATCGTAAATACCAAAATTTGGCTAGCGGAGTAAATTTTTGCTAAGTGTATATTACCTGGTTACTTAAGTAAAATCTAGAGTAGGACAGGATATTGTTTGATGTACAAGTATTGTGAACGTCTATCAGGGTCACTTTAAGGTCAGGGATATATGATACTCCAACAAGCCAAGAGAGAGGTAGTATATTCTTATACCTCGATTAGGGTAAATTTCAGGTTGCGCCCCCACCCACCCCACCCCCACCCCCACTAAAATTTTCAAATTTAAGGTAAAACGTGGTATCTAGTTTAGGAAAATGTACTAAACGATAAAAGAAGCAATAATTTCTTCCACTCCAGGAGAAATTAATGACAAAATCTTTTGATTCCTTGAATCACTTTATTGGGAGAACTTAATTTTTTTCCAAAACCCTTAAAATTTGCGTCATTTTATTGATTTAACCTTACAAAAAATGATAGAAAATAGTACAAATAACTAAATAGGAGACAGATTTCAAGCCCTATAAAATCGGTAAAATCCAGACCCCCTGCCTCATAAGTGGCGCCCCCCGTAACCGCAATTTCTGGATCCGCCCCTGATAATAAGAACATATACAATTTTACTATCAAAACCTGTTCAGCAGTACTACAATATTCTACGCTAGCTTCTTTTATCAGAGATTCCGTACTTGAGCAACAACATTTACAGGTTCCAACGTATAAAAACGTGGAGGCTCTCAAGTGGTTACAGCGTTCGTTTGTGACCGGGAGCTCGAGCCCCACTCATGCCTTGCTGCGTCCGACTTTCAAAATACGTATAACAAGAGGTCCATGGGCCACAACGCTCACCTGAGTCATCGTTGCTCTACTGTTTTCAGAAGACTTTACCATGCTGAATTTATACCAATATTAGGATTCCAACCCTCCCATGGGATTGTGATTTGGGCTAACTGAACTTCAATCCACACAACATGGTTTAGATTAACTATGTACACACTATCCACAATTCAAGTGCATGCAATTCATTTGAGTGAAAAGGAATAATTATATCCACCTTTGATCAAAATATAAAATCTCAAAGCGTAACTTAAAAATTCTTTTCCATTGATAAAGGTAAAATGTAATTAGAATCAGACTTCTTAGATCCGCGCCGTATATTCTATTGTAGCGATTGTGAGCGTATCGGTCTGATTTTAAATAGATTGATAAAGGTCAAATCGTCGGTCAACAGGCATTGCACATATAAAAAAGACAGAAAAACATTAGATCGGTATATAAATGATTTGAGGATTCATTTGAAGATACCTTTACTTATTTACAACGATTTCGGAAAGGGAATTAATGCGCGATTTAACAGAGGAAATATGAATTTAATTGTGGATATGTTTAATCAAAGATATCTCTAGATAGTTGCTCTCTCTAAAAGAATCATTGCACGCATCAATTGAATCCATGATATCATTAATTCAATTGAGGAGAGCAGTAATTCAATTATTGCGCGCATTAATTGAATTGTTCTCTTCAATATTGATTTATTACGTGTATCAATTCAATTGTTAATATCATCAATTCATTTGAAGAGAGCAACAATTCATATCGCGCATCAATTTAGCAGAACAATGAATGCTATCATCAATTCAAGTAATGTGAGCAATAATTCAGAATGAAGATATTATTTTTTTTAAAAAGATCTTGAAATGTTTTGTGCTTCACATGAATTGATGATATCTTCAAATAATCAAAGATGCCTTCAGTTATTTGAGTTTATGTTAATTTGGCGCTCCATAAAACTTGAACACCGGGTCAATTTTCAACCAGAAACAAAATTCTTCGTTACACCGGCATGAGGCGTTACAGTTCATACCCTCAGGTATTTTCAAAACTGAGATTTATTTCTTGTACTAGTTTTGTATCGTACCGTCCCAAAGTGTTATACATTAAGTATGGAATTTTCTAATTCTCTTTCTTCGTATGTTTCAATCTAAAATAAGCTTAAGTAATCAACCACGTGGATTTTAACAAACAGTTCCCTAAACTTTCAAAACATGACATGATGTTATAATCTTCCAGTAACCGGAATAGCATCAGTATGGAATATTCCTACATAAAAAGTGATAGTCAAGAAAAACGCATTGGTATCGATGGAAAATGTGAGTACATTTTAATTGGTTTGCATTGACATGTCAATTTCATCCAAAACGGGAAGGATGTGTGATTTTGGGGTATAAAATCAGAATTTTTAATTTTTTTCGATTAAAAAATTTGGGGCATTTAACCCCAGTCCTGATATATCCCCAAACTGTTAAACATAAAGTAAAATGTAAACGAAGGCGTTATATCGCAAACGGAAGGCGCACTGACGCGAAAAAGAACGTGAAACAAAGGTGCTCACGTAATAACGTCCCGTGGGGATTCGGGTTAGAATAGGTCCTCAGTACCCCTTGCTTGTCGTAGAAGGCGACTAAATGGGGCGGTCCTTCGGATGAGACCGCAAAAACCGAGGTCCCGTGTCACAGCAGGTATGGCACGATAAAGATCTCTGCCTGCTCAAAGGCCATAAGCGCCGAGCATAGGCCTAAATTTTGCAGCCCTTCACCGGCAGTGGTGACGTCTCCATATGAGTGAAATATTCTCCAGAGGGACGTTAAACAATATTTAATCAATCAATCAAGTAATAACACGAAACATTGGCTAATAACGCAAAGTTAAAAAGCGTTAACGCGAATAAAAATAACTGGTTTAATAAAGGAATTCAATGTTAATGATAAAAAAAAAAAAACCCACAACAAACTAGTGCAGATACTGCATCCCTACATAAATGTGTACATGTATGTAATCAGACCTTCAAGAAAGTATCCAGTTAGGGAGTGACACCCTGTTTTTTCCCGCGTTTCCTATTGATGTGAAATTAACACATTTTTTGTTAAACATGCAACTTTTTTATACTACATCTATGTGGTATTTAGTAATCAGGTCTTCTAACAGATATTGGAATCCCTTCGATTTCTCCATCGCCAACTTCCCGTATTTAAGCAACAATATTCCATTATCACCTGCATATGGTATTTAGGGTTTAAGTCTCCCAAACGATTCGATACACGGGAGCATGTTCTGCGTATGATTAATTTTTAAACCGAACCGAGGTAGGCTACTTAAAAATAAGTTCATGTTAAATGGGTTTTAACAGTCTCGTCAAAAGTCAGAATTACATGGTCGTTATAAGGATCTAAATTGCAAAAACAACCTGTCATTAGGTTGAATGGTGTCTGGCGTGTTTAATACTAATTGATTGATTGTATATTGTTTAACGTCCCTTTCGAGAATTTTTTACTCATGGAGACATCACCATTGCCGATAAAGGGCTGCAACATTTAGACCTATGCTCGGCGCTTACGCCTTTGAGCAGGAAGGGATCTTTATCGTGCCACGCTTGCTGTGATACAGCGCCTCGGTTTTTGCGTCTAATCCGAAGGACCGCCCCATTTAGTCGCCTTTTACGATAAGCAAGGGGTACTGAGAACCTATTTTAGCCCTGATCCCCACGGGAATTTGATACTAATTGTTATGCCGTTCTTTACTTACTGATTTTGTCTAGGGATACTCCGTTTACTAGGTCAAGATAGAGGGCGGGTGTGTGACCGGTCAACAGGGGATGCTTACTCCTAGCCACCTGATTTCACCTCCGGTGTTTCTAGGGGCCCGTGTTTGCCATAGGATTGGTCATTATTCTCTATCTTCACCTTTTCATACATTGCATAAAAGTGAAAATTGCATAGCAAAGGTAACTATAAGCATACTAGTATTACTGAGTAGAACTGAGCATATTAATTAGAAATTTTACGTAGATTAAGCAGTGAGACTGTGAACACGCTGTTCAAAACAAAGTGAAGCATATACTAGATGAAAAGAAGAAAAATATCATTAGAGAGAAAACTACGAACACACCCAGAATGACATTATATTTCGACAAATACGCAACCTTTAGTTTCATATCGATGACTGGGTTAGGAAAAATCTATTTTTATCGTTAGTCTAAAAAAAATGTATTGAATCAAGAGCGATTGACACCTTCATTGCGAACGACAACGCTTAGTGTTTATGACATCACCACGGCTTTAAACAACGAAGCCCCAAAAGTTGTAGCAAGACTGACCTTGACACAAACGTGCCCGACCTTGACCCCAGTAAGTCTGAATTTTCACTTAACAACATTATAATTCATAGACTATGGCCAAATTTTAAACTTTGGGCTTGACATGAATTAATGTCTGACCTTTTCTTGTATAGCTTAATATTTTATCAAGGTTGAACTTGTGAATCGATAGGTAAAACATTACAATACCGCACTTCCGCGGGAAAAAAAACTCACCTCTCTAGTGACTGTCGTTTTCTTATGCTCAGGTGATATATTTCATAAAAATGATATAACAAACCTGAATTTAAAAAGAAATTCCTCGATTTATATGCCTTGATACCTATCGTGTTCATTCTTACAGTTAAACGATGGGATGTGATATTCGAGATACGCGACCTTGTAGGCATTCTCTTGCATACTACCGGTACCCCTTTCTAGATTTAAAACCCTTTATAAAGATTCTGTGGCCCCACCTACCCCCAGGGGCCATGATTGGACAATATCATAAATCTACACTCGCTAAGGAAGCTTCACATTTAGGTTTTATATTTTTCTAAAAATGAAATACTGTTGATATCCTAAAGAACTCCCATCGTTGAAGTTGTCAAAGACACGCTTTACATTTGCTACTGAAAAGGTCTCACACACTAAAGACATTTTGTTATTAACCGCTGGTGGGGTTGAAAAAAAAATCATTATAATATCTTTAAATATTTTTAATGGCACTAAATTTGCTAGCAGGGTTTTTATATTTTTTTCTCATTGTCATCGTCCGGGCTAGAGAAGGTTATTAATGCTTGTAGCCACACAGTATATTAAACAAAATTAAAACAGGACATCTTTTTTTGCTGTTTTCCTGACGACTACTTTACATACAGAAGCTAGTCTACCTCGTCTCCAAAATACCACAGAAATTGCTACCAGCGTAACTTGCTAACATATGACCCACTCGGACATTGATCATTTGAAATTTAATTACAGTTCGATGAGAATATAAGACACCAACCATTTATTGTATAAATATTGAATGTCATTAGATTTTTTTCCCCACCAAGTGTACTCAAATTAACTAGTTCCCCTCAGTTCGTGGCGATTTTTGAAGGGTAATTCATTATGTATAGTTAATCCTGAAGTCTGCGGAAATAGTTATTTCTGCATCATTAGATGAAAACTCCTTTGTGTATTCTCAGTTTACAAGATATTTTGATTTCAACTCCCAATTTTTTAAATTAAAAAAAAGGGAGGGAGGGAAAGAAGCAGAAACACGCCATCATACAGGCACGATGTATAACTTGATTACGGTTCCCCCCTAATTTTTCAAACATCATATACCGACAAAATCTGGTAGGGAATTAGATTAGGGTCGAGACGAGGTCGAACACAAGAGTATTTAATGTGCTTCAAATGGATTAGACTTACACGAGTGTTTCGTTCTTTATCACTCAGAATCCTAGTTCATTTCACAATGCATCGTTGCCCCTCCTCTACTGAATGTCGCTGATTCGGAGCTTTCTAAAGAATTTCGATTACATGCCTTATAAATAGTCTCTTGATTATAGTATGATTGATGGCGTGCAGACCCCCCCCCCTCCCACCCACCTTTCTCCAAAACCCAAAAATGTATGCGTTAAAGACCGCTTCTGTTAAATAAAGCTTGTTGTACATGACTAGATATAGGGGTGTAAATTTTCTTTCCATTACAGGATTTAGATTCATAAATCATTTAGATACAATTCTAAAAAAAAAAATGTATTCATGCAAAGAAAAATAGTTCCCTTGAAACATTGTAGTGAAAAAAAGAGAAAACAAAACATAATACGTACGTCTCTTCTGTTAAATAAAGTTTGTTGTACATTACTAAATATAGGAGTGTAAATTTTCTTTCCGTCACAGGATTTAGATTCATAAATCATTTTAGATACAATTTTTAAAAAAAAAATGTATTCATGCAAAGAGAAAAATAGTTCCCTTGAAACATTGTAGTGGAAAGAGAGAACAAAACAATACGTATGTCTTAAAGACAAAACATATCCTTGGTTAAGAATACTCCCGCCCCAATAATTTGATTCGATTACTAGAGTATGTTCTGATAAACAATGATATATATGTTTAATTCCTCGACAATTTAAAAATTAAAATAAAAAAGGGGAAAAAATGATAGAGCGCTATGTTTTAACATTTTAGAAATGCTGACCATTGAGTATGAAAGTTGTTACTGATTTCTGGACATTCATATTTCTACATAATAATACAATATTATCTGCAAAATACATTGTATATGTCTACTTACCTTACGGGTCAAAGGTATCCCAGGTAAATTCCTCAGCCTCATCGCTCAGTCACTTAAATAGCTACCAAGGACACGGGCTGCGAGTCATTCCTCTGTGACGCGATTTCCTTCTATTGACTGCAGTTTTTTTGTTCTGTTAAGCCCACAATTAGACCCATTTAAGTTCCGGAAAAGACGAGCCCAAAGGCGTGTGTCATTGGCATTTCATGCACCTACATGTCCTCTGGTCAGTCATGGAACATTCCGAAAAATATGCATGGATAAGGACATTTCACAGGATCTGACATTGTGTCGCGCGTTGGCGAAATTCATATAAGGAGACATTTTTTTTTTGGTGCGTATTTGTTTTCAGTATCCTAGAGGCATCCAAGCAGTCATATTCGAAGAATGACAGTGCGGACATGTACACTGATATTTCAGAGACCGTTTCTAACACCTGGGTTTGGAATGGCCCTTTTACACATGATCGAAAACATTGGATAGATAAATATAAAGATACATACATAGAAAAGGTGTTAAATTTCTCGACACCGTCAGAACTAGGCAGGGTCCCTCTTCATTTGTATATTGTTAAGAAAATATATAATTGTTCATGTCCTTCCCACTGCTGAAAGCAGCATACTCTCCAGAAGGTAGCAATATACATCATCTCGGAGTGGAACATTCCGTGAAATTATGGGTATGGTGAGTGTAAATAAAGGTATTTTAAGTACCTCAAATTTGAAAACGTGTCAAGACTAAAATAAAACTTTGGGTTGAAAAGGCAAAATAATATCC
This sequence comes from Ostrea edulis, assembly GCF_947568905.1. Classification (NCBI taxonomy): domain Eukaryota; kingdom Metazoa; phylum Mollusca; class Bivalvia; order Ostreida; family Ostreidae; genus Ostrea; species Ostrea edulis. The sequence continues at coordinate 51,393,289 of NC_079168.1, read as the reverse complement.
AGACTGTGTACACCTGCGCATAGTAGACAGATATTTGGACATTTCCATAGATCTGGGTTTCGTGACATTATTAGGGATGAGATTATCACATATACTTTTTCATACATGTAGGCTTACATGCATGCCACACGGAGAGGGTATATACATGTAGGTTGAATTTCATGCAAAAGTACTGCAGTAATCTAATTTGGACAATGATTATAAATTATCATAGGTACTTTTAAAACTGAAATTCTACTATTCGTAATCTTACTAGCAGCCATATATCATTTGAAAGGAACAAGAGAGAGAGAGACACACACACAGAGAGAGAGAGACAGAGAGAGAGAGAGCCAATGTGCACATTTAAACGCAATGCATCATATTGCGTCGTCACGTGGTATCTCTTGAAAATTCTGGGAAAGTTTCGTCTAGCTATTACATTTGTCGTTCATTTCACACCGGCATACACGAGTATATACAAAGTTCTTTGCTTTGCAATTTAGGATACATGGAGGTACCACGATTATTATTACATTGCATTCGTGTGCTCTCTTCTCAACAGCTATATACTATCATACAGTGTAAATCTGAAATACTGTTTATGTGTATTTTGATATGTACACATGTATACATACAATTTATCGCTCTGTCCTTTGTAGTGGTACCAATCAGGTAAGTTATATGTGATTAAGAGCAGTCTATATCATTATACGTGTATTAATGAAAAACAGAGGGTCGTGTATATGTGTATATATATATATATATATATATATATATATATATATACTGTATATATATATCACTAAAAGTAACCAGCGACACGCGACACGAACAATATATACTTATAAACGATGGTATTTAACGAATCAAATACCAGGACGAGAGGGAGAGAGAAAGAGTTTGTTTAAATACACATAAAAGGAGCAATTTTCCCAAAAATGGCTTTCTTGAAGAGAAAAATAATAATCATGGAGCTTAGTATATTGGATGGATTAAGATTAAATGATATATATATGAGTGAAAAACGTACCAGGATATATGAAAGAAACCCAAATATTAGGACTATATGGCGACGCAAATCATTTGAAATACAGGTAAAACACCAGTGGATTTGTATTCGCAAATGAAGGAGCAGGTTGCTCGGTCGATAGAGAGAGAGAGAGACTATACAAGATACAAGATCTTTTATTGACCAATCAAGAGCCCCGGAAGGGATATCAACATATAATAGTATACCCCGGTATTTTAAACATTAGTACAGTATAAAATATGAAATTGTCATAAGAATCAATGCACAGTAAAACCACAAATCAGGTTGTCAAATGTCATGATAAAAATATTTCTCAATGCGAATTAAAAGCGTTATTAATAAATCTACTTATAAATTTTATCTTTTTGCTGTTTTCAGGAATATATTTTCAAAGCAAGCATAAAACTTCATTGCTTTTATTATCTAAAATCGACGTTTTTGGTTTCTTAGCAGGTGTTAAAGAGAAAAAGAAAAGTTTGAATTGATGCAAATAAAAGATATATGTATATGCAAAATACTTATCAGATTTCAGTCGCAAATCAAAAACAAAATGGGTACTAGGTCACTGTAAAACCCAGATTAGTCCCCAGAGACACCATTAAAACGGATATTTTCTCTCATATTTCACGACATATGTACGCTTTATTACATCTATGATACATAATAAAGGAATAAAACAGTTCCTTCTTTACTGATGCTGAGAGATTTATTTTCTGTATACACTAAAGATATTCTTCTTTGTTCAAATCTTATATACAGAATTTAAAGAAATATTTAACAGACTTGCTTTATTCCGGATATGTTCTCTCATATTTCACGACATATGTACGTCTTATTACATCTATGATGCATGGCATATAATAAACAAATAATACTCCTGAAGAATTGAAGAAACTATAGTTGAGTATACTTTATCGGCTTTGCGATATTTTTTATATATTATATAAGGTCATTTTAGAAGAAATTAACTGACATCGAAACGTAAACTTTATTTGATTCACTAATCAAATAACAAGAAAATGTCAAAATGAGGGGATGACAATAGTTTATAGAATATGCTTTAAAAACAGTTTTCAAACATAGCCAAGTAATCATCAAATCTATTTTCACCTCCGAAAAACCCAAGTCGAAAAAAACCTTTCATTTACATGTATTAATTACAATCCTATAACCATACGTAGCAGTCAACTGCACTGTTGAAAGAGCGGTTGAAATCAAATGTGCCGGGCGACTTAAAGCCATCTTGTCTTTATAATCATGGTTTTGGTGGTGTTTCAGTCGTATCAAGTAGGACTCCTCTGCTCTCTTTTGGTCTTTCGAATATTCTCTGATTAGAGCCCTGAATTGATTCTTTATAAACTTTTATATGTATCTGTCAAGTATAGAAGAAAGACATTTAGCTGAACGCAATTGCAAAGTAGCAGTTGGCATTAAGGAAATGACAATTAGCAAATGGCAATACACTACAGACAATTCGCGATTGACATTTACCAATAAGCAGTTGGTTATGAACAATTACATTGGGCAGTCGGTAATTAGCAAAACGCATTTAGTATGTCGATTTTGGTTCAGAATTATCATACTCTGGAAAACCTTTCATAAGTATCCACGCATAATTTGGTTGGCTGTTTTTTTTTTTTGTGTGTATTTTTTTTTGATTTGTTTTTTAAATTTACGGAAACACAAACAATTCGTAACAAAAACACAATTTCATCAGATGTGGTAAAAATCTAATTAGATAGACATGTTTGGGAAGGAATCAAAGATCTCTGTTATATGATGATTTATTCTCAAAAAACCAATCTACAAAAAGGTAAAGAGAAATACAAATACTCTCTATCGATGATCTATTCTCATAAACCAATGTACAAAATGTATAGAGAAATACAAATACTACAGTATACAATACACAAAGTCAGTATCCAGAGTAGAACAAAAGAGAAAAGGAAAGAAAAAAAAACATATACATACACACACACATACATACACACACACATATACTCGCACACCCTATGCATATACTGTATACATAAGAACATGTACATGATGCAATGTACATATTCTGGAGGACTAGTGCATGGAAGTTAAGTATTCAAAGTGTTGATATAAGTAATAAAATTACAGAATTTTTTTCAAAATGATTGTATTTTTAGATTGGAACAGATTTTTGTATTTAATAATATTTACATTTGTTCTGTTTTCCAAACTAATAAAACGATTTCTGTACAAATGTAATTGTGGACAAACTAAAATAAAATGAAATCCATCTCCTACGTCATTTTTGTCACAAATCTTTCAACATTTTGCCATCTACCAGTTTCTATTACTAATTTATGGTTACAAGTTCTAAGTCGACAAAAAGTTTGTCAAACAATCTACGTTTCACACTTTCATGACTTTCATTTAACCACTTTTTGTTAATCGGGTTCTGGGACATGAAAATGGTATGATGTGATTGTTAATCACTTGCTTAATTGCATGTTGTCTCTGCTGCCTCTTTGTGATGTTTATGATAAACTTACTGTTAATCAATGTCGTTAAGTTTTGTAATGTTGAATAAGTGAAAATTTATATAAATTTTCTGTCCGTTTTAAACAACAAAGTATGATAACGCCTATATTTAGCCCCCCCCCCCCCGCCCCGCCCCCCCCCCCCCCCCCCCCGCCCCCCAAGTTGAACTAAGATTGGACGGACTGCTACAAGGTGCGCAATAAAAAAAAAAAAGCCATTATAGTGTACCGTACGTTTTTTGTGTATATGATGTCATAATTCAAATGGAAAAAAACCCCAACATAATTCATTTCATCAGTAGAGATATGACATGGTATTTAATTAAATCAATGATAAAACCATAGGTGTTTTTATTTTTACAGGAGCATATCAAATTTTATAAAATATATTCCTATTTATAGTTATCTATAGATTTCAATATCGAGTGTTTAAGATTGAGGGGGGGGGGGGGTAGGAGGCGCCGTTTTGGTATTTACTACCATTTAGTGATATTACTAATTCGAATTAGTGATAGGCCTATAATTTAATTCATTTTTAATTGGTGATATCACTTATTCGATTATTGAAATAGGTAATACTCACATTTTCAATGTGTTTACCTTTGATATCTTTACGAATCGCAATAATAGTAATTTCCTCATGAATGCGGTGCAGTTGTGAACAATGAATGAATCTTGATAAAAACAGTGCGTCTATTTCAACGGCTGGGGATTCCGACAGGTATATAAAAGTAGAATGTAAAATTAATGTGCGTCATTGAAGTATGTCGGACCAGCATGACGCGTCCCAATTCATATCCTCCTATATTTTCAAAATGAAATTATTTCTTCAATATAGGTGATATCATTTAGTAGTAATAAGTACTAAAACTACACCTCACGAAAAATGGCATGTGTCCGCCTAGAATTTTACTGGGCAGGTTTTAAATAATTTGTATATTTTACAATGTATTAATACATTAACAAAGTCTGAGGTTTGATGTTAGCTAGTAATTCTATTTGCAAAAGATACCGGTATTATTGAAAGAGGATATTGTTATCAAAGGCGCGCTTCGCTGTACAATGATTAGGTCGATGGCCAATAATGACTACCCCTGAGGTACCGATTGGCAACTCGCACGGAAGGGTTATGATTATTGAGCACGTTTACTAGAAGTTTCATAGAAAATTCATGTTTGATGTATTCGTAGAAATTTCTATGAGAGAAAATTACACGGATATTTATGTATACGTATCGAGTAGACCAATGTCATCCTCCTTTTTCTTCTTTGGTGCAAAGAGAAATCATCTGCGAATCACACGGGATAATATAAGAGGAACGTCAAAGGGTCTGAATTCAAGTTCGAATATAGTGACGTCCACGTTCCTTCTTTAACCCATGATGATATCATTTCACTAAAAACTGTCTTTGTATGTAGAAGAAAACTTAACCCAAACTGGAATGTATAGAAAAATTGGAAAACACTTTTAAAATGATATAGGGTCGACAACCCCACTATACGACCTAACAGAACGTAGATGAACGTAAAATTTATGAAAATTTCAGGATGGAATTAACAATACATAATCATATATTCCGCACAGACTTAATGCAAAGATCGGTTAAGGCCTACAAAAACAATGGTTCCCAGTGGATTATATATAATGTATAGAATTATATTTATATTTCCAATGTTCTTTACAAATTTTATAAACCTGTGTAATAGAGAAAAATTTATCTGGCTTATGAGCAACGAATGTAACAATCTTATTGAAAAATTTGCCAATTACATGTATAGCTGTTCATTACTAAGAAAAGTTATCATGAACTTGTAAATTATATTTCGTTATCTGTCTTCTGGATAATAACTCTTAAAGTTCTAATTATGATTTATGTGTATGGACTTTGTGTTCTTTGTATGCCCCCTGGGCCCAAAATTGGAAATAAATTACTTGTACATACTTACTTACAAATTGTAATGATAATCATTTCCTCAAGAATGCACTGTGCCCAGTTGTGAACAAGGCTCATATGAATCTTGACAAATATAATACATCTATTTTAACGACTGGGACGTCCAAAAGAGATGAAAGTAGAATACAAATTTAAAGAATAGATTTCAGTTTTTGAAAATACATTAGGGTATGAACTACAACGAGAGTCAGACACCCCCCCCCCCTCCCCCCTCTCTCTCTATTTATATGGCTGTTATTTCTGATCTTTACTAAGTTGGATATGTACAAAGTACATATTCTATCGAATTTGCTTAGACCCTGAATTTTACTATACTATAACAAATGTACGCGGTTTTACATGTACTTCCGTATTCCAAGATCAATACCATAACAATACAATAAATGTCACCCGGCATTCTTGTCCATTTAAATACCACTAGAATAAATCTATAATTAAGTAAATGCGTTCGAATGTAACTCTTTTTATTCTCTCACAGATTCTATTTCTGACAGATAGAAAAAGAAACCGGAAGTGCCAAATTAGAGACAATCAATCGGATCTGTTCTAGCGTCTCCAACTACCCTCATAAAACGTATGACGTCACGGATGAGTAACGACCCCCTCATGAAATTAACTTTTTTACGATTTTATAATATCTTTATAAATTCCCCTTTTTAATCGTAAAAATGACAATGAAAACATTTAGGATTGTTAGAGTGGCCAGTGCATAGGTTGTTCTGCTAAATCAGTGCATGTCGATATCAATGGCAAGGATTTCCTTGAACGGGTTAATGAACTCACAGTCACAAAAACGTATTTCATATGAGAATTACATCAAAACTTAGAAGAGAACAATACATTGTAGTAAATAAAAAACAAATAATCTGAGCTGCATGAGAAAGCGATGTGTTATACCCCAGGCGCTATAGCTGCCTACACGCAAGTATGCAACTTAAAATCTTTGTGCCTAAAAAATAACTTCATTATATAATCCCGGTTTATAATTTAATCAGCATCATAACGTCCATTCAATCAAAGAAGGTGTTGCACGTCTCATGTTAAATTCCCTAAAGGTATTGCATGAAAGACCGAAAAATTTAAGTTATTCAAATATATGATAAAACCAACTGGAGCGTATGTCTTGATTCAATAATTTTTGAAAATAAGTTTAAAAGACGTGTATTGACAAAATTAGCCAAAATATTTCGAGTTTAAAACAAGCTATAAGCGATTTATATGATTTTTAGCCTTAAAATGGGGTGGGTGGGTGGGGGGGGGGGGGTGTTGTTATCCCCGAATTTCAGAAAAACTGCCTCCGTGAAACAAAATAGATTTAGCATGAACATGTTCTTCGAGTTTTTCTCTAAAAAATGTCGCTTTGAAAATTTGTTTCCTGGACCCCTACCAGGGCTTTGCCCTTGACCCACTGGGAGCCGCCATCTTCAGACCCCTTGCTATACTTTGCGTACACTTTATTTTCTTTCTCGCTATGCGCCTGTACCTGGATGTACTGAACGTGACGATGAAATCGCTCTCTCTCTCTCTTTCTCTCTCTCTCTCTCTCTCTCTCTCTCTCTCTCTCTCTCTCTCTCTCTCTCTCTCTCTCTCTCTCCTTTGATACCGTTACCATATCCATTTCCTGATGAATGCAATTTAATTATAAACAGTTCGCGTATGGATCTTGATAAATATAGTATACGTTTTTTTTAACAACTGAGAATTCCTTCAAAAATTAAATCCGAGTGTAATTTTATTTTAGAAAATACACGAGGATGTATAAACTGTGACGCTTCTCTCTGTGTGTCTGTATGCCCCACGTTCATCTAGAAATCATACTATGTACATGTGTAAGCCAATGATAAAAGTTATATGTTACGTACCGGTACATGGTTTAAATTACGAAAGACTAATCAATGATAAAAGTACATGTATAAGTAAACTTTCTGATGTAACTTCATGTAGTGTACTATATAAGTATGTGGGAGATAGCAGTATACACGAAGCCCATTTTCAAAACAGATCGTACTGTAAATGATCACATGAACACAAAGCTATACAAATGATCACATGAACACAAAGCTATACAAATATTTTGGAGATTGTACAACTTTGTTAATAATTTCATATTTTTGATAATCAAAAACCAATACAAGAATGAGATTATTAATCCTTTTTTTCAGCATTGCGCACTCTTTTCTTTTATGACATGACATCATATGTGCTGTTCCAGTGGCTTGCCCATTAATCGCTGCTTACCCAACGGATTAGGCGGGAATTTTAAAATATAGATAAAAAAGCACACCATAGAAAAGCTTTTAAAATTGTAGTAATTAAGCAAAACAAAAAAAAAAAAAAAAAAAAAAGAAAAAAAAAAAAAAGAATAACAAAGTAAAATAAAATCAAATAAAATAAAAAATCTAATTAATGTCGATGGTTGTCTGATTTTGATTCACTCATGCAATGAATTTTAAAAAAAATCAATACATATACCAAGTAAATTAAACGATTTCGTTGTACTGTTAGAATTTAAACTAGTTTTATTTTCAAAACTAATTCTGCTTTCAGATTCTAAACCACGTTTACTGTAAAAATCAAAACTAATTATACTGTCAGAATACAAGATAGTTCAATTGGTAGAATATAAACTAATTCTACTGTCAGAATATAAATTATTTCTGCTGTCAGAGTATGGATTAGTTCTGCTTTCAGAGTATGAATTAGTTCTGTTGTCAGAATTTAGATTAGTTCTGCTGTCAGAGTATAGATTAGTTCTGCTGTCAGAGTATGAATTAGTTTTGCTGTCAGAGTATGAATTAGTTCTGCTTTCAGAGTATGCATTAGTTCTGCTGTCAGAGTATGAATTAGTTCTGCTGTCAGCGTATAAATTAGTTCTGCTGTCAGAGTATGAATTAGTTCTACTATCAGAGTATGCATTAGTTCTGCTGTCAGAGTATGAATTAGTTCTACTATCAGAGTATGCATTAGTTCTGCTGTCAGAGTATGAATTAGTTCTGCTGTCAGAGTATGAATTAGTTCTGCTGTCAGAGTATGAATTCTACTGTAAGAATCAAAACCAGTTATACTGTCAGAACCTAATCTAGTTTTACTGTCAACATCTAAACTAATTCTATTGTCAGAATCTGAATTAGTTCTATTGTCGGAATCTAAACTGATTATACTGTCAGAATCTAAATTAGTTCTACTGTCGGAATCTAAACCAATTCTACTGTCAGAATCTAAATTAGTTAAACTGATTATACTATGCGGTTTCTTTCGTTTGAAGAACGAATTAGACAGAAATCAATTTCTACTTGGTAATATTAGTGAATGGATTATTCCGGATATCTAAAGTTTTCAATTCGAATACATATACATTTACATTATCTAAACTAGTTCTACTGACAGAATATAAACATGTTTTGAAAAAAATAGATATTCTTTATGAATATTGTGAAAATTGATGTGTTGAAGTACAGGTAAAACCATTATAACCAGTCTCAATAATAATGGTCGTTTAATCAATGATGCAATGGATATCGGTGCAAAAACATTCAAGTGATATCTATGGAGCGCCAAATTAACATAAACTCAAATAATTGAAGATATCCTCAATTATTTGAAGATATCATCAATTCATTTGATGCGCGCAACAATTGAATTAAAGATCTCTTCAAATAATTAATGATATCTTCAATTCTGAATTATTGCGCGCATTAATTGGATTGATGAGAGCATTAATTCTTCAGCTGATTTGATGCGCGCTTTAATTGAATTAATGATCTCTTCAAATGAATTAATGATATCAACAATTGAATTGATGCGCGCTACAATTCAATTGAAGAGAGCAATAATTGATATAATGCGCGCATTAAATCAATTGATGAGAGCAATAATTGAATTGATGCGCGCATTAATTCATTTGATGAGAGCAATAATTGATTTAATGTGCGCATTAATTCAATTATTGCTCTCTTTAATTGAATTAATGATATTTTTAATTCATTTGAAGAGAGCAATAATTCTTTTAGAGAGAGCAACTATATAATTAAAGATATCTTCAATTCAACATATCCACAATTGAATTAATGATATCTTTAATTGAATTGTTGCTCTCTTTAAAAGAATTGATGCGCGCATTAATTCCTTATACAAAAGCATTGTAAATGATTTAAAGATATCTTCAATTGAATTAAAGAGATCATCAAATTATTTATACCGAGCTCTAAATTAATTATTGCGAGCAATATTTCTACTAAATTGATGCTCTCATCAAATGAATTGAAGAGAGCAATAATTGAATTAATGCGCGCATCAAATCTATTATTACTCTCATTAATTGAATTAATGCGCGCATCTATTGAATTGACGAGAGCAATAATTGAATTAATGCGCGCATTAAATCAATTATTGCTCTCATTAATTCAATTGATGCGCGCATTAACTCAATTGATGAGAGCAAGAATTGAATTGAAGCGCGCATTACTTCATTTCATGATAGCAATAATTGATTTAATGCGCGCATTAATTCAATTAAAGAGAGCAATAATTGAAATGATGATATCTTCAAATAATTGAAGATATCTTCAATTATTTGAGTTTATGTTAATTTGGCGTTCCATAGATATCTTGGTGCAATTCCAACAAATGTGACAAAAAGTCTGAAAGCATAGTCCACAACTGCACATTATTTTAAAAATGGAGCTAAGTATAAATACTTTTATTCATATTTTGACTACGTTATTAACCTTTAGTGCTCTATGGACGGGAGCATCGGGGGACATTCTCAGCCAAAACTCGGTACTGGGAACAAGAAAAGCTAAATGTCACATTTTGTAGTATACCTTAGGAGTTTCAAGACGTAGCACTAACACAGGATCACACAGTACTAAAAACTCTGCTGATTTCTTTATCCCGGCGTCTGGATGTTCATCTAGAAATCTTGTTAAATTGTGCGCTCTCAGGGAACACGAATTATTCTAATCCCAGTTCTAAATCAAGACGTTCAGGACTGTATCACGTCCGCATCCAACAACTCCCATCTTGATCTGAACAAAAGTAAACCTTTCAGCACAGGTTGAACGAAGACTCTCATTAAACAACAAACCGAGAAAGAATCCTTGGAATGTTGGTACTCATGGTAAAATCCCAATATATGTACAAATGGTAATTTAGGAAAGTCATTTAAAATTTACAACACGTTTGTCTTTTCAAAATAATTGAAAGCACCGAAAGAAATAAGCCCACGAAGGGTCAAAATCGGCCATGTCACAGAAATTAATGAAATTGGTGGAATGTCATGTTAAAGTATCATAATTTAAATATCAGAAGAAATTATTAAATTTTGGGGGGTAAATATGAAATTTCAGTATGCTAGAATGCAATTTTGTAAAAAAAAAAAAAAAAAAAAAAAAAATAACAAGAGAGCTCCTCGATAGTTTCTAGTTTTCATATAGATAAAAAAAAACTGCTTTAATCATATGTATTTGCTTCTTATTTTAAAATGAATTACAAATAATTATTATTATCTAAATAAATTATGTGAAGGTCATGCAGTGGTGTCAAATTAATATCAGTCTAAACGTTACAAATGCAACCTGCAAACAAACGCTAATGTGTCTTAGAATTGATAAGACTGACTGTTTATTGGGGTGGGTGGGGTAATACATATCAAGTTTATATGATACATAGTTGTTTCGATCTGGGATGTTGACTAAAAAAAATTAAATCCCCCTCCTGTGCGCCCATCTTCATAAATGTACACCAGCTATATACGTAAATTTCTTTATATAGCTTTGCACAAATTTCTAGATGTAAGTTGATTATCAACATTGCCGTACATAAAATAATTCTAGACGTCAAAAGATGAAAATGTAACATTTTAAAACTCCACATCGTGTACAACGACAAGGCCTGCATCAATTCTTTTAAAAAACGAATACGAATGGACGTTCTAAACTGAAGTTGCATTTATCTGAATTAATTCATTTGACTCTCTCTCTCTCTCTCTCTCTCTCTCTCTCTCTCTCTCATTGATTTATACAGTAATAGTCTCTGAATATTTATTTGAAGAAATTTAAAAGAAAATGATAATCCAAGACTTGATAACCTATTAGACGCAATGAAAACGATATCGACCACTATGTGCACAACGAAATTGAATGATCGCGAAAAACTTTTGCTATGAATGTCGTCAAAAAAGTTCCAAATATCAGCTTTTGCAACCGTGACGTCATGCCGTCAACACGGTTCAACCGGGGTCATATCTGAAAGCCAGTGACAGCGACGATACGAGTTATAGCGTAACAAACTATACTGAGCTGACCGGAGCTTGTAAACAGCTTATTGTCCCACCATTTCATTCTTCTTTTGAATAGTCTCATACGTCAATATTCTGCTTGGTACATTTGTGACGGTCACAAATGTTGTCGTCTGTGTACTTCAACCAATTACAGTAAACTTAGTGTAAACAATGTTTCCGTATTGAAAATAATTCAATCTTAGACATACACTTCAAATAATTTTTATCATCTCATATATTAAAATTGGGAATATTTTGTTTTGCTTATTTGTATGATATTATAAGTAGACCCCTGATATAAGATGTGAATTATGTTGAAAATTGGTTGGAGTCTGATATTTAACAAATGTTTGTTTTTAGATATTAGCACAGGTCAGGGCCAGTGAAAAATTATCAAAATATAATCTTCAGGGCGATATTCTAAAATTGATGTCATAACGCATTCGGTCCATTGCTGTGCTTTATATTACATGTATATTTAAGTACTAGCTTTATTATAAAAAATGTGGTTATTCTAAGTAAATTCTTGTATTTCATCATGTTTGGGGCAGTAGATCTCAGATACACCAGTGCAAAACTCCAAAAATGTTACCACCTTGATAAGCTATCATATATAGACTATCTTTTATGTTGAAAATAATTTGTCAAAACTTCACTTTAATTTTGGTCATTTTACAGTGCCGATTTTGACCCACCGTGGGCCTACTCCTTTAATAATTAGACAGAAAACTTATTTCTAAATGCTTAAAACAAAATTGTGAAAGGGCTGTAAGGAGACATAATATGATATACATGCTTTTGAGTATAACTTCGATAAGCACATTCTACATAAATCACACAGAAAACATCAATACTTTTGACACCATTAGTATACTAAAAAAAATAATACTAGACTTTGGATGGAATGAGCGTTGTTTGTAGCTCGAAGGCGCGGACCATATTGAAAAAGGCGTGGACCATATAGAAAAAGAGCTACCCTCCAATAAGAGATAGCGGACCATATAGAAAAAGAGCTACCCTCCAATAGGAGATAGCGGGCCATATAGAAAAAGAGCTACTCTCCAATAGGAGATAGCGAACCAAACAGAAAAAGAGCTACTCTCCAATGGGAGATAGCGGACCATATAGAAAAAGAGCTACTCTCCAATAGGAGATAGCGGACCATATAGAAAAAGAGCTACCCTCCAATGGGAGATAGCGGACCATATAGAAAAAGAGCTACCCTCCAATGGGAGATAGCGGACCATATAGAAAAAGAGCTACTCTCCAATAGGAGATAGCGGACCATATAGGAAAAGAGCTACTCTCCAATAGGAGATACAGAGAAATCTATCAGTCAGACTTCATCACGGACCATATAGAAAAAGAGTTACACTCCAATAGGAGATAGAGAAATCTATCAGCCAGACTTCATTACTGGTCGAACCCAATTTGCTTATCCTTGTATCGGGTGCCACGCATTTGACCATTTTGTAAACCGTAATAATAATTTGATGTTCATTGAGAGGCAGCAATGGTTCACCATCCGCTGAACTAATTAAGTTCACATCTTTAAACCTAAAATGAAAGAAAATAGTCTCAACCAACAAGATATCGACTTTTAATTGGTAAATAAACTGTCGTAAACGTCATCTTTTTTTGTGTCGTTTGCTTTCTCCGTGAATCTGATTGGGCGTTTGGAAATAGCGGTACTTGTGAGATTAACGTAGGATTAATTTACGACTTCGTGTACTATTGTTGTGTTGCGCTTGAAGTGAGAAATATTGTTTATAAAAACTATAACAGCTGACTATTATCAAAAAGTCAATATCCCGACACGGTTAGCTGTGAAATTTGTCTCGCGGATACATAAATATGATTAATGTAAACCAAGATTAGCAAAATATATTTGATCTACACATGTAGATTGACAAAATTATAAGCAGAAATTTACGATATATAGTCTATATTTAGTGCTTAATTCATACAGAAATCCGGTCTTTTGGTCTCGAAAGTTAAAGGACCTCAGTATCAGACTTTAAATGAAAGATCTAATTTTACCCATCGATTTATTTTCAAACATCTTCCATTTGTACTTTACGATACCCATATATACCCCACAATTACGGTATATCGACTATGTAAGGAATTTCAATACAAGAGAAAACCCTATGATAATTCGTTTCCGCTGCTGCCGATTATTTCAATCATAATACTCCCCATTCAACAAGACTTGCTCTAACGACACTAACCAATATATATAAGCGATCTCTGACGCTTTGTGCCACAAGACGAAAGTATAGCACTTTTCTTAAGTATCTTATACACGTTCTGTCAATTATTTTGCACAAACAGGGTCGCAAAAATTCAGTCTGATCTGTAGCTTTGCTATTTCCTCCATCAGTTGTAGTCCACTACAATAATGCCCCAGGGCAACCCATTAACTTGTATGAAAACTTAATCACTAGTTATAATTCACAGTAGTAACCTTACAATTGGAAGGGTATAAACTTTTCACCAATTTGACCAGTGGCTGACCCCAATAAGGGGCGTAACTCGCAACGAAGTGATCAGAATAGGAAACTACGTCATAGAAAACTTTTCGTCAAATAAAGATCTAAATTGACGAAATTTAACAGAAAATATATTCAAATAATTTTTGAGAAACCAAGGCATTCAAGCCTCTTTAAAATATTTAAGATAATACAAAACCAGTACAGGATCTTATGTTCAATTGATATTATATTATTCTAATATCACTATAACACACCAACAAAATATAATGGTTTAAGGAAAATTACACACCCAATGAACATATTAAACAATAATGGGTTAATTTCACAATAAGAATGTCCTCTCAAATAGCTAGTTTTTACCAAAAATGGTCTTCTAAACACGTTACTGGAATGGACTTGAAGGGACTGATTCACGATTTCCCCCAAAATTTTGTTTTTCACTTTTAATGATCAAAATCTTCTGTCTAATGTGTTTAAAAGATCTCACATAAAAATTAAGGTTATACATTATCACATAACCTCATTTTAAATAGTTTATTATTTGTTTTGTAAACAATTATTGCAGTATGTTAATGTTGACGTAATTTTCAAAAGAAATGGATATCGATCTAAGTTTATTATATCTTTCACATTTTAAGCATTCTTAAATATGTTATCTGAATGATAAACTTTGTGACTATGCAAAGATGCTTTATATTTCAAAATTAATATAAAGACTCGAGTCATTGATTACATAACACAGATTTGAGGCTAAAATATTATTTTTAATCTTGTATTTAGAAGGTCAAATTTTTGGCTGTCCACATTAAATGAGTTATATTTTTAATGTTTAACATCAAAAATGAAAAATATTTTTTTAAAAAATCGTGAACCAGTCCCCTTAAGGGGAAAATTCTACATAATTATATATATATAGGATTATCCTAGTTTGAGGTAATCTGGCTATATAATAGAGGGATACTCTCACGATATAGCCATCTTATCTAAATCCTACTACTGTATAAAGGTTTGTTTTTTTGTGTATCACAAATGCGAAAATATCCTCAAACACTGTTGTTTTTGATTTTCAAAGTTCTTTGTTTGTGATTCTCCAAGTTGAAATTTAGAGTTACAAAGTTTTAATTTTGTACAGAACAGATATTACTGTTCCGTGTGTTATCACTCCCAAAGTTAACAGGTACACCTAGAGTGATAACACCTGGCCACCGTTTAAGATAACAAGAAATGTTTGTAAAACACACATGCCCCCCATGGTGCAAAATTGAAAAGGGTTATACACATGCATCATTTACTTAATAGTAATGTCAAACCAATTCAAGATCTTGAGCAGACAATATCTTCCTTTGTCCAGAGTGGATTGACCATGTGACCTAAAAATCAATAGGGGTCATCTACTCCTTATGCTGTTTGGTGTCAGTCAAGCAAATGATTCTTAAAATATAGGAGATAATATATCACTATGTCCAGTTTAACCCTTGACCTTATGAACCCAAATTTTATAAAAATCATCTACTCCTGAAGATGTACCAGTGTACTAAGTTTGATGTCTGTAAAGCACAGGGTTCTCAATATATTGAGCAGACAGTATATTCCTATGTCCAATTTGAGGCATTCCCATGTGATCTCAAAATCAATAGGGGTCATCTGCTCCTCACAATGTATCAGTGTACCAAGTTTAATGTCTGTCAAGGAAAGGTTTCTCAAGATACGGAGCAGACAGAATCTTCCTATGTCCAAAGTAGATTGACCCTTGACCTTTTCACCTGAAAATCAACAGGGGTCTTCTTCTGCTTGTAACCAACCCACACATGAAATATCATTATGATAAAGTGAATGGTTCTCAAGACATTGAGTGGACAACATGTGGTCTACTGACTGACCGAAAGGTGCAAAGCAATATGCCTCTCTTTTTTAAAGGGGGGCATAATTAGTACTACACCTGAGGCAGTGAGTTTCTACTCATTGATTTATTCGTATCTTGTAAGATATGGTACAGAATTGGTGTAAATTTAACAATTCAGAAACGGTCGGAAAGAATGTGAAAATTGGATTATCACGGAAAAACCCTGTTATATACGATATATTGCCTGAGGAAAAGGCTACTATACAACACTGGTAGATAACAACTGCAATGATTATGAGCAACTGCTCTTTTCATACATACATGTAAATTCGATAAACTTTGTGCAGATTTACTTTGCAAATTTGGATCAAATGCTTATATTTTGTGCCAAAATTTTGCGATACTTCTTTCTTACTCAAAGACATATCATAAGTAGTTATTAATATTAAAAGATTCTTAAAATTTGGTTACCAGGTAAGAAAATAATCAACAGCAAAAATTTACCTGATTTATGGTGAGTGATTTGTCTCCCACTGGGGATAATTGACCATGATACATTGCCCTGCATGCAACACATTCATGTAAGAACTTCTTATTTATTTACCACAAGTTTAATACATGTCGATACATGATACAGAGATGAACAATGGTTGTGATACATGTATGTGTTCATGAACACTTCTTAGTTAAAACATTTCATAAAGTATTTTTCCAATAAATGTTTTTGCAAACACTTTTTGTAACATCATGTCAACTACCTGTTGAAATGGCACAACATGTCCATTTGCTTTAAATTCAAATATCTCTGATCCCCCTCCCCCTTTAATCCTCATCAGAACTGCTGGCAGATCCAAAGATTTCTTCCTCGTCCTTCTTTCCTCTGTCACTGTCACTGCCGTGATCACTCCTGGCTGGAGATGGACTTCTGCTGCGACTGGAACTCCTGCTGCGACTGCGAGAGGACCGGCTACTACTCCTACTTCTGCTGCCACTCCTGCTTCTACTGCGTGATGGACTGCGGCTGCCACTGCGTGACCTTGACCTGCTGCGACGACTGCCACCTGATTTGACACTTCCTGCTTCGCTGCCACTATGAAATTCTTCATCTAAAAATAGATTTACAGAAAAATGATTTACCATTTTCTACAAATACATGAATTCAGTGGGTTTTTTTTTTTTATCAAATTACATATCCTAGTATTCTTAGATCATCAACATCTTCCGATAAAATGGTATAAAAAGCTTAGCATAAAAATGTGTTATCTTCATTTAATATTGAAAGAATGTTTTTTCTTTATTCTGACTTTCAAGTATTCTTAGAAATAACTTTTTTTTGTGGATAAGCACTGGTGCAATGGAAGTACAAGGTGATATGACCTGATGACCTCAGGGCCGTCACAGCACTTTTTGGTACAGGGACCAAGTCCCATTTAATTGGGAAAATCATTGTAAATTGGGAAAATTGAGTTTACTGACTTTTCCATCCAAATAAAGTTTAAAACATAATGATTAACAAAACAACCATTTTAACATTCATATTTTTTCAGTTCTTGACTTTATTCATATGTAAAATATATTTTAAAATTATAAATGCATTTGGGAAATGCTCATAAAATTCGGAAAATGGATAGCTATTTGTCATTGGGAATGGGTCCAATATTCATACTAAATTTGAGGAGACTCTGAACCTAGTTAGTACATTTTGCATGTAAGCTATGCAACAACAAATACTTGTGAGATATTTCTCACATGTGAATAATTTTTTTTACAATTATAAGACAGCTGAATATTTGTTACAATCAACACATTGTTGTTGACCTGATCAGCTTGTACACATGGAAATATAAAGCCAATTTACATGTCAGATCACCCAATTAGTATCATCTTTTGAAGAATTAAAGAACCATTAGATACTGAAGTTAACCTATTATCCCATACTTCCCTTGCTACCTAAATGTCTGTGACACAATAAGCTACTTGACCTGTTCCTGCCAGCTGCACCTCCAATATGTATTATTGTACTGTAGATTCTCTATTCTACGTGAATACATGTTTACTTATATTGCAAATTGGGATGTACATGTCAAATTGTGAGAACATGCATACATGATAATCTCGAGTTTTCATGTGTATTTCTGCAATATTATAGGGTTATTGAACTTATATCGGTGAATATTGGCACGAGTTGGCTGTGAAAATGCACGAGCTTGCGAGTGCATTTTGACAGCCAACGAGTGCCAATATTCACCTATATAAGTTCAATAACCCTTTTATTATATAGCTAAAGTATTTGGTTGTTAAGTTATATCCATTTTCACTCAAACTTCTCCAAAATAGATGAGAATTCATCAATATTGCCAGTGTGCAATAACAGCATGCATTTCTTAACTGTTCAATATTTAACCCGTCATTAATGCATGAAGCAAACTGATTTTGTAAATGGGGACATCATAATTTATGTACAGTAAAACATAATGCTTAAGTAAATATCAAATACCGGCTCTGTCAAATTCGGAGGACCGTCGTCTGCCATTTTTGCTTGTTTACGTCGTTACGGTAACGTCAATATTGAACGCTCATACTCGGAATGTTTCAGGCGCATACAATTTACGCAATGTAAAGTTAGCGTTCAATAAATTCTCAGGATATTGAACGCTAACATTCTCTAGATTTTACGCAGATTTTATATTAGACTATTTATTAGCTATATAATAAAAAATAAAATTGAACCATTTATTTTGTGAATGGTGATTCTCCCTTAATTATGTCATAATGAATCCCTTGTGTATATTTAGGAACCTGCAGTATCTAAGTGACCTATTGTTAAGCATTTAGCTTGCTAACCGAATAACTGTAATATAATTAGCTGGCAAACTGAATTAACAACTGAGATACAATGGCTGGCTAACTGACCTTATCATGTCAGTTGCTCCTCCACTAAATATCTAAGCGACTTATTGTCTGGCAATTAGCTAGCTGAGTGAATAATTGTGCTATGACTAACTGAATGATTGTGCAACGACTAACTGAATGACTGTGCTACGGCTAACTGAATGATTGAGCTATGACTAACTGAATGATTGTGCTATGACTGACTAACTGAATGATTGTGCTATGACTAACTTGAATGATTGTGCTATGACTAACTGAATGATTGTGCTATGACTAACTGACTAACTGAATGATTGTGCTATGACTAACTGAATGATTGCACTATGACTAACTGAATGATTGTGCTATGACTAAATGAATGATTGTGCTATGACTAACTGAATGAGTGTGCTATGACTATCTGAATGATTGTGCTATGACTAACTGAATGAGTGTGCTATGACTAACTGAATGATTGTGCTATGACTAACTGACTAACTGAATGATTGTGCTATGACTAACTGACTAACTGAATGATTGTGCTATGACTAACTGAATGATTGTGCTACATGTATGACTAACTGACTAACTGAATGAGTGACTGTAATATGATAACTGGTTAACTGACCTGATCCTGCTAGCTGCTCTTCCTGTGCCTCTTCCTCTTCCTCCTCCTCTTGTTGAGGCTCTAACATCATCAGTCTAGCATTCTGTAAGGGCAAAAAATAAATATAAGAATACATCTAAAGTTGAGGGGTACACTGTGTAATTGAGATGCTACATCAAAAATGCAATAGTCCTACACAATAATCACTGTGTCCATTCTTTTGTCCACATTGAACACGTTTATGTACATATACTTTGAGATGATTAGATAACAATAATTTTATCATTTTGTGAACTGACAGATTTTCTTTTAAGTGGAGATTAATTTTTTAATGTCACTTGGTCAGGTAAAACAGGAATACTCTGGTATTGTTCAACCTGCAGATTTCAGATTGGGTACAAAGGTAGGGGTCCATCCAAGAAAAAATTCTATATATTTTGTGGGTGCAAGTGCAAAGGCCAAGGTCAAAACAGTATTTAATATTGACCTTAGCTTATACATGTAGCTAGTCCCTCAGTGATTTTGTCAATACATGTATACAAATGATCCCAATGTTTTCCTAAAATTTCAGAATAACGAAACGTTTTGAAAACATAAATAATTAAAAGCTGAGTAATACATGTACATAAATACACTCATTTACCTGTGCTCCTACTTCTCTCTCATTTAATTCTCTGTGCTTGACAATTAAGCGTGATTTTGCCATCTGGGCTCCTCCAACTTTTCTTCTCTTGCTCAACCGCACCCTAAATTCAAGGAAAGAAAAGTTGGCCAATGCATAGTAATCAGCTTAAATCTGAAACAGGAAATCATCTTTTCTGTTCCTTCAGTTCTATAATTTGTCACATCTTTTATGTGATTAAATCTTTCAATTTTATACCATGATATTTTAACGATATGAAATATTTGTTAGGTATATCCCTACCTAGTTTCTAGTTCATTGTAATACATTCCATCCTCCCTGAAGACAAAGAAATATGTTTCCTCGTATCCTCTGGACAGTTTGTTTTTCACATTCCAGTTATATTCTCTGGCCAAAGTGTAGTCATACCTAAAAGTGATAATTAAAAACCATCTCACATTGCAGGTTTTCCATATACATTTCAATCCATTTTAACCAAATTACACACATGTCCACAAAGCATGACTTCAAAAATGAGCACTTCGTCATTTCTTTTTTTAATGATCTTTCTTTTGAGGCTACAAAACAGTTCACTTCAAGTCCTCTATGTACAGAATAAAAATGAGCATTATATGTATAAGAACTTACTCCTCCTCTGCGTTATAATCGATACCATCCTCCGAGTCTCTCTTTCTCTTGCCAAGAGTTTCCTCTGTTGGGAGGAAGTAAGCTACAAACTGCTCATTATTTTCATCTACTGCACCTCTGTAAGAGAAATAAAGAAGGGTATGGTATGGCATTTCCATATCATTATTCATTCTTTTTAACAACAGCAACTCAAATCAAATTTCTAAATTAATTTATAGATTGCTAATTAAAATATACTGACTAGCTACAAATTCAATGCATGAAATTGCTAAAAATATACAAAGTATGTGGAATATTGTATTTCAAAATTCCTACCATTTTTCAAAAAATTTGATGAACAATATCACAGTAATCGAAACAAAC
The DNA here is from genome assembly GCF_947568905.1 of Ostrea edulis. Classification (NCBI taxonomy): domain Eukaryota; kingdom Metazoa; phylum Mollusca; class Bivalvia; order Ostreida; family Ostreidae; genus Ostrea; species Ostrea edulis. Next base: position 51,372,084 of record NC_079168.1, on the reverse strand, counting down.
CTGATCATAGCCTGTGACATTTCTTCCATCTGAGCTGGTTGGGGACGACCTTTGGGTGCTGGGTCAGAATCAAATATGACCTGGGCAAATGGATGTTTCCATAGCTACAAAGCAAAATGTTTCATAATTGATCAAAATGCTGTAAGAAAGATTCAAGCTGGTACTTAAATACAACAATCATATGCAATGCATTACAAAACAAGAGGCACTGAGTCACCTTGGCCTTACTGTTTTGTTGTTCAGTTGTAGTAATTTTTAAAAGATTATTTTTTAACATGAAAAGTTTTGACCCCATATTGTGGCCTCAATCTAGCTTCCAAGGGTTACAACATAACCGAACTTAAACACAACATGGGAATGCCTCAACACCAACATGACTAACATAAGCTTGCTGTTCTAGACACAGTCAAGGTCATATATCATGGTATGAAATGTCTTGCTATAAGAAATCTATAAACAAAATATAAAACATCTACCTTAAATAGTTCAGGAGAGATTGATTAGGTTAGGTTTTCTTAAAAGTATGTCAAACTCCAAGGTCACAAGGTTGAAAACTTTGGTACCAAAAATGGTCTTCTCACAAGGAATGTACATATGAAATATGAGGGCCTTATCACTCACCATTCAAAAGTTATGAGCAAGGTTAAAGTTTTGGACAGACAGACAAGGACAAAACATATGCCCACTGACTATGGTTGCAGGGGCATAAAAAATTTGAATCCACACAACTTGTGGAACATTTGCATTTGAAAAAGATTCAGTGTGGCTCTGCTACTTTTGAAAAGAATTTTGTTTAAATTAATTTCCTGTATATTCCCATATAAAACTTTGATTCCCATGTAAAACTTTACCCTAACTGCTTATCAACATCACTAATCATGGTCCTTTTGTTCTCGAGAAAAAGATTCTAAAATATTTCTCCTATACATGCATATCTGCATGTAAAACTTTGATGCCCTATTGTGGCCCCACCCTACTGCAGGAGGCTATGATTTGAACAAACTTGAATCTACTCCATGTCAGACAGGTTTCATGTAAATTTCATCTTTTCTGGCCCAGTGATTCTTGAAAAGATTTTTCGTATAGATCCCCATTTAAAACTTTGATGCCCTGTTGTGGACCCACCCTTCCCTCGGGGGTCATGATTTACACAAACTTGAATCTGCACTATGTCAGGAACCTTTCACGAAAATATCAACTTTTCTGGCCCAGTGGTTCTTGGGGATTTTTTTTTTAAAGGACCCCACCCTATTTTTGCCTCTTGTTGATTATCTCCCCTTTGAACAAGACATGGCCCTTAATTTTAACATATTTGAATTCTTTTCACCCAAGGATGATTTGTACCAAGTTTGATTGAAATTGGCCCAGTGGTTCTTGAGAAGAATAGGAAAATGTGAAAAGTTTGATGAAAATGTGGAGTTTACGAACAGATAGATGGGTGGAAAGGGAGATGACAGACAAAAGGCACTCAGAAAAGCTCACTCAGGTGTGCTAAAGATGTAGAAAGAAAATTATATCAGAATGCTTCTGAGATGAACAAAGTATGTACATATTGAAAATGAAAGTATATGAGTTACGGGACTGAAAAACACAATGGCTGCTTTGATTGATCAAGTTACCTCAAAGTCAGGGAACACTGGCAGTACTTCTACAGCAGTCACACCAGGCTTGCTGTAATGCTTTGTTATCTATGAACAGACAAACCAACATATGCTAAAAAAAATCAATTTGGTTAGATATCAAGATATATATTGTAGTAAGTTTTTCTTAAAATTTCTTACAACTCTGAAAGTCAATTCCACACTTGTTTTTCATGGTCATTTTAAAGAGGCCTGAATCAAAATGCTTCAATACAACTAATATCTTCACCTCCTCTTTGGCTTGTTCAAATGTCTTGTCAATGGCCTGGATCTGACAAGCTCGGTCTTTGTAAATCTCTTCATCCTTCATAATCTGCTTTATCTTAAATCCCACTCTGCAAAACAGATTTCACTGTTCTTTAGCGAACATGGACCCATAAAACAAATCATCCCATAAATTTTTGGATATGCATAATTTTCCCCCCCCCAAAAATCCATTTCAAACAAGAGGTTGACAGGCCTTATTGGTCATCTGAGTATTAGTTAAACTATCACTCCCCCAAGAGCTATGAAATCTATTATGATTTTCTTGATCTGAATATCTATGCTAAATTCTAATATTCTGCAACATTATAAAACAAAATGTGTTCTTAAAAAACAAATGCCCCTGAAAAAGCCCATACTATGAAAAACTTAACATAATATACAGTGTATGTTTTATCAACAACATATAGCTATTTTAGACCCTCCTTAAAGTCAGAACCCTAGAGTTGTAAAATTCACAATTTTGGAACATTCAGCTCTGTTTTTCCTAAATATGCAGTTAGTTCTTATACAGTATCAGCAAAATATGAAATTTACAATTTAGGTACAGAACAACCTGCTCCTTCTAAATATCTGTTTAGTTTCAATTCAGGATCAACAGCATTAAAGAAGTTTTTTAAAGGTTGTACACATTAACATTTGACCCTGCACTGGAGTCAGAACCTCTACCCCAGAGATTATGAAATATACAATTTTGGTAGAGACCTTCCTGCTTTACTTCACTATGCATTTATTATTATTATCATTTTTTTTTTTTTTTTTTTTACAGATGTGCAGTTGCAGAGAATTTTGTTTTGAAAATTGGTCAATTTTGGATAGTTTTTGCCCCAAAGCTAAGGTCCCAGGGATGCAAGAGTCCTGAAATTTACAATTTTTGTCCCAAAGATTTAAGATGCTTCATACCAAATTTGAAAACAATTGGAATGGTAGTTATCAAGAAGAAGTTAAAAATGTTCAATTGTTCACGCTCAATGGATGACAACGGACACAGACCAATACGCAAGTTCGGAGTTACCCAAAAGTTATTTCCCTTTGTCGAACTCTTTCGTATTTTATGACGTATGGTGGGTACACAATGTATACATTATATCGTAGACTGGCATTGTACATAACGATTACGTACGATTAATGTAATAAAAGCGTAACTTTTGTTTATATCAATCACTGGTATGCATATTCTGGCCATATCAAGCATAATTTGTTTGAATAAGATCATCAAATTGGCTATTCAATCATTATTCGTTTCCTCTTCTACATGAGTGACGCTTTTATCAAAGAAAGATGGCAATTGACGATATTTGTTTGAGCCATCTTGTTATCCAATACTCATAAACTCATTAAAGTTGCCTTTTCCCTGAGATAGGATGGTCTCAGAAACTCTGGATATCATCTTTTAAGAAATAATACAACGATAGTAATTAGCAAATGTACCCACTGTCATCATATTTTACATCATAATTTACGGAAGAGTTCGACAAAGGGAAATAACTCTTGGGACACTCGGAACTTCCGTATTGCAATAGGACACCTGAATCACTCAGGTGACCCTAAAAGGAGAATTTCTGGACTAAAAAGAAAGCAAATACAAAGAGCATACTTTCTCTCAGAGTTATCCGACTTCTGTGTGAATCTGTTGTACTCTGTAGATATATATTCTGTTTTACGTAACCATGATACATTGGTATTGTGATGTCGAGATCTACAAAAGAAACAAACAACTGCTATTAATCACATATATCTGTCTCAGAATATCTCACTTTACCATGATTTCAGCTCAAATTACTGATGCTCTCCCTCTTTCTCACTCACCTTTTTGAATCTGTTGGTGTGTTGAGATCTTCCTCCAATAATCTTTCATCTTCTGGATCCAGATATACTGTAATGCAATTAAAAACTATAGTATCTACACCGTATGAATGACAATATAACTTTTCTTTCTTAAGTGCATGATATCTAAGTGACTATGTAACAGTGAGAGTTCTTTAACGTGCAATAACACCTGCCGCGACACAGGCCATCCATTTTTAATTTCGTATCCGAAAGACCTCTGATTCTCATTTCTAAATGCCGTGCGTTTGGTGAAGAAGCAATCACAACCTATGCTTACGTCTTAGGTTTGACACGGCCATGGCATGAGCGGGACTCAAACTCACGACCGCCTGATTGCGAAGCACTGAGCTACTGCGGCTGGAAAATCCGATGTTTCATAGAGTTTGTTGCCCATCATCAAGTCAGACTCTCTTCTGCGAGCCATTTTTTTTTAACTGGTGCTAACAAACAAGCGAGATCACTTGGGGTACCAGTTTATCATTTTTTTCTCAAAGTAATTTTGATTGGACGGAATTTTTTTTCAAAAACCAATCAAAATCTTCTTTACAAATGACTTGTATTATGACAAACCAAGATGATAGTGGTTATGTTCCCGTGACAGTTAAACACTAAAAATATATATTTGATAAACTTTTCAGAAGCCCGAGTGCATGTTTAACATGGGTTGCTAAATTTCAGAACTTAAGGGCTCAGGTCACTTATAAACCAAAACCGTGAAGCAGCATACCTATAATAATTATAATAATGTTTATTCACCAATCAAGGGCCCTTGGAGGGGGGTGGGGGGTTGTTCCAAGTTAACAAGCAATTAATTATAACAATGAAAGTATGGATATTGAGAAGTCATATGAAATGATGATAAATATAAAACTAATATAACTTGAATAGTGCAGTACAGACCTCCAGGTTCTATTCTGTATGTGTCTGGATTAATAAGGTCAATTGTGACACCAAGGTCGTGCTCTGTTAAAAGGTCATATTTGTAGCTGCGTTCCAAAGAAGTGGGTTTGTATTCCACAAATCTAAATATAAATAAATCATTTATATTAATGTCAATTTTATAAATCCTTAACATGGTTTACTGTTTGTTGGTAAGGATACAAATAAACCTGATCTTTGATAAATAAGAACCTCTGTCCATCATTTGAAATCATGAATGAATATCAGGGCATATATAGAGCTCTATGCTCTATAATATATTAATTATAAACAATCCATTGCATACTACACCTGTTTGTTTCAAATGGATATGTTATAAATTTTGGATCAAAGGGTATATCTGGTAGTGTATTGTTGTATTTCACTCTGCATACCAACTCTGATCTGAAAGAGAGTTTGTGGACATTTCAAGTATCGCCTTTTTAAAAATACATACTGAAGAACTGAGAAAATTCGGGAATATCTGTCTAACGAAAGTAGATAGATCTACGAAATATCAAGTCATCTAAACTACATCTATCAGATTTACCTTCTCTCTCCACCAGGCCTTTTTCTGTCTCTATCCTCTCGTGGTCCAGTTTGTACTGTTGGAGGCATTATTAGAATTCTTCGTTATTTCTTTGCTCAAAACATGGTGTGGTAATGCTAATCGCCCAATAGTCTGGAAACTTAAAGCACCTGGAGTGAAACATTATATTATTCCGCTTTTGTTTTCTTCAGTGACAAATATGAACATGTGAATTTTTAATTTGATCAATTTTATAAAATATTAATAATCAGCATATGCTATACTTGAGTCTTGTGAAGTAGGTTAAAATTTGCATCGGGATTGATATTTTAAAAGTGTTCAAAATGGCGTCGTCAGTAGAGCACTTGCGACAAGCTGGTGGGGCTCAAGCTAATGTTCAGCATCAACAAAGCGCAGGAGCACAACCTGTTAACCAGGCAGAGTGTGACCCGATCTACCGATTCAAATTATTGTTACCAAGGTTAAAGGAGTCTTTGGTGGTATGTATGGCAATGTTGATAAGAAAAACTGGAATTCGAACCCGATCCCCTGAATCTCTAGCCTAGTTAGTAGACTCTTAGGCTATTTTGGTCCAGTGGGAGCACTGCTCTTAGCATACTTGATTCTGATAAATCCGGCCGAATCGAACTAAGCCGGTATACCCAGCGACACTCTAAGAATCAAGTGACCCGGCTACAGTACATAATGAAATTAGTGACTTTATATTGTATAAACATTATTCGGCATAGAAATGACCAACATATAAAATTTACAAATCATATTTATTTCACCAGTGTTAAAATTAATAACATTTTGTTTTAGAATAAGCACTCTCGATACTACTATAAAAAATTTCCGGCTCTATCGGCTTACCCAACGTGATGCATACACAATTCTGACTCACAATCAAGTGTGTCGCCAGTCATAGCCGATTAACCCCAGTTCGCCGGATCGTTAGAATCAAGTATGCTATAATTTTCTATCAACTGAGCTATCTGGCACCGGCTGTCGAACCCGACTGACCACAACATACCTTCCTCCTTAAACAGTTATCTTGGCAGTTTGAAGACAGTAACCCAGCCCTGATCTTTATCCTCTGACAATGACTCAAATGAGAGTATAATTGAAATATATCGACACCATATAACTAACTAACTATATTTATTTCCAATCAAGGGCCCTCAAGGGGCAGCATGAAAATACATACAAATAATGTACATATACATATACAAGTAAAGAAAGAAGTGATTACAGAACACATAGTTATATACAAATATAGTGTCATATATTGTTCAAAATAAATTTTCCAGTTATATTTAGAATGGATGGCTCTTCAGAACATAGTATGTAAATGAATTTCATCATTGAGTTTAGTAAAATTTTTAACTGTTTTTTCTATAGCACCACAAAAAGATTTTCTTTCATCAGCAAACTTTTCACATTTCACATATGAATCATGATTCTTACTGATACGTCAGACCCATTGAAGACATTGAGTTTAATCATATCACTTAGTCATAGCATCAAGTTTTCCCAAGCAAAACTTATTAAATTTCAATTTGTACTATGCATATACACTGAAATCAGAATATAATGCAATTATATCACCATATAATTCTCAATGAACCTGCATTTCTACATCTCTGAAATTATTCTACATTCATGCTTGAGGTAAGCTTTGAAGTCTGTCTTTAGGTACAATTTTGCTGCAAGTAAATTTTTCTTGTACTCCTCGAACTGGGAAATCTTGTCATTATCTAGTTTAAAGGTCTCCATGTTTCTCAGAATTCCTATGAGGATTTCAAACCATGCAGTTCCATCTGCAGCCAGATTGTCAAGTCTTATAAGCTTGTGATGCAGAACAAGTAGTTAAGATCCTAAATAACATGGCCCTTGAAAGAGGAAGAAATCAGTTTCTTCGCAGCAGGACTGGTAAAGTAATTTGTACAATGGTTAAATGGCAGACAGTCTTCATTACTTGTGGAAAGGTTATAAGTTGTCTACTGCGAAGGCGCATTTCTTTTGTACTAAATGATGTTACCTGAAAATATTTTTGCCATTTACTTCAGTATACCATGTGGTCAAATTTCTGGATTATGGATCAGAGACATTAATTGCTTTTAAAATATAAAATTTTTTTTGCACAATGTCAAAAATACCTATTGATTGAAACAGATATTTCCTATAAATTATGTTAGTTGCTATTAAAAATTTATTTTACATTGGGTATTAAATCATGAAATGTATTTTTTCACAGTGCACTGCAAGTTATTTCAATGAATGGAACTTGTTAATCTTATCTATTTGATGAAGACATAATTTGGCATTGTTGATAATTATTGTGTACCTGATGAAAAACAGGATTTAAAGAAGTCTAGTGCATGCTCCAATTTTTATGCCCCCCTTTGAAAAAGAGGGGGCATATTGTTTTGCAACTGTCGGTCGGTCTGTAGACCATGTGTTGTCCGCTCAATATCTTGAGAACCATTCACTTGATGATAATGATATTTCATATGTGGGTTGGTTATGAGTAGAAGAGGACCCCTAGTGTTTTACAGGTTCAAAGGTCAAGGGTCAATGTACTCTGGACATAGGCATATAATGTCCGCTCAATATCTTGAGAACCCTTTGCTTGAAAAACATCAAACTTAGCACACTGGTACATCCTAAGGAGTAGATGACCCCTATTGATTTTGAGGTCATATGCTCAAAGGTCAAGGGTCAAACTGGGCATAGGAATATACTGACCATTCAATGTCTAGAGAACCCTTTGCTTTACAGACATCAAACTTGGCACACCAGTACATCTTCAGAAGAAAATGACCCCTATTGATTTTGAGGGCACATGGTCAAGGGTCAAACTGGACATAGGAATATACTGTCCGTTCAATATCTTGAGAACCCTTTGCTTGACAGACATCAAACTTGGTACACTGGTACAACTTCAGGAGAAAATGACTCCTATTGATTTTGAGGTCACATGGTCAAAGGTCAAGAGTCAAACAGGACATTAGAATATACTGTCCGCTCAATATCTTGAGAACCCTTTGCTTGACAGACATCAAACTTCATACACTGGTACATCTTCAGGAGAAGATGATCCCTATTGATTTTGAAGTCACATGGTCAAGGGTCAAACTGGACATAAGAATATAATGTCCGCTCAATATCTTGAGAACCCTTTGCTTGACAGACATCAAACTTAGTACACTGGTATATCTTCAGGAGAAGATGACTCCTATTGATTTTGAGGTCATATGATCAAAGGTCAAGGGTCAAACTGGACATTGGGATATACTGTCTGCTCAATATCTTGAGAACCCTTTGCTTGACAGACATCAAACTTGGTACACTGGTACATATTCAGGAGAAGATGACCCCTATTGATTTTGAGGTCACATGGTCAAAGGTCAAGGGTCAACCTGGACATTGGAATATACTGTCCACTCAATATTTTGAGAACCCTTTGCTTGACAGACATCAAACTTAGTACAGTGGTGTATATTCAGGAGGAGATGACTCCTATTGATTTTGATGTCACATGGTCAAAGGTCAAACTGAACATAGTAATATACTGTCCACTCAATATCTTGATAACCCTTTTGCTTGATAGACATCAAACTTAGTACACTGGTACATCTTCAGGAGAAGATGACCCATATTGATTTTGAGGTCAAAAGTCAATTGTTGAACTGGACATAGTAATATGCTGTCTCCTATATTTTAAGAATTATTTGCTTGATTGACACAAAACTTGGTACACTGGTACAGCATAAGGAGTAGATGACCCGTATTGATTTTTAGGTCACATGGTCAATTCACTCTTGACATAGGAAGATATTGCCTGCTCAATATTTTGAATTGATGATACTACTATCAATTAATTGATGTGTATGTATAACCCTTTTCAATTTTGCACCATGGGGGGCATATGTGTTTTACAAACATCTCTTGTTCTTTATCCATCTTCCAACTAGGGCTGGATCAATATATCGATTATCGATATACATCGATATTTTTGAGCGATACGATAACCGATACAGCGAGTCCCGTATCGTTTGGTATATTAAGAGTGGTTTTAACGTATCTTACAGCGAGATTTCATGAACGAGTTAACAAATAAATTGAAAATATACGAACGAACTGTTTAAATATCATTTGCTCCATGACTGCATACAACGCAAACGTGTCGAAAGTGTGCTCGTGGTGACGATACCGTGGTCTTAGTTTTCAAATATTACATATTTGTAGCTTGAAAAAACCAAAGTGTAACGTTTGTTGAACAGAGGTCGTAAGCTCTGGTGGTACAAGTAATTTAGCAACATATTTGCGATGACATCATAAAGTTTACTGTCAGAAAAATGGCGAGAAATCTATCGATGAATGATGTATGTAGTGATCAGAGTCGAAAGTGATCTGCAGTCGCACTTTTTGTGTGAAGAAATATATGAACAAATAAATAAAGTTATAATTCATTTGTGAATATTCATCATGAAAATAATTTCCTCTGCTGCCTTAGACTTAGAGCGGGAGATATTGTATCAGCAATTAGGGTTTGTTTAAAGCCAGAGAGTGTGAATATGCCCTTGTTTTCATGAAGAGAAAAAATATGTTAACAATATTGATAAAAGCAAATAGATAATAATTTCATGCACAATTGTTTTATGATAGATTAATTCAAGCTAACACTGTATGCAAATGAAACAAAAAGAATAGGTGAAGCTTTATTTTTTTTTTTTTATATTATTTAATCATTTTAATCCTCAAAATTAAGTGTAAATCTACTTATATTGTATCGTCAATACGTATCACATATCGTCTCTCTGTATTGCAATGCATATCGTATCGAAATTTTCCAAACGATACCCAGCCCTACTTCCAACAAATACGCTTCTCCTTTTCCTGAAGTACAGCACCTATTTTGAAGAAAAGAAAATATAACATATTTCGAAATTAATTACAACTCATCATTTTATATTAAACAAAGGGGTCTTAAGACAGCAATATTTCTAATATCGTGATTGATTCAACCTTTTTTTTTGATCTTGTGGTCTCAAATACCAACAAGAGGCTCATGGGTCACATTGCTCACCTGAGTCATCTTGGCCCTGCTTCAGTAATTTTTAAATGATTTGTTTTCAATCTTTATTCCCATGAAAACTTTTAACCATATATTGTGGCCCAAACCTAGCCCAAAAAGTTGCGATATAACTACTTGAATTCACACAACCTAGGGATGCCTTAATACCAATATGACTAACATGACCTTGCTGTTATGGAGATGCATCTTTTTAAAAGATCTTCTTTCAAGCATACATATCCTATAAATGTAAATTTTGCTCCATTGAGTAACCATAACCCAAGTGTGAGTGATGTGTTATTCAGAAATCAATCAGTTACTTTGACGTGATCATACATTTATTTATTATGATTAGTTTACAGGTTTTATTTCTTTTCAGAATCTAATGAAAATTGCTGGTACCTGCCTTCATCATAATTCACAACAGCTAGAGGATACTACGTATGCTATTATCAACTCTCTCTTTGAGTTTTAACAATAAAACTTCTCATGAAGAATCTATACAACTAAGATATGACCCTGTTGATTTTTAGGTCCGAAGGGTCAAGGTCATAAGCTCAAATGTTGTGAGAAATAGTTTTTATATACCTGTCAGAGATTGGTCATAATAATATGGTATGTTATGTTGCATTGCATCTGTCTGTCTGTTTGTCAGCACCTTGTGGGTCAGATAGAAACAGTACTTACAAGGCTAGGATTAATCAATCTGATACATGTTCTCTATTTTAAGATTTCAAATCTAGGGAAATTAGGCCATTTAAAAAAAAGGGGTTACCGTATATTTCTGACAGAGTAAATACGTTTTTTTTCTTCGGTTTTATTCTCCAAACCACTGCACATGCAAAAGGTTTTGTAAAGAATATGTAAAACAATAGAGGCATCCATATAAGCAGATATGCAGCGAAGTATATAGCTTCCAGATGCACATTAAGCCATATTGTTTACAATTTAGTTTGACCGCCATTATATGTAGGGTCAGGCTAATAACAGGAAGTGGCCAACAGTATAGGGTTTTACTAAAATCTGAAAAATACAAAACAGGAGAGACATTCTGGAAACTTGATTATTAATATAATATTTGCAAGATTATGGGTACAAATGCTGGTGAATTAATAATTTCTTAGAAAAAGTAAATAATATATATACAAGGTTCGTGACTTCCAATACATATTTAATGTTAAATAATGATTTATTTTATGATTTTAAATCAGATCTGAAATAAACCTCAAACAAAAAAATTGTTATTTGATTATTTTATGCATCTTTACCATTTTAATTTACTGTGAATGATTTTTCCCAATTTGAGGAAAATGTCACTAATTTTTCCCAATTCAAAAGGAGGGGTGGTAGTTTGAAAAACAAAAAAAATCACTGCACTACCGGTCATAACTGTTTTTTGTATCCTGGCAAATATGAAAGATTATAGAAGGGTATCCATGAAAGCTTCAGATCATATCACATCAACTGGAAGACTTGAAATTATTTCAGTTGTTTTCTTTGTGATAGTTAATGATTAAATGATCGATGTTGGATTAAAATCTAAATTCAAGTAGTTGGGGTAAGGGAGGATTAAAAACTCCCACAAGTTTCCGTTGTCCGACATCTATTGCACAATTTTTAAAAAACAAATTAACTCTATTGTGTTATTAGTATAAGTGATTAGGATCAACCTTCACCTTAGTTTTTTAAGGGAAAGGGAGGGGATCTTGATGAAACTCTATGAATTTAGTTTTTTGTCAGACATTGAGCTTTTCTTCTTGCCCAAAGGTAGTAATAGTGAATTATGATAATCAAAAAGAAATAACTTTCAAATGAAAGAAGACAACAGATCTTACACAATACTAATACAGTTATGCTTAAAATATATTTTCACTGCTCACAGCTATGTCGTATCTTGAATGACTAAAACTTACACCACCAAGAAAAATCAAATGTCCTCCTGAATACTGAAATTGGTAAACAATCTGTTATAAATTAGAAGTATTAGTAGTAGAAACAAAGGTTACATAATTATGTCCAGGGAGTATGTTATGACTCTGGCCTAAGTAGTTTAGATTATGTCAAAAGCCACCGTCCACTGGGAGAGTATTATACAGATCACAACTTTGTAACAAATATATGTTCATATATGACACAAAAAGTTGCTTAATATGACTTGAGGGTGTGTCATTATCTTGACTCTTTGTCATAGAGACCTTAGTCTTATTTGTCACAGTGGTTGCTTGTGATCTGTGTGTGTGTCATTTGTTTAAGGATCAAGGTCATTTTGACTACCATGTCAAGGTCTCTAGGAGAAAAAAATACAAAACTTTGTCCAGATCATAGCTGTGTAAAGAAGAAAGTATTACACTGTATTTGACCACATTGTTATTGATATATTGTTATTGTGTATTGTGACCATTGATCAAGGTCATTTATAAAGGTCAAGGTAATGTAGATTGTAAACCCCCAAACCCCTAAGTGGGGTTACTAGTATTGGTTTTATTTGGACATTGTACTACATGTACTATTATTAATTCATTATTTCTGAAAACTAGTTATCTATGATTGATTGATTGTATCTTGTTTAACGTCTCTCTCGAGAATTTTTCACTCATATGGAGACGTTACCAAGACCAATGAAGGGCTTCAAATTTAGGCTTTTGCTCGGCACTTACGGCCATTGAGCAGTGAGGGTTCTATAGCGTGCCACACCTTAGCTACTGTGACACGGGACATCCGTTTTTAAGGTCATCTCCGAGGACCTGTGACGTTCATACCTGATGCTGAGCATTTGGCGATGGAACTGTCACTACCTGTTTTAACAACTTAGGTCTGTCACGGCCGGGATTTGAACCCCGGCCTTCTGCATGTGGGGTGAACACTCTAACCTCTAGACCACTGCAGCGCTTATCTATGTTTAAAAAGTAAACTAAGAGATACATTGTAAAATGATAACAATGTAAAATAATAACATATGCTAGAGATTATATATTGTATAAAAACTATAATTGTAATGACAGATGACATGTGTTATAATGTAAGTGGATTTCAAAAATGTAGGAAAGGATTTTATTTTGAGTACCTTATATCTCCTTACATCCTATAAAAATGTTTTAGATGTAGTCTACTTAAAATATCTTGTTTTTAACTTTTCTAGGTCAAGTGTAGAGAATCAACTTCAGAAATTTGAAAAATCATTGGAAGAATTCTATTCTATGTGTGATCAAGTTGAAATTAGTTTGGTAAGTTCATGATATTCGTTAATTTTAAATAGAATTAATATAAACATTTTTTTCAAATAATACCAGTATTCTATGAATTAGTGATGAATTATAGCAGTAAGTTTCCTTTGTAACCTGAAATAAATTTTTTTTTTTTTTTTAGGAAGTTGCATTTTGGTTTTATAAGTTTTAAAAAGAATCTTATAGCTTGAATTGTGGTTAAAAAAAATCAGTATGAAGCAAATTACATATTTATTGAAAGATTTAGACTACATTTTTTTTCCTGTATCATCAAATGTGGACCATCTTTGTTAAAATTCTACAGATTAGTTGTTGAAATGCTTATTTTGTTTTGTTTTTTATCTTTAACAGAGACTTGCCCTAGAGAGTAGTCAACTGAATGCTGACACAGTGAAGTTCAACCCTGCTTGTGTTAACATTCCCAATGAGAAAGGGGAGCTTCCCTCCACACAGAGGTTGATGCAGTATCCACAGTACCAGGCCATTGTCAGACAACAGATCCACACCGCGAAAGAACTTCATGACTTGTTATTACAGTTCTCTCAGAAAATAACTGCTGCAAAGACATGAGAGAGAGAGAGAGAGAGAGAGAGAGAGAGAGAGAGGAGCGATTTATACATTTTCCTGAGCGTTACCATGTTTTTTTTTATAAGTTCATATACAAGAGTGGGGAGGGTTTACAAACAAAGCAGATACATGTATTTAGGACCTGTAGGTGTTGTGCTTCTTTTCTTGATTTTTCTTTTAATTTGTTAGTAAATGTCATTCATTTGAAAACCCCACCCCCACCACACTCCGCCAAAAAAAAAATCCTGGATCTGCCCTGATTATTATGTTTATTTATTTGTAGAATGTAATTTATCAATCAAAGCAATTAATACAGCTGTTGTATTTTGTAAATTGTTATGAACCTTTGATGTAAAAAGATCTTGCATTCTTAATCTTTATATTAAAAGTGTTGTAAGTAATAAAATTGCTTGTAAATTAATTATTCCTTGGTCTATCAGCAAATTTTGGGCTAAGAGTAAGTTGCTGAGGTGTATGTGTCATTAGATTAAACAATATTGGCACAAATGCTGAGTTTTACAATCATAAGTTCAATATCCTATTACAGTTATTATATGTTAAATTATAATGTCTATAAATGATTTTATCATGCAATATATTTGTAACTATATAAGATATTTAACACATAAGATGGTTAAGTGTTCCTCGTCATTATTTGTAAATATAAAATAAAAATTTCTCTTCCTGCACTAATAATGCATAAACATAGCAATCAACATTGTAAAAAGTCACAGGAATAGTTGTTGCAAGAGTTTTGTTTGTGTATTGGAGATTATATAGTTTTGTAGAGCACCCCTATGATAAGGTAATAAGAGATCCATGTGCATATAGTAAAATTTAAGCCCTATAATATAAACATAGGCACTCGATGTTTTTAATATCTATAATGAAAAAAAAATGTTTTCCTGTAAACATAATATTTCAGGAAGACCATTTTTTTAAATTATAGATATAGTTAACAAACAAGACTCATAAACGGCATTTACTGAAATTAGTGTTATCTTTCAATGTTACAAGTAACCCGTTCCTTGAATTTCAATTTTAATTCGATTTCAAAAGACAAAATCGATGATAGTGCCCGATTATTACATCAAATTTGATGTGTAAGATTTGATTTACACACAATAACATTAAAAATTTAAATATATATTGGAGATGTTAACTCTTTTACTCGATACGAATGTGTTTGGGCTCAAATTGTCAAGCGCCCATTATCCCCAACTTTCCGATTTCGTCAGAAGCAGATGGGCAGTCGGTAATATAATAAAAATGGATCTATACGAAGATGATACAGAGTCAGATATTGTTGAGCAGGACTTATTCAAACCAGAATACAAAAAATATAAGAGGAAAGATAGACAACTTGAACTGAATGACGTGATCGACTTTACCTATGAAACCAATCTGGACAAAGTAAGTAATATGTTGACGGTGCTACCGTTTGAGCGAGCGCAGCTTCATGTATGTACATATTTTGTAATGTTCATGCTTTGATCAGGTTCAATTTAAACAATATCTATTTGCCAAATACGTATTACATGAATGAAATTAGGTAGCTGAAACAGATAGCCCGTTTTAGTTTTCTCCCAGGGTTTTATATTATAAATCATTAAAACGTGTATACATGAATGTGATTGAAATATTTTCATGCTATATATACATTTTATTTCTGCTGCCTTCACTGTGACTTGCTTAATCTTTGATACACGACTTGTTCTGAACTGTATGCTCTCAGCAGTCGACTGCCTCTACTTTACTTTTTAAGCGCTAAGCGTAGCTTTTTTTTTTTTACTCTCATTTTTTTCAAGTTACTAATTGTATGATAAAAATGCCCAAACCTTTCAAGTTTGTAGAACTGTTTAAACAGCACTGCCTGTGAACATAAAACGCATTTCAATATAATGATAATTTAAAAATAAATCGATAAATTCAGCTATTGGGCATGTATATGCGCGCATCCCCCCCACCTATTCTCTTTAGAGAAGTCGAGAGGCATAGCCTTCATCGACTTCTCTTCGCAAGCATTCATGTTTTGATTCTGGAAAACGTGTAAATGCCGGAGTCAGTGACGGTTTATGCTTCGACCGACGTTTCGACTCAGATGTACCTGGATTTATGCAATAGACAACTTGTTTTCAAACATGTAATAGCAATACACAAAACCGTCACAAGGAAATCAAAACTTTCTTGCTTTTAATCCATTTTCAACATGCCCCAGTTCCGGGTTTAAATCACAACTCTGTTTACGTCAGCCTGCTTTCTCTTAACTGGTCCCCTATTGTGACAGCTCCCAAGACCAGTTAACGTGAACCCGGGACGGGCATGTTGAAAATGGATTAAAAGCAAGTAAGTGTTGATTTCCTTGTGACAGTTTTGTGCATTACTGCTAAATGTTTGAAAACAAGTTGTCTATTGCGTAAATCCAGGCACATCTGAGTCAAAACGTCGGTTGAAGCATAAACCGTCACCGACTCCGGCATTTACACGTTTTCCAGAATCAAAATATGAATGCTTGCGAAGAGAAGTCGATGAAGGCTATGCCTCTCGACTTCTCTAAAGAGAATACTCCCCCCCCCCCCCCCCCCCCCCACCACCACCACCATGCGCGGATCACCCCCCACATGCGCACCTATCTAATTTTTAAAAAATAAAATATGATAATCCCTTTGTAGCAATGGTATGTTCCAAAAGAGAAAATTAGAACAATTTTTATAATATTGTCCTAGGATTATCCTAGTTGTAACACAATGATGAAATATTTCAGCATTCATATATAATTATTGAATAAAATTTAAGATTAATTCACAAAACTAGAATTATTAATGATTTTTCAGTAGTTAATAGCAAGTGGCATGGTAGGTTATCATGAGGGGGGGGGGGCATCGTGGTTTGCATTACCGAACATGTTAAAAGTAAATGAATTCAAGCACTCATTATTTTCAGTGGCCAAAAAAAATAAATAAATAAGTAGATAAAATAAAAACTAAAAAAGAATTTTATCGATTTTTTGTAAAAAATTTTAAATAGCATTAATTCAGTACCTGTGCTCTCTCACACATAGAGTAATAAATTTATTGAGAATTTAGTATTTTAATCAGATTTGTGGTTTGCAGTCAATTATACACAATTTGTATTCGATGCCATATTACGTATGCCTAATGTGTACGTATATTCAATATTGTCCCGGTAGTATGACTTTTACAAATGGAAATAACGAGTACGTATTGAGATCCGCCACTGTCAGTCTTATTATGACGTACGTCAAAACGTGACGTACGTCAAAACGTCACACCTCATCTTAGCCTGCCTTTCATAAACATTGCACTTCGTTAAACATTTCGCCTAATGGTGCACTGAATTTTGGAGCTAGAAGGCTACAAGATTAGGATGATAATTCACGTAAGTTCACAATCATATTCCAAGGTGTGACTTTGTGAGATCTCAGCCATTTTTGACAAGGGACTTCTGGGATTGGTGTCAAAAAATTTTCCTTGTTAGAGGTTTAGATTTAGCTCGGATTATTTCCCGCGCTCTAGTCATTAGAGCTCGCAGTACGAGCCAGCGCTTTGCGCTGGCTCGCTACGCTCGCTATTACTTGCAGGATTCATTACCAAACGTCACTAGATTTTACAATGTAGTAAAAATTACCTACGTAGGTGTAAAGACCAACCGAAAATTTACGTATAGATACTTCAGCACAAATCAGAACTTTAAAACAGTCGGGCGTGGGCAAACGGTAGATAGGTTGGGAACTTCTACTGCCTCGCTATTAACGCTTTTCTAATGATGCGATAGAGTCTCTCTCTTAATCACGCAAGTTGAGCACCGTTGAGCGTGTTCAGACTGCTGCATGTTACAAAATCGTGGCAGAGTAGTGACTGGTGGAAGGCTAATCTTTGCGAGATTCGACGAGGCTGAATAAAAAGAAACCCCACAAAATATTCATTATAAATTATTGAGAGCTTGAAGTCATACCCTTAGATTCATTCACAATATGTGAACAGATCTAAAGAAATGTTTGTAATCATATTGTGACAGCCCCCCCACCCAGTTAGAATGATATCTATCTGTGTCTTGGGACATGCTCAAACCAGGTCTGGGACATTATCATTTTCACGATAGAACATTCTGTCCAACAACAACCCACCCTCCCCCCTTGCACTCAGTTTAGGTCTTCACTTTGACTTGACAGTAATATCAATCAGAGTCTGCAGTAATGCTGAGTATTGTTATATAGTTTAATGAAAACTCAACCAGGACGAGGCAGAAATATATCATTATGACATTCATGCTAGTCACTTCGTTATTTCCACCCCAAAATGATTTTTGACAACCCGTTTGTTAGCCTAGTTTACCCAAATGGCGACCTTGTGACGAATTTGGATTGTGATTAAAAATTTGTTTATATTTAGAAAATGAATGTAAATCAAAATAATGTGAAAAGAAATAAATCCAATTGGTAAAATTTCGTTAGTATTTTGGTCTGGTGTCATAATGGAAGTTGTCTTTAAGAATTCCGGAGATGTCTCATTGCATTTTATTACGCAAGGGCAAACATCCGCTTAAAGAATGTGGGCATTTTCTCAACCTTGTTGAGGTAAAGAAACAGGGTTACTGATGCCTAAACAATCTAAGAAAATGTTAAACTATAAAGGAAACATTAAAGGGGGGCTGTTTAAGACATCGTTCACCCAGGGGCGTCCGTGACTCATCTATGAAGATGAGAAAATTCCCGCGTTATCTCCGACTTAATTCAGGGCTCAATATCATTCAGACTTTAAATTGTAAAAGAAATATATAACCTACCTATTCTGGACACAAGACAAGGACAATTGTATACTTTAAAGACAGAAACAGCACTTAAAATTTAGGTTGAAGCAAAGTGAAAAATCTGAGAATCAAAATGGTGTTTGGTTTGGTTTTCTTTCAATTTTGGGTCCACTAAGGCATTTAAGGGCTTACCAGAACAACAAACATACATTACGTAAACTACAGAGAGGAGAAAAATCTAAAATGATAGACCTACATAAATTGTCCATTTGAAATATAGTGTGAATGAAGTTGGAAAAGGTGAATGTTACTCAGAGTGAAGTTCAGAGAATGCAATGGTAGAGAGCATGGGAAGTTTTGGAGAGAATAAGAGTGATTAGAAGGAGATGGGTGAGAGTGAAAAACAAGTAGTTCCGGCAATTTATTTTTTATTTTTCTTCGTTGGATACGATATTCCAATAATTTTTCAACCAATGAAAAAGCATGTAACATGTAAAATTAAATGATATAGAAATGCAATGAATTTAAATAAAAATACATTTAAAGGACTTTTTGTTTGGGCAACCTGAAACCCATTTGGGCAACCTGAGATTAGTACCTAGGTTGCCCGAATGATGAGTCCAAATTCTGACGAGTGTCGAACATTGTGAGGGTATAGAAACATGGGGTAATTTTCATAAGCGACAAAGCTGAAGTTTTGACTTGCATATTTCATATTTGCACCATGAGTTGGTTGAATGAAAACCTTGTCTGAGATAAGCTGCAGCTGAACTATAGCTCTCTGGGGAAAAAATGGGAATGTACCTATTTCTGCAGGAAGTCTGAGACTGTCTCTGGGTTAAAAGGTCTCTGTTTCTGAAAATAGATATTTGTTTTCTCTGCAGTAATTAGAGAATATGCATTGCAGCATCATGGGTTGATATATGTCTGAGATACAGGCACTTGTTTCTTAGACTTTGCAAGCTACACGTTATGACTAAAGAAATGGGACGGAATGGCACAAATGTGGTTTGAAAGGATATGAACTTTATATTTCAGGTTGAAGAAATATCCTTACAAGAGTCTCAACATCCTGCAGTGAGAGGATTAAAACCAGTGAAAGAGTGGAAAAGTTATGCAATCAAAGGATTTCCAGGTAAATGTGTCACTCTATAAAACAAAGATCTTGTAAAAATCACTGGATTGTTACATCTACAGCTTTATACATTATGATTTGATTTCTTGCAATTTTTAAAAAGAATGATCTTGCCTACATGTACTAGAAGGTAATTTTTGATTGTGTAGGGTTCATCTTCATTCAAAATCCTTTTGAGGATGGAAACCAGAGATATTGGATTGAACGATGTGTTCTTGACTATCCCAATAAGCCTAGCAAGACTATTTTGGACAACTTGGTGGACATGAGCAATATAGATGATATTTGGTTCTTCAGCCAGAATCAGTCTGAGTATGGGAAAATACATACATATATATAGAGAGAAAGATTTGAAATGAAAGCGCCAAAGCTTTACTAAACATCTTCGTGTATCTTTTTTATTTTTTACCTATATATATATATTTGTATATACAGTGATTTATTGCACCCAACTTTTGCTGAAGTTTTGTGTAGTGGAGGAATTTTAAATTTCATCCACTCATCAGTTTTGTTTCCATTTAACACGGTCATCCAGCCCATATTTGCTCTTTAACACAGATTCTTATGTAGCATGTGTATTCCTTTTTGCAATTCATTTTGGTCAATATCCAAATAAACTGATGCCCCACATGAGAAAGTATGAGCAGAGTACAACACTCCTCTTTTGTTTGTTTGTGTATGATTGTCATCATAATTATCAGGAGAAGGCCATGTCATGATGAAAATGACCTAGCATTATTATTTAACATTTGTATGTGTTATTTAAAAAGATTAATTGAAATAGATGCATAAACACTTCATATAATCATTGCAAACTTTACTTTCTAGAAGAATTTTGTAAATAAACTTTTGATAATTTATATCTCATATAAAGTTCATTTTTAGGTCACCTGAGTCACTCAGGTCGTCATTGTCATTGGTCTTCATCCGTTGCCGCCCATCATGTGTGGTCCGTTAACAAATTAATGTTAACTTCAAGACTAATTGTCTTCAAATTTGATATGAAGCATGATAGGGATAAGATGAATATAGATTGTGATTTTTGTAATCATTGTACATGTACCTGGGGGAAATTCCAAAACATTGCAAAATTTTCAAAAATCTTCACTACCTTTTCACATCTTAAAGGAAAACTAAATCGATAGTCCGAAGAGCATGAAACCCTCTACCAAAGTAATTTTCATCACCCTCAGGATGGAGTTCTTTCCTCCAGGGTGGTTCCAAAATGGTTATATTATGAAAATTTTAAAAATCTTCATCTTTTCTCCTACACTATCAACTGGACACTGAATGCATGGTGAAGAACTGCATGAAACCCTCCACCATAAAAGTGTTTTCCATGACCCCCAGGACAGGGGTTCACTCTGGGGACCTATTTCTATTGGTTTGCATCTGTTGTGTGTTAACAACTACCCTTCCAATTCTCTTCAAATTTGGTATAGAGCATCTTAAGGACAATGAAAACATTAAAATTGTGAATTTCAGGACTCTTAATGGCAGGGCAAAAACTGTCAAATTATGACCAGTTTTCAATAATATTTTCTTTACAACTGAACATCTGTAAAAGAAACTAAAGGCATAATCATATAGTAAGATGATGTGGAGCATTGTAAATTTCATGATCCTTTGGGTAAAGGTTCTGACTCCAGGGTTGGGCCAAACTTGTTACAATGTAAAGCTTTTAATGCGAGGATGATAGTAACGGAATTAATGATGATAGTAACGTAAGAACTTTCGTTACTATCATCCTAACTGTTTTTTCAAAGACGAATTTTCTGTTCATATGAGCCGTATGAAAGATAAAATAACACCTGATCGTAATTGTTGCTAGTGTATGATATTTCTTACGTACATATCATTCACGGATAAACAATACAAATAGGTATAATAAGTAAACGTGATCGTTACTATCATCAGTTTAATACCAGTGAGTTTGAAGGCCTGTACCAAAATTATAAATTTCATGATCCCTGGGGTAAGTGTTTCAACTCTAGGGTGTGTCCAAAATAACTTGTATTATCTTTCATCAGTATGGGCACTTTCAGGAGATTTGTGTTTTAAGAACATATCTTGTTTTATGCTTCTGCTGAATATTAGAATTTAGCTTAGATATGCTGAACAGAAAAATTATTATAGATTTCATAGCCCTTCTGGCTAGTGATACCTTTAACTAATACTCAGGTGACCAATAAGGCCTGTGAGCCTCTTGTTATCCACTTTTTCTTGCTGAATTTCATTTATATTTCTTTAGCAAAAACATCACTGGTAAAGACAGTCTCATTATGAAGCTTAGATGGGCAACTATGGGATATAATTATGAATGGAATTCAAGAGTAAGTAAAAAGTAACTTTACTATTTGTACATGGTACTGTATACAAGGGAATATTTACCCCCATTTTATTTTCACCCCTTCACCCTCATTGTCAGTGAGCAAATTTAAGACTAGACGAAATATTTTTGGTCTTATATCTCTTTTAACACAATTGTATCTGGGTAAATTTGAAATGGGGGTGAAACCATCTGGGGCAAGAATAACCCTGTATACAGTATCTATATATAACTTGCTTTGTTGGGTCCCACCATATCAAAGATATGGATATGGAATCACTGTAGTAATCACTGTGTCAGACTGTTTGTCAATTCATCAACACTTTATGTAATACATCACGCTCAACTGAATTAAAATTAAATGTTAGTTCCACTATATAATCTACATGATGAGTATGCAAGCAGATCTAACATCTAATTTTAATTAGATTGGATATTGTTAGGAGTGTTTATGATTTACACATTCTATAAGTGGACAGGACAAGGGTCAGAGGAAGACCTCTACAGATTTTGAGGTCAAAGGTCAAGTTCACTTTAGCATTAATTATTTTTTACACCTATTATGACAAGGTGTGTAAACAGATTGAATAACATGCTTTAGTATATTATGATAAATTGTATGCCCAACATTTAAATTCATGTTATATGCACATTAACTGTCCAAAAATCATTTAATGCTTATTTTTACATTTTCTCAATAGAGTGCTCTAATACATTGAAATTTATTACTTACTTTGTACACATATACAAGTATGTGAACATTACTTATATTAACTTTGAATAAGTTAAAGCCAAAAATGCAGATGTAGATTGTACATGTACCAGAGTACCTGAAAAAGTAAAGAAAAAGAAACACATCTCTAATGTTTGCAGTTTGAAGAAAACTGTTTAGTTCCTTGGTTTTTCCCCATCTGCTGGGAAAAAATCAAATTTGGTAGGATGAACATCAGACCTTCTTGTATCCATATTTTTCTGTAGCTCAGGGATCAATTGTGAATCGATTGTCAGTGAATTGTCTTGAACACAACTTCGACGTGTTTGTGAATTTAAAACCATCTTGCTGAAGATTCTGTACCCGTAGTCATCAAATTCTGGATGTAAATGGACATTATCCACAAAGGGAGATAAGTCAAGAAGCTCTGAATCTAATTTCAAAAGCAAGCAATATTATTCTTATTATACTCTTAGTCTCTGTGCATAAAAATGGTCTCTGTGCATAAAAATACATTTACCGTTTTACTTACTAGTATGTTGTATACATATGAACTGACTTCTCTGAACAAACAATAAAATTTAATGTTACACAAACTATTGTATCCTATGACCTTTAAGTGAATGATGGTCGTAAAAAGAGGCTTACAGATTTCAAGTCATGGGATCTAAGGTCAAGATCACACTGTCAAATTGTTTGAAAGGACAGCTTTGATATTGTTCAATCTGCAGACTTTGTATTTGCTGCATAGGTAGGAGAAGGTAACAAATGGCACTTACAGATTTTGGGATGTTAAGACATCTAGGCCACTGTTACAACAGCTTTATAGACATGGGCTTACAGTGAATATTCCAATTCAAACTCTGTTAAACTTTTTCTGATTGTGTAATCATGAATTCAGCAATATTTGTAATTTGCAGGCCTACTATGATGAGATGAAGTCCTCTTTTCCCTGTGATCTGCATGAACTGTGTCGCTACATTGCCTCCACCATTGGTTACCACCATTTCTCGGCAGAGACGGCCATTGTGAACTACTATCACATGTCTGGAGATATGGGGCCTCACAAAGACATCTCAGAAATTGACCATGATGCTCCTCTTCTTTCTTTTAGGTAAAATGTGCTGCAGTATTAAAGAGAATGTGTGCGAATCGGTTTTAAGTTCACCTTAGCTGAAAGCTGAAGTGAGTTTTTCTGATCAAAGTCTGTCCATCTGTGTGTACTTTGTTAATTTTCCTATTTTCAACTTACTCTCAAGAAGCAGTGGGTCATTTTCAAAACCTTGCCACAAAGTTTACTCAAATGAAGGGCCATTCCAAAAGGAGATCATTGGGAAATGATGAAATTGAAGTTTGGTGCTTTAAAAAAAATTCTCTCAAGAAGCACTCTGCCAGAAAAGTCAAAACTTTCATGGAAGCTTCTTATATATAAAATGAAGATTTAAGTTTGTTCAAAACATTTCCCCTGGGGTCAGGACAGGGCAGCAATTGGGGTTTAGAGTTGCACACATTTATACTTCACCTCAATCTGATTAAAATCAGATCCTCGATCCGCTCCTTTATTTCTTTTGATTTGTCGCTACTCGAGTAGCGACAAATCAAAAGAAATAAAGGAGCGGATCGAGGATCTGATTTTAATCAGATTGTACTTCACCTCTAATACATTATGTTTACAAATTGTCAAATTAATAAGCTAGTATCCTTATGTAGTGTAAATTCAAGTTTGTTCAGAGCTGAAGTTGGGGACCACAAGAGGAGTTTAAAGTTTTGCATAGGAACGAATCTTAAAAACCATATGTCAAAGTGATATGCAAGTATCCTCATATAGTGTGGATTCAAGTTTGTTCGAATTATGAAAGGCCCCCGAGATCAGGTTGGGGCCACTTTGGAGTTTAAGGTTTACAAAGGAATGTATTAGAAAAAATATTTAATAATCTTCTTTTCAAAGACTACAAGTCTACAATTCGTAAAAATTAGTATCCAGTTATTTACATTTACAATGTTTTTGACAATGATATTTTACAAATTCTAATGATAGCCATTTACTCATGAAAGTGCTGCATTTGTTAACAATGCACTTAAAAATCTTGATAAATATAGTCATCTATCTTAACAGAAGGGAATTCTGACCAAGTGAAAGCAGAATGTAAATATAAGAAATAAATTTTAATTTATTTTTTAAAATACATGAGCACATGAACTACAATGCTTCATGAAGTACTAGCATTAAGTATCACAGTTCATACCTTCATATATTTTCAAAAATGAAATTTATTTCTTATACATCCTCATATAATGTTATAATGATCTAGTTCATCAATACAACCTATCATTGGGTCATATATGTGGCATATATGCCACTCAATGGGTAAATCTGTGGGTATGTATAGATGGATTATGTCTGTACAATTATATAGAAAATTTAACAAATCATTGATATGCAAGTGTCCTCATGTAGTAGGTCAAATTTGTTCACACTACGGCCCAGGAGTTGGAGTGACAACAGAGGTGAAAAGTATGAGTATCTACTAGTATGTATGAACAGGGTACATCAGGTGAGAGTTATGGCCCATGGGCCTCTTTTGAACAGATTTATTGATTATATGTGATTAGTTTTGCTATGATTGTCTCTTTATATACATGTAGTACAGATATCAGTATCAGCAATTAATGTTTCTTTCAGTTTTGGTCAGGATGCTCTGTTCTTGCTTGGTGGATTGACAAAAGCCACAAAACCCGTCTGTCTCTCTCTACACAGTGGCGACGTGTGCATCATGTATGGGGACTGTCGACTTGTGTACCACGCTGTACCCCGTATTCTGCCAGCAAGTCTTGAATCCCTCAAACACCGCTTCAATTTTAGCAGTACATCAGACATTTGTGAAAACAAAAGTCCGAAGGAAATAGACATATCCTCTCAAGAAGTGTGTGAAGTCAAAGCAACAAG
Source organism: Ostrea edulis (assembly GCF_947568905.1). Taxonomy (NCBI): domain Eukaryota; kingdom Metazoa; phylum Mollusca; class Bivalvia; order Ostreida; family Ostreidae; genus Ostrea; species Ostrea edulis. Next base: position 51,346,139 of record NC_079168.1, on the reverse strand, counting down.
TAGACAGGGTGTGAACTGGGAATTGTTTGATCAATATTTACAATGTACAAGAATAAATATGAATGTCAGACAAGTATTACCACCCGGAGGGATGAACATCGCAGATTTCCCCCCACCTGTCTGTCCATCAATGAATTGCAGCAAAGAAGGGAAAAAGTAGAAACCAACAAAACATTGTGAAAATTCATTGTTATGATTCTTTGATGAGTTTCAAAGTTATTAATAATAAACAACAACAACAAAAAAGACTGATTACCTGGCTGTCAATGTTTGAATGTGTTCTCCTGTTTCTGTGAACACAATACATGTACATATGTAATGAAATAATGATGTTATTTTTATGCCCCCCTTTGAAAAAGAGGGGGCATATTGTTTTGCAACTGTCGGTCGGTCGGTCGGTCTGTAGACCACATGTTGTCCGCTCAATATCTTGAGAACCATTCACTTGATGATAATGATATTCATATGTGGGTTGGTTATGAGTGGAAGATGACCCTATAGTTTTTCAGGTGAAAAGGTCAAGGGTCAATCTACTCTGGACATAGGCATATAATGTCCGCTCAATATCTCGAGAACCCTTTGCTTGAAAGACATCAAACTTGGCACACTAGTACATCGTAAGCAGTAGATGACCCCTACTGATTTTGAGGTCATATGGTCAAAGGTCAAGAGTCAAACTGGGCATAGGAATATACTGACCATTCAGTGTCTAGAGAACCCTTTGCTTGACAGACATCAAACTTGGTACACCAGTACATCTTCAGAAGAAGATGACCCCTATTGATTTTGAGGTCACATGGTCAAGGGTCAAACTGGACATAGGAATTTACTGTCCGTTCAATATATTGAGAACCCTTTTCTTGACAGACATCAAACTTGGTACACTGATACGTCTTCAGGAGAAGATGACCCCTATTGATTTTGAGGTCACATGGTCAAGGGTCACACTGGACATAGGAATATATTGTCCATTCAATATCTTGAGAACCCTTTGCCTGACAGACATCAATCTTGTTACAGTGGTACGTCTTCAGGAGAAGTTGATCCCTGTTGATTTTGAGGTCACATGGTCAAGGGTCAAACTGGACATTGGAATATACTGTCCGTTCAATATCTTGAGAACCCTTTGCTTGACAGACATCAAACTTGGTACACTGGTACATCTTCAGGAGAAGATGATCCCTATTTATTTTGAGGTCACATGTTTAAAGTCAAGGGTCAACCTGGACATTGGAATATACTGTCTGCTCAATATCTTCAGAATATTCAGGAGAAGATGACTCCTATTGATTTTTAGGTCACATGGTCAAGGGTCAAACTGGACATAGTAATATACTGTCCACTCAATATCTTGATAACCCTTTTACTTGACAGACATCAAACTTAGTACACTGGTACATCTTCAGGAGAGGATGACCCATATTGATTTTGAGGTCAAAAGTCAATAGTTGAACTGGACATAGTAATATATTGTCTCCTATATTTTAAGAATTATTTGCTTGATTGACACGTACCAAACTTGGTACACTGGTACAGCATAAGGAGTAGATGACCCCTATTGAATTTTAGGTCACATGGTCAATTCACTCTTGACATAGGAAGATATTGTCTGCTCAATATTTTGAATTGATGATAATACTATCAATTAAATGAGGTGTGTGTATAACCCTTTTCAATTTTGCACCATGGGGGGCATATGTGTTTTACAAACATCTCTTGTTTATTTCAATAACTTTCAGACCCCCCCCCCAAAAAAAAGAAAGGAAACATAATGCTAGAATGCTTTTTCTCTGTTCCTGTAAACACATAATATTGATGCAGTCAAATTTAAAGCATATGAGATAAGATGAGTCTGACGGGGGAGGGGGGGGGGGCATTAATTATTCTTCAAAAGATGAACATGAAGACATAACAAATACAACTTGAAATATAAAGTGGAGTGATACAAAAAACTATAAGATCACATGAATGAATACAATAACAAAAAACTTATAAAGTATAGAAAATTAGCAAAAAATGTCACAATCTTCTGTGAATACATAGAACCAACCAATGATGAGGGCATACTTTGAAAAATTATTCTTCAAAAGATGAACATGAAGACATAACAAAATCAACTTGAAATACAAATATAAAGTGGAGCGATACAAAAAACTATGAGAGCATATGAATGAATACAATAACAAAAAACTTATTAAGTATAAATAATTAGCAAAAAATGTCACTATCTTCTGTGAATACTTAGAACCATCCAATGATAAGGGCATACTTTGAAAAGGTGCATATTCGCAGGAAATTCTGATTTGATTTTTTTTCTGGGAGTTACGCCCCTTTGAATTGAAATTTGCCAAAATTAAATGTACCACTGAAAGTTTATCAGTTCAACTCCTCTGAAACCACTGAAAGAAAATATCATGTAACTTTGTATTTGACATAGACATACTATGTACATGTGCATTATCGCAAGAAATTCTGTTTTGATTTTCTATGAGTTTTAGCCCCTTTTGAACATAGAAGTTTTCTAAACAATGTTACATAGGACTTGAGTAGGTCATCTAGTTAATTGCGTGAAAATAGTACAGTATAGTACAATAAGATTTGTGATAATAACACAACGAGCTTGGCCCGTGTGGTTTACATGCTATTGAAAATGGTGACATGGAACATAGTACTAAAACCTTTTTGAAAGTTTTCTTCCTTTTGGAACAATTATGATTTACGTCGTATATCTTGTAATAAACAACGAAGTCCAATATCAAATTTTAAAAGTATAGCGAAAACGCCACATGACATCACAAAAGACATTTTAAAAACACATGCCTTGTTGCAAATTGTCATTGTAATAGGAATGGTTGTATTCTGTGTTAGACTTTCATAGAATGGTTGTATCCGTTGTTATACATTGTATTTTAATTACATGTATCATTAATTATCATCTTAATTGCAAAGTTTTCTTCCTGGCGTTTATGGTATACATTTGTAATGATGTTGTCTTTTAACTGATGTAATTGAATTCTAGGTGGATTTTTCTGTTTTCTAAAAAACAATCAAGAAAACGAACGAGTGAGACCAATTTACACGAAATTTTCTAACTGTTGAAGTGTTTTAGCAAGTGGTATGGGATCTGAGTGATTGCATTGCGTCACCTGATAGGCTATATAATTCTTAAGAATTATCTGTATAAAGAAATATATGGGCCACTTTCTATCCCTTCCTCACGGACATCTACACTCTCCATAGTAAATTGTCGTAGGGGTTGGTTGTACTCTGCGTTAAAAGCATGATTGTATCCTGCGTAGGAATGGTTGTATCCAAATGACGTTTGACATCGGTGATTACACTTTGCGTTTTTCTGAAGCGTAAATTAAACCATTTTATCTACGGTAACACCTAACACCCCCCAATAACATGGTTTAGTATTATATTGTACCTTGAATAAAACTGGTTGTATCCTACAGTATAAAGTGGATATAGTACAAAAATAATATATTACATCCTACAGTATAAAGTTAATATAGGACAAGACAAAAATGATATAAGATTACCATGTTTATGTGAAATGCATTTATAAATACAGCTCAGTCCTGGGACTCCGTATACAAATTGAGGAAACAACGAACTGATTTGACGTTTTTTATATACGTACATGTAATGCCATATATATATATATATATATATATATAGCTGGTGGTATATTGCAATAATATTGATAAATATATATCCCCAACCAATGTTTTCTTGCACCTTCTGGTGTTATGAGATGTTAGTGAAATTCATTTACAATCAAATTAGATACCGAGGTCATTCACCAGCAGCACTTGCTCATTTAAACATGTACCTAATATACTGTTTCAACTCGACACCGACCAAGGACTAGAAGTGATAGCTTTAGCTAACAACTCTCTCTCTCTCTCTCTCTCTCTCCGTAAAGGATGTCTTAATCGTATGTATGAAAGATCATGGTAAATGTGAATTACATTTTCTGTTGAAGACGCATCATCATGTTGACAGATAAAAAGGGCGGTATTCACGATACGATTAATCTTATGGGATTAATCTCGTGCAAGAAACTTTAATTATGTTTCAAGTTCAGTTTGCATGCAATATTCATACACACGCACACACTACCAATGGATATATTGACGGAGACAAGATCTGAAAATAAATGAGGTTTAAAATGAACTGCAACGCTTTACGTCAGCTTATGAAGTATGTGAATAGTTGCAGTTCTTACTCTCATGTATTTCAAAACCTTAAATTCACATTTTAATTTTCATTTTTTGTTGGAATTCTCAGCCGTTAAAAAAGACGTAGTATGTTTATCAAGATTCATACGCACATTGTTCACAACTGCAGCGCATTCATGAAGAAATGACTATCATTACAATTTGTTGCACACAATGGAAATGTGATTATGTAGACATGTCTCTGATACAGCTCGATCACCAATAGAGCCTGTGTTGTTCACGACTGAAATTACGTCAAAGAAGCTCAAAGGCAATCTCTAAATAAATATTTCATAGAGAGGTGTGAAGGGGAACCCAATTCGAAACAATTAAGCTGTTTTTGACAAATATAAGGGCAATAATACCATCATTTTAAGACGAGCTGTGCTATCTATAGCTAATTAAACGCTAATGGTTTAAAGCATGTCTTATGAATAAGGCCATAGAAAACACCGTCTTCCCCAATTCACTAAAGAAAGCCAAGTCTGTCCTATTCATAAGGAAAACAGCTGTCTATAGATACAGGATAGACCAGTGAGTAACAGTGTTTTGCCAGAGTTATCCATATACAGCTTTCTGAATATTTTGGGCCCATATTCTACAATATGCCTTTTCCCTGCTGCTTTCAGTCCACCTTTGGATCATGAGAATACGTATGTAGCCGCCATTCTTATGGATCTCTCCAAGGCTTTCGACTGTCTCCCCCATGATTTGCTTCTCTTAAGACTTAAAAACACTACGATCTTGGAAACGAAGCCTTGTAAAGTCTTCTGGATAGTTATCTCGGTGAGAGGTATCAATATGTGAAAATTGGGGAGTTTTCTAGTTCATTTCAACCGTGAGTTTTCAAAGGTGTCCCTCGGGGCTCGATACTTGGACCAATACTGTTTAATATCTTTATAAATGATATTTTCGGCTTTGTCTTCGACTCTTCCATTTATAATTATGCTGATGACAATACTGTATCTTATGCTCATGAAAAAAAAAAGAGCAGATATTTTAAAGACCATCTTTGGAAATGATAGCCTATCCCTTTTAAACTGGATCAATTAATTGCAACAAAATGAAGGCAACGTACCCTGACAAATTCCAGGCAATCTCAGTAGGAAAGAGAAGCAAAGATTTAGATAGGAGAAACTATTCTACGTAGGGAATCGGAGGTTAAACTATTAGGGGAGACCATAAATTTTCAATTAAACTCCCATATTGCTGACATCTGTAGGAAGGCAGCTGAGTAACTAAATGTTTTGAAAAGAATAAGACACAATCTTTGTTTTATCAAATTTTAGTTACTGCCACTTTACCTGGCACTTTTGCTCTGAAAAGAATACCATAAAAATGGAAAAACTACAGAAAAGGGCCCTTCGTTTCATATATAATGATTATGTATCAATATATGATTAATGGCCTCAGAAAATCTCTTCTTCCAACCTTAAAAGTAAGGCGTATGCGTGCACTGCCTATAGAAACTTGTATAGAAAACTGTAAACAAATCCAGCCCTCTCTTTCTTCATGACATCATTGTACTTAAAGATCCTTACAGTTTTAGATATACAAATGCTGCCATTGTGCCCAGTTTCAGGACAACCAGGTATGGGTTGCAATCCTTTAGGTACAGTGCTCCTAAGATCTGGAACTCTTTGCAAGATGAAACTAGACATCTTACCACCTTAAATCAAATCAATGGTTTTTCTTCCACTTGGTCTGGCCCCTCATGTAACTGTAAATCATGCAGATCTTAGGTTCAGCGTACTTAGCTTTATATGCTGCTTAGAACTTCTCTTTTTATCTATGCAGCTTTTTATGTAGTGTGTTTGCATGGCTTAGTAAATCTTTCTTTTTTCTAGTTTATTCTGCATGCAGAGTGAATTTTTGAATATTTAGTTTAATTTACTATCTTTATTGATTTCAATTATATTCATATTAACAGTGTTCATTAAATTCTTATGACTATTCATCCAGCTTTCTATTTAAAATAGTTTGTGCTTTTTGCATTATTTGCAACAAAAATTGAGAGTTTGTCTGAATTTTACTGTTGATTTTTATGTACATCCACTCTTGATTGTAGTGTTTTTATTTCTTCCTCTAAATCTGAAATAAATGCCTTCCTATCTGTACATGTTTATTTTATGTGTGTTCTTTTGTTAATCTGTGATATGTCTGTGTATACATGCGTGCTATATGTCACATGTGTCTAATTAAGTTGTGCACCTGTGATATGTGTGTGTATATAAATGTATACATGCGTGCTATGTGTCTTTTATCTTTGATATATATGTGTTAGTCGGTTACAAAGCTCTACAGAGCATGTGTTGACTTGTTGATTATATATAATACCGACTTTAATTAAAATTTACTTACTTACTGAAACGCTTGAACATTTCTATATAAAAAGGATTTGTAGCATGATGACAATGGGGCTGCTTGTCGGTTGAGTATATCTAACGAAGTGGCTCAGTTAGGGTCAAGCATGTAAATACGAATACATTTTGTATCATGAAATAGATATTTTTGATATTGAATCAATAATATCTATTCATTTATGGAGAGTAATGCAGAATGTGGTATGAATTGCTCCATGGGTGTGCATACAAATAAATATGCAAGTATTGCATGCATGTCATTGTACAGGGACAAATTTTCAGAAGGGGGATGCGACCCAAAGTACATCCCCTTCCCTCCCGTGTGTTGAAGATTACAGAATGGCAAAACGACTATTTTTAGTAAAAATGTACAACTTAATAGGGGTGTGTGTTAGTAACCTCCGCAAACCCCCCTTTTTTTAAGTACATGCGGTGTGCTGTCAAAATGTAAATACCATGACAATGGGTGTCAAAAATGTCCCCCGTATGTGAATGAACACAGCTGGACAATCAGTAAGGCGATATATATACTTGTCAGTCTCCTGTACATGAGATATGATCTCCCCCAGAACCTGGGATTTCATTTGATAATTAACTGGTTTTGTGTATGTCTATAGGCATATTGAACCACTCTTTTATTCCTTATCATTATTCTTTTTACCTGAATCACAATTAGATACTGACATTTATAATTGTTTTCTTCAGTAGGCCTATTTCAGTGTGTGTGTGTGTGTGTGTGTGTGTGTGTGCATGTGTGTGAGAGAGAGAGAGAGAGAGAGAGAGAGAGAGAGAGAGAGAGAGAGAGAGAGAGTCTTTGAACATAGTCATTGTCACCACCTCCAAGATGTCATTTGTGAGTTTTCAGTAAGAAAGTAGCCTATAAGCTATATTGAAATATGAATTCATTGGGTTATTCCTGTAGAAGAGGTATCCAGGTGTTGCAAATTAACTAATCCCCTCTGTCCCCCTCCCCCTCTTTTCCCCCTTTGAGGCCCATGTAGGACGATTCCATTCATGGGGTATTAACATTTAATCGGTATAAATAAATCCCCAAAATATTTCGTCTCCATCAGTAAAAACAATTCATTTGATAAGATATTACTGAAATACTCATTCGCTTGTATAATTTCTGAGATACAAATATATGTGACCATAAAAAACATAAACATCAATGCCTACGAAACCCTAAATATATGGAATAATCCATTACCACACCAAATCCGGTTGCATCAGACTAGTAACGAACACATTTCCAAGGTCAAAAAGAAAGAAGGAAGATGGCAGATGTGAACACAAATAACGAAGAGAAGACGCCATTAAATGATGCCGCAGTAGAACCAGATTTAGACCCTAAGGCACAATTTATCAACGGGGGAAAGGAAATCGATCCACATGTCGCCATAGAATGCGGGTCGGGCGACGACGTGAGTTTCACGGGGTTGGGGAAGGAGGAGTTGATGCAATATGCCGACGACCCTTTCTGGAAAAAAGTGCGACTGATTTTGCTCATCGTCTTCTGGGCAGGATGGCTCGCAATGTTGGTAGCCGCTATTGTTATCATTGTTCTGGCACCGAAATGCCCATATCGACCCGACCTAAAATGGTACGACAAAGAGGCAGCGTACGAAATATTCCCACAATCCTTTCAAGACTCGAGCCCCAAACCAGAAGGTGCAGCAAAAGAAGGGGACGGAGTAGGAGATATTAAAGGTAAATTACACGTTTATGTAGAATGGATTAGCCTAATGCTTAATTTTACAGTCCCCACCCCTACCCCCCATTGCCCCAAGGAGCAAGCCTGGTTCCCGAGGCTTTCCGAATTGCAAACACAGACACTTCGGAAAGACTCGGGCGAATCCTTTGCCGGAGTGCGGAACGTTTCGCCCACAGGTATCTGAATTATAATCAATAAAGATACTAGATAGAAAAAGAAAAAACTATCTATATGTAGAAGTATTTATGAACATTGATAATGTCTTTTCCTCTTATTTCTATTTATATCTATTTGCTGATTAAAATTCGGATACCTGTATTGCTTTGATGTTTTCCCCCTTTTTTGGGTGGATTATTAATGCCCATAAACGTTCATACTGATAAAAAGAAGAAGAAAATCTTTTATAAATGGTTTCATTCTAACTGTACATAATGCAATAGACATAAAACACTTTAAACAAATTATATCCATTTAGATGTATCATGTAAGTGATATAATTAAGGTTAATAATTGCAACTAAAATTTATGTATGTAGGATCAGTATTGTTCATATATTCTAACCCGGGGTAAATCGGAAATCGTCAGATGATTCCTTTACACCATTGTTCAAAATTGGTTTAAAACTTGGGTGTAGACCACGGATCTATGCCAAAACAAGATGACAAACCGTATTATATTGGCGTAGACCACAACATTGAAAAAAAAAATAACACAAATTCAAAACATTGTTATTTACTTCTAATGTACTTAGAAAACATTTTCTTTCCATTTTCATTACAATATCCTCCTTTCCTCGTAATGTTTATCAGACAACAACTGGCCGGGGTTCTTTGGGATAACTCATTGCTTTTTAAAACCTAGAAAATTGGCATAGACAATTTTGTCTATCTCAATTACAATTGGCATAGACCAGTGTCATTTGACATAGACTCGGTCTATGGTTAATTTCGAACACTGTTACACTTCACTCAAAGGTACAAGCCACATGAATTCTGAATTAGAACACTGTTACACTTCACACAAAGGTACAATCCTGTGGCATTACATTTTCACAAAGGACAAAAAAAGGTCAAGATGATGCCGACTATTTTCTAAGTTTAAGTGAAAATCATCTGAGGATTGTATACTCCGCTTAAGACAACTCGTTTATAAAAACATTTGTGAATTTATGTACATTGTGTTATTCACAGTACAATTAAGCAGAAGTGAAATAATTATTTTCCAAGCATTAAAACTTTGACACATCTCAGATTTACTAGTCTGATTATTGAGGAACTTTGAAGTATTTAAACTAACCAGCCCCAAGGGACATGCACCATACAAAGCACTAGCCCAAATCCAAATTTTATTGGCCCCAGACCATTGGATCATCAATTATTTTGACTCCTTAGTTACGAAGCAAACACTACCACTGAGCTACTGTGTTTGGTAAATTAAACGTGCAAAAATATTTAAATAACATTGCCTAGATAGGAAATAAAAATATCAAACACAGTGAAAGCCCCGTTACCCTGTGCTGCAATGGGGTGGGAATATCGATGTTGTAATTCAATTTGAAAATTTGCAGGTATTGGGGCTCGTCTGGACTATCTGAAGAAGATTGGAAATAAGGTCCTCTACATTAACTCGATATATGAAAGTGATGATGATGACAACTATGCTGTTGTTGACCATAAGAAAGTGGACACATTGTTCGGGACAATGGGAGATTTTGACCAGCTCCGTAAAGCCAGCAAGAAAAAGGAAAGTATGTTTCACCAGACAGATTTTAGATATCCTACCCATTTGCTAGAAAACGTTTCTTCACAAAATCTTAAGTTCTCAAATATTTACATGCATGTGTTCATAGTATCATTTTTCAATGGTATACAAAGGACAAATCTAATATGAACACATACTATATTTATCAAGCTTCATAGGTACATTGTTTACAACTTCATTCATGAGGTAATGGCATTATAATTGATAAAAGATATCAAAGACAGAAACATCAGAAATGTAAATATTGCAAAATTTTATTTTGTATCTTCTGAAATTTGGTTGTTGTTGTTTTTTTTTTACTTTGTTACAATTAGTACTTGATATCTGTTTCAGTGCGCATAATTATGGACTTTATTCCCAATCACACTGGCAAGAAGAACGAGTGGTTTATGAAGAGTCAGAAGAAGGAAGGCATTTATAAAGACTTCTATGTCTGGGAAGCATGTGATCCAAATAGTGGAAGTTATCCTAACAACTGGGTAAATATCGAGTTTCTCTGTTCGTTTCCTTTAGTGACCAACAACTTTTTGAAACAAGGGTGGAAAAATCAGTAGGAAGATTTATTTGATATTTGGCTGAAAAGGTAGTTATTGGTAATTTTCAAATAAGCAGATCACCTTTGCTAAATATTGACATTGCTGACATAAGGCCAATTCAACTTAATTAGTAGATTATCATCCAGGGTCACCAAAAAGTATGGGGTGGGTGGGAGGATTTTATTTTTTAATTATTATTTTCTGAGAAAAATATTAATGACAAACAAGTTTTTGTCAACAGAAGTGCATCATTTAATGCCAGATGGATGTCAATCTATGCTTATTTCACAGACGAATTCCAGGTGAAGCTTTAATTTCAAACATAGAAAAATACCAAACTTCTTCAAGATATGAAGAATATTAATTCCTTCCTTTCATTTATGCCTGTAAGAAATTGAGAAAACCATACGATCTATTTTCTTCATGTTGCTATACCGGAAATGTAAATAAGATGTGTAAATACCAGAGTCAGACATGGAAAATTTTCCGGAAATCGCAAGTTCCGCAAAATAAAAAAATCCGGGTGGGCCGATTTTTGAGGGGCGGGCGGGGATGATAATCTATCAATTAAGTTGAAATGGCCTAAGATAATGATAAAGCTGTGTTCAATTTTCTGTAAAAGGTTTTATACTTTAAAATCCTGATGTCGGTAAAAAAGAGGAAATAATGAAAATAGTTTTGTCACTTTGTGTGTGTGTTTTTTGTGTGTGATTTTAGAGTGGTTTTATTTGTAAAAGAAGTTAATGTCATATTTGATGTTGATGTTAGAGGAGTGTTAAAGGAGGCAGGACGTGGACATATGATGACACCAGGAAAGAATGCTACCTCCATCAGCTGGAAAGTGACAAACCTGACCTTAATCTTTGGAATGCTGATGTTAGGAAAGAACTGGAGGTATATACAATGAATTTGGTCTTTGCTCAATCTTTCATTAGATTTATCAAGAATAGAGAGAAAGAGAGAGAAATCATGGATTAATTATGACTTTCTACACAGGGTATCTTGCGTTTCTGGCTTGACAAAGGAGTGGATGGTTTCCATGTTCTGAATGCTGAATATCTGTATGAGGATGAGAATCTTGGAGATGACATTCTGATTACTGGAAAAGCAGGAAATGTAAGAAATTGCAAAGAAATTTTGTTTTTATGCACAATGAAATTGATGTTAAAGATGAATGATGAAGATTCAATGTATGAAATGTGTTGTTGATCAATTTATAGTCAATCGTGTCAAAAAAGGTGGTCGATTTCCAACAATCTATTTGAGATTTAATGATTAATTATAATTGGCAAAATACTACAATTATCTTTCTTTTTCTCATTTATTATTCCGAATATTAGCTTTTGTTTCCATCATATAACCTCTCAGATGTGGTTGTCAGCCATTTTAACACACAAAATGTTAGGTTAATATGGTAAGCAGGGTTTGTTCTAGATCATTACATCACTAGAATATCCACAGAATATTTTAAGCTGAAGAATCTAAATTGCTAATAAAAATGAAATGAATTAATAATTTATCATTACACGGATTTTCAATATGTGTGTGGGAAAATCAAATTGGTCAAAAAGGAAAGCCTTTAGTGAAACTGAAAGTTGAGGATTATTTTGAAATGACTAGTCTGAGGCAGGAATAGCCAGTATTTTTTTGGCTACAGCTGCAAGTCTTGGAAAGTAAATTCCATTGTCCTTCCACCAATCAAAAATTGCCCCATCTGAATAAAATCTTGTACTTAATCAAGACGAATGGTTACTGATTTGTGATTATTTGTCGATCATCAGTCAACCGGTTACAATTATCCAATGTTGCTGATTATGATTTTCAACCAATTGAAATAACTCCCTTATTTATCTGACATTTCAGGCTTATGATGACTTTGAGCACAACCAGACCTTGAACCACCCAGAGAACCTGAAGCTTTTGAGTGCCTGGAGATCTGTACTGGATTCCTACAATACCAAGCCAGGAAGAGAGAAGGTCCTTGTAGTCACTGCCAAGGATGATTTAAATACCACAAAGATGTACTTTGATTCTGGTGCTAACATTGTACGAGTCACCCCAATGTCAGAAAATGGGGCATCCCTGGCTGAACGCATTGAGACCAAACTGATGGATGTCAACTCCAAAAGAGTTGGATGGATGGTTAGCAAGTTTCTAATGCATGATAAATGAAACAAGTTGAGTACACTGAATTCTGCGTAGAAAACTAATGAAAATACATTTCCAATTTCAGTATAGTGATAAAGATTCCAGTCGTTTAGCTAATCAAGTCCTGCCAGAACAAGTGAAAGTTATGCTGACTTTGCAAGCCACACTGCCAGGAGTTCCATTTAACTACTACGGAACTGAAATAGGAATGACTGACAGTACTACCTTAGCTGAACCCAAGAAGTATAGGACACCTATGCAGTGGAGTTCCGAAGGAAAAGAGTTTTCCGATATCGAACCATGGATTAAAATGAATCTTAATTTTAAGCAAGTTAATGTTGAGGTAAAGAAATTGTAATTGAACTTGAGCATATTTGATATCAATCATGATTCAAAATATGAAACTGTCAAAGTTAAATATTTTCATACTTTGTGTTTCAGACTGAAAGTGCTGTTGGGAATGATTTCAGTACTCTAAAAGTGTACAAAGAGCTTGCAAAACTTCGAGAAAAGGAGTCGTTCCAGTGGGGACAGATGAATGTTTTCAGGGATGGCAATCTCTTGATGTACACCAGAAAGGCTGAGGGATTTCCAGGGTTCCTGGTTGCCATTAACCTTGGAAAAGAGCCGGTGACTGAGTCTTTCCATGAAGCCACAGGAATACCTACAAAGGTTAAAGTCATATTCCACACCCACAGCGAGGACAACACTGCCTTCGACTTGTCTGTTAACTCCTATTTCCTCCCTTCATATCATGCTGTTGTTTTGGAATACGAATGAAATATTACTGGTACTCTGTTTTGAACTGAGATTCTGGGTCTAAATTGGACTCTTGTTGTATTTTCTGAGAGGGGGGGGGGGGGGGGGGCTTCTTTGTATCCAAAAATCTGTAATAGAAACTGCTGAATCTGTATTAATATCAATACATGCAATTTGTCTTGGAGAATAATAAATACCAGTACCTGATGATATTTCTGTATGAGTTTGCTGACTGTTGAAATTAGTGCTGAAAATGGAAAAGTTTAATAGGAGGAGACTGGAACTGATCAAATTTATTGAAAAGCTAAGTAGTATTTTTAAAAACTTCCAATTCAATAGTTTGAAATTTACCAATAATTTTGCAGAAAAATGTGATTCTACATTTTATTTTAAAAATACCATTGGGGAGTTTAGTATGTCTTATCGCCACTTCATACAAATAAGATGAATACTTGATCGGAATGTTTGTTACGCTACAACACAAAAATGAAGTGAAAGGTATGACACATACATGCATGCATGTTGTACGATAACCTCCGTGCACAGGGACTCGGCCCGTTTTGGGCCTGAACTCTGATACCATAAATATAGATATTTAATATTTATGGTATCGTAAAGTTCAGGCTAAAAACAGGCTTGGCCCCTGTGCCTCGGTGGTCGAGAAATGTTTTGAAATTTAAAAGCCGAGGCGTGTATTTCGAACAACATTTTGAGACCAAGGATGTTGTATACCCTGCAACATACACGAGAACTTTATTCTACTACGGCGCAAAAATATACAGCCGATCGTTTTGTCTATATAGCTACGAATTAGGTCACAGTGACGTCATGTCAGTTTCCGAAACGGCCTACATTGGGGTTTGGTTTTTTTTTGGTGACAAAAAATTTATAAAGGTATTCTAAATCTATTTTTAAAAAAATTAAGTATTTAGTTTAGTACTCTACATCGTCATAATGGCTGACTTCCTTATAAAATATGGATGAAAATGTAGATATCAGAAACATTTGTGCAACAGGGTTTCTCCCAACAAGAATAACGCAACGCTTGTAGGGTTCAGGTCTCGATATATATTTATTCGGACACAGTGATTGGACTTGACAGTATATTACTAAAGATAGCCCTGAAATATGATAAAACAACGATATAATACTAACTTAACAGTCAAAGCCTATCCTAAACGATATTTAATCTTACTGATTTCCATCAAGATACGTTTATCATTTAAGGGAGATAACTCTAAAGATACGTCATTTTGCAAAAATAATTTCTCCGTGAATATTGATATAAAGTAATTAACGAAATAAAACCCTTCTATGGGAAGAAGCTTCCCTCAGTGAATTTACAGCTCGGACAATATCATCAGGATTTAAGGATTGACTCTATAATTCAATAAAGTACCATGTATGTACAATGTAAAATCACTTTCATAAATTAAACTAAATATCTAATTGCTCATTTTGAACAAAGTCATCAAATACTTTTGACAAGCATTAAATCTATGTAAACTGATTTATATCACTTTACAATATAGTAATATATATAACTGAATTCTTTAATCAATATAATGAATAATTTTGACTCATTCATTCATTCTTTCAGTCATTTAGTAAAAGTGCAAATGGGAAGTTTATATTGCAAATATACAGAATAGACTTTTAATTAACTAGTAGCAATAGGAATTAGTATAAATATGTTACTTACCAGAAATCAAGGATTTTGTAGTCTGCTGTCAGTATTAACTCTTTCTCAAAATCACGTCTATTCAAATGTATGTCTAACTAGCTTCTGAATAATATTCAGATACTCAAAACTGGCTGTAAAACTATAGAACCGAGAAAACCAACCAAATGCAACTTGACAATCACTGACCAATAAAAACCCTTCATACAAAATGACCACACTCCGATCGGTCCTCAAAGTATATAAGTTGTAAGTGTACCTTTGTGTAGTGGTGTAAATAAACGGGTGGATCTAAGATCTAAATATGTATGAATATAAAAACACATATTTGTCAGTAATGGATTATCAAAACCTAATACTATTACAACCTCCCCCCAGTTACAGAATGACGTCCGCGTCATTCACCTGGACAGTTGTAAATATACTAAAAAAGTAAATAATTACCAGATATTTTTGCTCACCGTAATGCAAATACTTAGTAAACAATTCAAACAGCATAAAAGTACTTCTAATTTACAAGTTAAAATCAATGTGATGCTGATACAATGTTCACAAGTGCCATCTGGTATACTGAAGAATCTAATCCATTTAAAGGAACCTTTATCTATCAATCCTTCATGAACTTTGCTCTCTGCAACCACTCAGGCACTGTCTGGTTCATCATCACAAAATCCTTTGTCCAAGCGGGTTTCATCTTGTTCCTTGCTGATCGTCTTGGAACTGGGATTGGTGGTGTTGCAGTTATGGAAGGCTGAACATCATCATCATGGTCACCATGATCAACTTCTTCACCATGATTAACTTCATCATCATCACCGTCATGCTTATCCTCAGTCTCATCATCCTGACGAGGAACGTCCTCCTCTGGATCAACATCCGGAGCATCTCCTATCGACGACTGGTCGTCACCATCTCGACAGGAGGAACTTTAAACGGAGTTCTCGTAAATCACTGTAGGGAGACCTACAAAAGAAAACTCACTTTCTGAATCAGAAATAGAAACAGTATCATTAGAAGTTATACTTCTGATTTTCTGTCTGCTTTCCTTCTCCTCACAGGTTTAGGGGGTGGAGGTGGAACCGTTGAAAATTTGGATCCTATCGGCAACAAGAGATTCCTATGTAGTGTTCTACATTTGCCTTCGCCATCCTCCCGCTTAACCTTGTAGACAGGAATGTCTTGATTTCGTATGACATAAGGATTGTCTTCCCACTTATCCGCAATCTTATATCTTCCGTCATAGGCCACTATCCTCACCAGTACCCTGTCTCCTACTTTCAAAGTGGATGCACGTGCCTTCAGGTCATAATTACCCCTCTGACGTTGCTGGGAGAACTATGTAGCCTTCTGGGCCTGTTTGTAAGCTTCCTGTAATCGCTCCTTCATCTTGGTTATGTACTTGGTAGTTCACTGGTTCTCATCAATAGGTCTAGATATTCCAAACAGGACATCAACAGGTAACTTTGGTTCCCTACCAAACATTAGATGAAAAGGAGAAAAACTTGTTTCGTTTGCGGTTGAGTTATATGCATGTACTAAAGCAGATATGTGACTCTTCCAATCAGCTTTCTGTTCATTCTGCAGTGTCCTTAACATGGATAATAAAGTTCTGTTGAATCTCTATTTCCATTCCCCATTGGATGGTATGGTGTTGTCCTAGATTTGGAAATTCCTAGAATTAAGCAAAGTTCTTTTTAAAATAATCTTGTTACAAAAATTTGTACCTTGATCTGAGTGCAGTTTTTCTGGAATTCCATAATGTAAGATAACGTTGTTAAATATGGCGTCTGCAGTTGTTTTGGCAAGTTGATTTCGAGTGGGAACTGCTACTGCGTACTTGGTGAAATGATCAGTTATCACGAGAATGTTCTGAACTCCTCCCTTTGATGGTTCCAGGGAAAGATAATCCATACAGACCAATTCTAGCGGTTGTGATGTTCTAATGTTCACCATATCAGCAGTGTGGCAAGTCTGCTTACTCTTGGTGCAT
The DNA here is from genome assembly GCF_947568905.1 of Ostrea edulis. Taxonomy (NCBI): domain Eukaryota; kingdom Metazoa; phylum Mollusca; class Bivalvia; order Ostreida; family Ostreidae; genus Ostrea; species Ostrea edulis. The sequence continues at coordinate 51,328,961 of NC_079168.1, read as the reverse complement.
GTAAAACGTATACGGTACCAATTTTGATGCACCAGATGCGCATTTCGACAAATAATGCATCTGTCACAATTCTCAATCCAGGAAATGACATCTGTTCGCATTCTAGGCCAATAGAACCGTTGCCGAACCAGTGAAAGAGTCTTATCCCTACCCAAATGTCCCATTTTGTTGTGCAGCTGTTCCAATACAACTGATATGGATGACTTAGGGATAACTGCTTGTTGAATGGTCCTGTCTTCTGTTTTGACCTCTCTCCATAAGATGTTATCTCTGATGCAAAGCTTTGGAAAATTCCTGAAATAGATTAGATCAAAATCAGTTTTTAGTGTATCCTTACTAGGTTTCTTACCCGATTCAACTTGTTGTTTCCAAAAAGATATGATGGGATCGGCATCTTGAATGGTTTGCAAGTCAATATGATCCTCAGGTTCAGTAAAAGGATGTAAAAACTGGCAAATAGCATCACTGATGGAAAGTGTCTCCGCATATGGTTGTCCGATCTGGCAAATAGCTTTAATCGAGTCACCAGAAATTTCCTCACCATATGTTTCATGATCCAGTCGTGATAAACCATCTGCGTCAGCATTGGATTTCCCTGGTCGATACACTTTGTTGAAGTTATAGGATGCAAGAGCCGAAATCCATCGGTGACCAGTGGCATCCAACTTTGCTGTGCTGAGCGCATAAGTCAATGGATTATTGTCTGTAAATACAGTAAAGGGTTTACCCTGTAAATATTCCGAAAACTTTTCATATATTGACCACTTGAGAGCCAAAAACTCTAGTTTATGGGTGGGGTAGTTCTTCTCAGATTTGCTCAATCCTCTACTTGCATAAACAATCACCCTGTCTAATCCATCTTGCTCCTGGTAAAGCACAGCACCCAGTCCTGTTTGGCACGCATCTGTGTGAAGCTTAAATGGCTTGCTGAAGTCCGGGTAGGCCAACACAGGGGGTGATGTAAGCTTGTCCCTCAATTCATCAAAAGCATGTTGTTGTTCTTGGTCCCAGTGCCACTAGAGCCTACTTTGGGTTTAGCGTTGCTTCTTGATTTCTTTCCAACTGCCATAACGTCAATGAGTGGTCTGGCTATTTTGGCAAAATTGTGGATGAATTTACGATAATATCCAGCAAATCCCAAAATTGTTTAACTTGTTCAGAATTAGTTGGTGTAGGCCAGTTCTTTACCTTGGCAAGCTTGTCTGGATCAGGTTCAACTCCTTCCTTAGAAACAATATGTCCCACATATTTAACTCTTTTCATAAAGAAAGAACATTTCTTCGGGGAAAGTTTAAGACCATAATCTCTTATCCGTTGAAAAACTAGTTGAAGCCGATCAAGATGCTCCTGAAACGACGAAGAAAAAATGATTAGGTCATCCAAATAAATGAAACAAACTTTAAGATGGAGATCACCCAAGCATTGTTCTTGGAGACGTTGATAAGTTGCCGGAGCATTTGCAAGACCAAAACTCATCTTGTTAAATTCGTAGAATCCTAAAGGGCCTACGGTGAATGCTGTCCTTTCCTTGTGTTCTTCTGTTGTTTCTATTTGATGGTAACCTGATTTCATGTCTAAAACACTGAAAAATGTGTTTCCAGCCAACGAATCCAGAATTTCCTCAGTCCTCGGTAAGGCATAATTATGTCGGATGGTCCTTGCATGAAGTTGTCTGTAGTCGATGCATAATCTCAAGGATCCATCGCTCTTCCGCACTAAGACAACATTCGAGGAGAAAGGCGAGTGAGATGGTCGAATAATCCCTGCAGCAAGTAGTTCCTTGATGTGTGACCTGACTTCTTCTATGGCTGAAGGTGGAATACGCCTATACTTCTGCTTGAATGGTTTTTCATCTGCAAGTTCTATCCGATGCTGAACTTTGTCCGTTGTCCCTATATCTGTCACATCGGCTGAAAAGATATCTTGAAAATCAGTCACGATTCCTCATGGGTCAAATCATCAGGAAAATGAATCTTGGACAGAATATCATCCAGAGCCGTTGACCTTGACCCTGCATACATCTGTATCAGCCACCTTAACTGGTTGGATTTCACATAGGATTCCTCTTGGTGCTATGGATATTGTCTGTGTCGTCAGTTTACTCAGGGTGACAGGTATAACTTAATGCTCATCATAATTGTAGGGATGAAGTGTCGCTTCAATATCCACATCAACTGGCACACATGCTCTACTAGCCTGATGCTACATCACAGTCATCCTAGGGAATGGTATCTTCTTATCCACAAAACCATTTATGGTCATCTTACCATTTGGGGGAATAATCACTCTGGATGCCTCTGCACTCTTAACAAGTCCTAAAGCAAAACCATTCTTCTGCAATTCCTTTTCTCTGACATTTATGCAGCGGAATACCAAATACCACGGCGTGTGGATTGCAGCCTGCTGTAAGTATCTAGAGCCACATTCCTCTAATGAGACATCCATGAGACTCTGAAGAATATTGGTCCCTATCAAGACTGGTACATGGGAGTTATAATTACTGTTGGGTACAACCAACAATAAACAATCATGAAGTTTTTCTAGTGTTGGTACTCCATATGATGTCAAGTCAACACATACAAAACCAACATATGGTAAAAGTTGACCATCAGCACACTCTATACTAACAGTGTCTTCAATTAAATAGAGTGAAGTTCTGTCTGCGATAAATGTTGGTCATAGAAAGCTTTGCTGATTGTTGAAACTGTGGTTCCAGTGTCTAAAAGAGCTTTACACTGTATATCATTAACAGCCACTGACACCTCATTTGGTTGACCTATTAATTCCTGTTTTCTGGGACTTTCCTTCTTTGGACCAACCCCTCGTCCCCAGAAGCTGACTCCTTGTAGTTTAAAGGTTTTCTCTGGAAATCTGTCCTTACTCTACAACCAAGAGCTATATGTCCCTCTTGACCACATTTGAAGCACTTAATGGGTCCACTTGGCTTGTAACTTCTCTGTTCTTCCTCAAACTCTGAATAACTACCACGGTAACCCTGAGATCCTCCTTTACGTCCTTTCTTATTTAGTTGTCTAGGTTGATCATACTGCTGAGACTTCTGTCTGTTGTAGGAATAATTCTGTTCCTTCAAACTTTTCACCTCAGTTGTTAGTTGATTTATCTTGGCTTACAAGCTATCAAACCTGCCACTGCTTTCCTCTGTTTGAGCTACCTAAGCTGTAGCCTGTTTCTTGGTAATATCTCTGGGAGGTTTAGGTTGATGTTCCATTTCCACTTTTCTTACAGCAGAATGCAGTTCATCAAAAGTAAGCATCTTATCCTTAAGGTGTCCACTGATATCCTTTAGAGTAGACCGAAGTTCCTTAAAGAACATAGTTCTTAACATATCTTCAGATTGTCCACTGGGAACAAGTCCTTTACGCACAGCTTTACTCAGAATATCCTCTAACCTGCAACTCCAATCAGCACATCCTTCATTCTCTTTCTGTCTAGCACTGTCGAATTCTGATAGAATATCTTCCTTCTCATCCACTGTACCATATATGCTGTCCAACTTCTTGATAATGATAGAAACTGAAGCTCCTGGACCTAAATGCATAATAATATGGCTTGCTTCTCCCTTAAGAGATCTCCTAATAGCATGGTGAATGGCTTCAGGATGGTAGGATTCATTCATAAGACATTCCACTTCATACTTCCAAAGTTCATATGTAGATTCACTTTTGACATCTCCTGAGAAAGTAGAAATTCTTGGGTAATAGTGCTGATTTGTAGGTTTCCCATAAAAATTTGAAGGTGGTGGCAGTGGATAGCTCGCAGGCATGGCATAGGTTTGTGGTTCCTTCTTTACTGTAGATCCTGGGGTATTAGCCATGGAACCCAACCAATGCAAAAAATCCTCAGGGGTGTCTGCCTTTGGTTTTACCTTCAATTCTTTGAAAGCAGAAACAATGTTTACAATTTCCTGTGGAGTCATGAAATCTTCTTTCAACTCCATCGCATCCTCGTTCTGGGCGGTTGCCACCTCTTTCTGGTCCATGGGTTCTGCTTCCTTTTCAGGGATTGACATGGTTGTAAGAGTGTTTAATTAATGTATGATAACAAACTGTTCAACAACACAATATCACTACTGAATATATTTGCAAATTTTCTGCAGCAATAAAAAAAATGCTTTGGGCAAATAATTATTGTCAGGAATTTTATTATGCTATATATCATTCAAACCAGAATTCATTGCGTCACCTGATAGGCTAAATAACTCGAGATAGTAAATTGCCGTAAGGGTTGGTTGTACTCTGCGTTAAAAACACGATTGTATCGGTGTAGGAATGGTTGTATCCCGAAGTCGCTTGACCACGGTGATATCGAATAACTACAAGAGAGAAAGGGGACTGAGATCTAAATATCATCTTTGACGGAATCCGCATTTAATGGTCAATACCCCCTTCCCTTTTCTCTACAGTGATTCTAATATTTTCAACAGCCTGTGGACATTCTGAAGCTTCCGTTCGTTTCCTAATTAGGAGAAGGAAGTGCTTCCTCCGCAAGGCTCTTCTTTACCGTACAGGAGTTTCCAGCTACAGAATAGCCTGTTAATGACTAGCTGCAATAGTGTATTGGGGGGGGGGGGGGTATCCCGTAAACGTCAGAATAAAAAAAATCGGATAGGGCTACATTATTGCAGCTAGTTAGTGACGTAGTTGCAGTGTTATATTTATGGTGGAAGTAATGGACAGAATTTCCTAGAAACGTTTAACCCCCAAGAACCACTAATGTTCTATGCATCGTCACATTCAAGTGTTTACGTATCTCGCCAATATCCCACTTCTATTTCGAATGAAAGTCCACGGTACTCATTGTAAGTGACCAACATTCATAAAAGACAGACTAGTCCCGTTTCAGATGGACATGGATTCATGAATGTAGGTATTAATGTTTTGTGTATGTATTGAATACTTATATAAGCTGTGCTCTACATATACATTTTGTGCACTTCCCATGTTCAGGGTTTTCACAACTCATCGGTTGAATTTCCTTTACTCATCGATTGAATTTCCTTTACTCATCAGTTGAATTTCCTTAACTCATCGGTTGAATTTCCTTTACTCAATGATGCATATGAATGTAGCAAAAATCTTCTTTTGACTCGGAAGAATTCATGGTTTGCATTTATACACTAGTTACGCAATATTTTGAATATCAGAGATGAATCTGTTACTTATGGCAAACGCTCTACCACTGAGCTACCGCAACGGGTAGTGAAACATAAAATAAATCCAGTTAGAAATGGGACATATTGCGATTTATCCTATAGACGATTCAAAATGATCAAATAGTATATAATTACCAAAATTAGCTGCTTTTAAAAACAAATACATTGGCAACATTCGAAATGAAAACAGAAAAAAGTATGTTCGAGAACGATCTGGATAACGCCAAAAGCAAGTTTTATAGTTTTTAGTTCGATATACACGTTCACGGTTGAGTGCAAGGATAATGATTGTTGCTTAACCAACCGGATATAGGAAAGTGCCACTTTGAAAGGTTTGAATTATCTTATATGATGCAGAGGAATTTCAAGTTTGACAGGTCAAAAGTTGTTCCAACATCATGAACAGGTCTTGTATTTAGGAGGGCTGTGTATTGTACCAAAGCGCGATAACACTTTGCACGATTTCGTGGATGATTCAATACCTTTCCAACGGTATTAAGGTTGGGAAACGGGTTGAGAATATTGAAGAAATTAGAGCTTATATAAAAGTTTACACAAAACTCGGTCATTCGGTAATGCAGATTTTTACTGAATTGGGGGAAGTTTATGGGTCTGATAAGGTATCTTACGAGACAGTTCGTAAGTGGAGAAAGAAATTTCTGACTGGCACAGAGTCCGTCAAAGATGCAGCAAAATCTGACCTACCTGTAACAGGCAATGCAAAAGTCAGGGAAATAATTGAAAGTGATGACAGATACACGATTCGTGATATTGACAAAGCTGTTGGCATATCGCTATCGCGGGCGCATTTCATTTTGAAGCGTATTTTGAAAATACAAAAGATTTCTGCCAGATGAATACCGCATATATTGACGGATGACCAAAAACGGGCACGAGTACAAATCGCTAAGCAATTGCTCAAAATGTTTCCCTAATTCAATCAAAGACAATTTGCAAACATTGTTACTGGTGACGAAACATGGGTTCACTAGTTCGAACCAGTAAGAAAAATTGAAAACAAAATATGGCTAACTAAACACGGTAGAAGGCCCGTAGTTGCCAAAAGAACCTTAAGCACAAAGAGGGTTCTTTATTACATATTCTTCTCATGTGATGGTATAGCTGTACAAATTCCGGTGCCGAAGGGCAAAAGTGTTACAGGTCGGTATTACTGAGATGTTATATGAAGTCGGAGAAGGTTACCGTCTTGCCACACCCACGTCCACCATGCTCTCCAGTTCTAGCCCCATGCGACTTTTTCCAAAACTTAAAAAAGTTCTTATCTGATCGTCGTTACAAGTGCCGACAAGCCCTTAGCTCAGCCATCAGTCAGTGCCTCAGAGGTCTACCTAAATCAGCGTACCATGACATTTCAAAAATGGATTCAGAGATTTCAAACCTGTTCATTTCACCATTTGAGTCGAATGCTTGTGAGATATCGTACAATACACATTACATATCGAAAAGCCCTCGCAATTCCGAGTCTTTGTTTTCGCATGCGGCGGAAAAGGGCGATGTGATCCGATTGCTATATAATCAAGATTAAACACAACACGAATGTAATTTTAAGATTTCTGAAGTCTAATTTCTCTCTGTTGTGTAATCTGATTAATATATATAAGATGTATGATGTAATGTATGGACTTTAGAAAACACCGCGTTTGTACTACAAGAACCATAAATCCCCACCCTAGCATCCAAATCCCCGCTCCATACGCCGTACATTTTCCAACTCGTGATCCTCGACATCATATAGATAGTTTGGTTGTTTCACTAACATTAGCATTTTTACTATACGGGCTGGAACCAAGTCCGAGCAACTTGCAAGGGCCATGTACTTCACAATTTTCATAGAGGCTTCGTCGGCGGGACATCGCATGGCCTCAACTTTACGAAGGAGTCCGAGCGATGTTCCGATTGACATTATATATGTACGTATTTCGGTTGATCTTATTACCGGGTACAAGTTGTGTGAAGGCTTAATATCCACATGGATTGTATTACCGTTGCTTCCCAAGCTGCCAATTTGATTCAGAAGTGTTATTAAACGAGTGCATTAAAAGACTTGCTAGAATTTTAATAAGGATTAAGAGCAGATTGACGAATTATTTAGGATTAAAGCCTATGCAATGCATTCTGTTCTAGATTTCAGAATTGACTGCATTTAAAATTACCACAGGATACACGAAGTTGTGGAACTTAACCATTTAAATATGGACGAAAAAGTTTTGTGAGATATACATCATTTGACAAACCACTAATATTAAAATAACTATGATTGAAACACCCGTATTTGCTGTTGTTGGTTTTCAGCCTGAAGTACAGAGAGCCCGAACGTGTAACGTCAATTTCAGAATCCATAGATTGGCAACAGATACTGATTTGAGGGAACAAATGAAGTGGTTCAGAAACACAAACTTCCCGGAAAAAAAGCACCCTATTGTTACGAGTCGTACATACGGCGACATTCGTCCCGGAGGCTTGGAGAGACAGAGGACATTTGCAGGAAATACAGCATACTCAGCTGGAAGAAATGTGTTCACAATATCTGGGACCAGAATGGATGTGTCGCCGGAAAAGCCAAATAAACCAAAACTCTGGTCTCAAGAAGTATCCCAGTCCCTACCTACTGTGTCCGAGTGTTACACGCCACCCTCTTTGCCCACACGACCTCCTCCAAAGCGTACCAACATTTCTATCCGTAGGTCGCATACAACAGTTGGTGTAACTGGCTGGGACAGAACTGAACCTAGATCAGGTAGTGATCTTCAAACAGCAAGTGAAAGTAAGCTGCCACAACTGATTCAAGAAATCACACAACCAGAGAGGGACAAGTCCACGCAGACTAGTGCACAGCGACCTCGGGGTGGCTGGACAGCCTTTGCAGACAACATACCAACAAGCCGAAGAACCGCTAGAGGTAAAGACGAGAAAGAAAACATTCCAAAATTTTTGCCAGAGGTGATAAGTGCGCGTGAAAGCAACAGAAGAAACGAGGCCCTTCTTCCGGTGGAGCCTCTGCCATTCATTTTCACGCCGTCAACAGCAGCTTTGCCGGGGAGAACGTTCACGCCTGCCAATACTTTAGCTTCCAATCTAACACCAGAAAGTCGAAATACAAGCAAATCAAGGCGTGCACCTGTACCATTTCGAAATCCTGCTCATAATACGTTTATCTGAGCTGTAAAAATAAACATCTGTTGTCTTCCAGTTTCGATTTCTGAGGTGAACACAGATAAGCAAAGTTTTCGTGTTATTTCACGTTCAATAACATTTTTGATATGTGGACTGTGACTGTATGGAAAGACTTCTCAAGGGACTTTATGATCAATGGATACACACACAAAAATATGTGAAGAAACAATCATCCGGAGGATAAATATCTCTGTCTATATCATAGGTTTTTTCCATGATGTAAACCAATCATCAATACAAGAACTATAATATCCATGGAAATCTACGAAGGAATTGTGGGTGGTTTCATGTTTAAATATGAAGATCCCACTTATGGGGAAACTTCATGATAGGCTTGTATTTTGGCTACAATAACGATTTCACAAATTCTTGTAATGTTTCGAGTAACCACTGTCCTCAAGTGTATTTTGTACAGATCAACGTGCCATTTCCCATTTCTAACAATGCAGACTCATACTTGATCATATTTTAATCATCCTTGTTATCCAAAATCATATTTATCGTTACTCCCGTTTACAATGAAATGGGGAAGTGTTTAGCAAACGACAGACAGTGTACATCTAACGAGGAGGACACTGGGTCATGGTGTGGTTCTTGTAAATGAGGAACTCTGTCATCACCTGGACTTGTGTGACAAATGTTTTGTGTACAGTGCATGTCTAGTTTGATCACGCTTGAGATTTTTTCACAAAATTTGAACCATGATCCTTTATGATTTTAATATAGATGATTTACCATACTAGGACAAGAACTAATCTAATATTATAATTCTTCACGTTTGAATACATTTACTACTTGTAATGATGTTTGAAATACATTTTCATAATTTTTTTTTTTATTTTCACCAGTTACAAATTAGGAAATATTCTAGTAGAAGACATTTATCAAAGGGTCATTCATTGCATACACATTTTTAAATGTTTTTGTAGAAATATACTTTCTAAATGACTTGTCAAATATAATTGTAGTACAGATACAACATAATCACCAGAATTAAAGATTTTAAAACCTCTCAAAACTCGGTATTTCATGTATAAATTGTGTTTCATAGTTTTCTTCCATTGCTAGTGCATGTGATGTTGTTCAAAGTTAGAGGCCAAATAAGTCTAATTTGATATTTAATTGAAATATCAAGTTTTACATACTTCATAGGATCTTGCTTTTTGTACATCAATTATACACTAAAAACATAAATGAAAAAACAAATGATCCAATTGGTCCTCTTTCTCACAATTTATCACTTTGATAATCTGATGCATGTCATTGGAACTTTGCCATTATTTTCCTTGCGAGTAGTATGTACTACCATTGCAATGCCAGCAGTCGTGTATCAACGGATAGCAATGATGCCACACTCCAAGAGTTTCTCAATCTTTGCAGCAATTTGTGGATTCTTCAAATGCCTTGAAAAAAAATGAAATTAAACTTTAGAACACTGGTATCCTGTATCAATTTGTAAAATTCGTGATTCTATATACGGCCAATTCAACTTAATTAGTAAATTATCATTTGGAGTCGGAAAAAAATATGGGGCAGGTGGGAGGATTTAAAATTTTTATTTCCCCCGAGAAAAAAAAATAATGACAAAAGGCATCACACAAAGTGTTAATCAACTTAATTTTCAAAGAATCCTTGGTAGAAGATATAAAACCAACATTCTGTGACTGTAATCATTTACTCATGTCACTGGGAAGCATATTTGTTTGAAATAATAATTTCGAAAATAAAAAAAAATTGGGGCGGGCCCTTTTTTTAATTGGCCAAATAAATACTTTTTTTAAAAAACACAAAAATATAGAATGCTACAATGCATCCACATATTTGAATTCCACCCCTACCCCAGTTAAATTCACAGTAACAAGTCGAAAAAGAATCTTAGTCCTGAGACACAGCAAATGAAACTGCTTGAAGTGAAATCTACTATAACTGCAAGTGAAATCTAACATTACTGCAAATGAACTCATTTTCAACAACAAAAGGGGAAAAAACAAGCATTCTGAGAGTATTGCATGGCAATACATAGTCCCCTACCAGTTGCAAAAATCACTGTACCACAACAATATTCAAAGTTCATTATGTAGGTTATGGTAAAAGGGAAAATTGGGGAACCAGGATAGGAATGGTTGGAAATCAACTACTATTCGAGTAGAGACGCGACCAAGAAAAAAGACATTTATAATTAGGTTTAGGTCTTTAACCAAGTCAATAAACTGTGACATATAGATTATCATGAATAATTTAGCTATATTGTAGTATTACTATGCTAGAAGTTTTAATGAGTGTAGTATTCTTAATTCTTATCTACAGAGATAAGAAACTTGGATGTAAACTAACAATTCATGCTATTTTTCCACATCCAAGGGCCATAACTTAATGGAAAATCAACAGACCAAGATGAAATTCAAACTTGATCTGTAACTTGTTATGGCAAAGCAATGTACCTAATATCAAATGAATATCTGCAAGCACAACCCAAAAAAGTGCGGAAAACTGATAATTCATGCTATTTTTCTAAGTCCAAGGGCCAAAACTAACTGAAAAATCAACGGACTGAGACAAAATTCAAACATGATCTGTAACTTGTTATGACAAAGCAATGTACCAAATATCAAATGAATATCTGCAAACACAACCAAAAAAAGTCTGGAAAACTGATTATTCATGTTATTTTTCTAAGTCCAAGGGCCATAACTAGGTGAAAAATCAACGGACCTAGACAAAGTTCGAACTTGATCTGTAACTTTTTATGGAAAAGCCACATACCAAATATAAAATAAATATCTGCAAGAACAGAGAAAAAAAGTGCGGAAAACTGGACTGACGGACGGACAGACAGACGGAGCGTAAACCTAAAGTCCCCTTGACTTCGTCGGTAGGGGACTAAAAAACCAACAGTGGAAGAGACCAAGTCTGCACTTGCAGCTGTACATTTCTGTGGGAACTAGAACTGTCCTAATGGGACTAATACCCCCCTCCCCCCTTCAGGCCCCACATTGGATGGTGGGAAATAGTGAATTTGTGTTCATTAGAGAATAAAACATCCTTTTGTCATAAAGAAGACTTCTTGAGAGCAATTAATGTAAATGCAAGGCTATATATTATGCAGTAGAGCATTACTCGGAATATTTCAGATATGCTTAATATAACTTTTGAATATTATTTTGTGTATTCAACATACAGTACATGAGTCAGTGAATAACATCTTTTATTAACAAAATCATATCCACAGACAGATGGGCAGACAGACAGACAACTAGACTGAGAATTCCATTGTACCCTCTCCTAAACTTATGAAGTAGTTTCTATAAAGGAATATATCGTTACAAAATCTATCAGAAAAGTCCATTAGACCATAAAGTTGAAAAAAACACACCTGTAAAATAAAAATATCTTCCTACTGTAACAATGTTAAAGAATCTCAATAAAAATGACAGGTGCGCAACTTAGGTCTAATAGGATATACGCTGGACAATAATAAGATCCCCCTCAAAATGGAAAAAATAATTTCTGATTTCCTTGAATTCATGTTATAAAATTTCAATGAAAATAGCAGGTGCTTAATTTCATTATTCATATAAGATATACATGTACATAAAGTTTTAATCATATCTGTTCATTAGTGATAAAGATGCTAGTGAACAAATTATGTCTACGTACAGTCAGATGGACAAGGTAATTCCTGTATACCATCCCCCACACACACACAAAATTTGTTTGCAGGGTATAATTATCAACCCATGAAGGTTAAAGGAGAAGGAGTTAACAGTTGGTTTGTCGTTAATCAATGAAGTCAAGAAATAGATACACTCACTCTCTGACTGCATTTGGATCTTTCTGCATTTGTTCTAGGATCATACGCATGGCAGGGTCATTTAGAATGGCCTGAACTTCTGGATCTCCCATGGCTCGACGTCTCACCGCCTCGGGGTCATTCCCTTCGGCCATCATGGCATCACGATATCCCTTTTGAGCCTCCTAATGGAAAGGAAGAAAAATCATTATGCTGTCAAATATTCAACACTGTTATCTAGACCTCTCAATTTATGTGGATTGTTGGGATTTTATATTTTCAATGGGATTTAATTTTGTGGATATGTTTTCTGTACATTAAAACACAACATAATTTGTGTATTTTGTTGTGGTTTAAAACTCGTGGGAAAGGAGTCACCACAAGAATTGAGCCCCTACAAAATCTAATGCTTCCACGGTATTCTTTTAGTTGTTGATTCACATTCATTTGATAGTACATGCAATTCTCATCTGCCCATCTCTTTACCCCAACTTTGTTCTCATTTTTCATAGAAATCTTAATACATACTTGTCAAATAGATGAAATGGGATGTTTAGCAATTGTCTGCTTCTCTATCTGAGAATACCCGTTATTTGTTTCAGCCTCTCCAACAAAAATAACAACATCACCATGTTTTTGTTTACTCCATTGATGTTTCAATCCAGAATCATATCAAAATTATTTTGACACATTTGATCTAGAATTATGCAATTTGATGTTCTTATGAATGAGTAATAATATATCATAAGGATAAATGTGAAATTTTATGATTGATACACCCTCTCTATGATTTCGCAAGAGCTGCAAACAGTGTACAAAATTCACTGTCTGTCAAGCAAACAGTACTCAAGATAGTGAACAAACAATGTCTTGTTATGTTCAGTTTGAACCTTGACCTCAAAATGAATAGGGGATATCTATTCCTTAGGAACAAACAAGCCCTCTTTTTTTTTGGGGGGGGGGGGGGGGGGGGGAAGAGAGAGAGAGAGAGAGATAAAAATTGCGTTCTAGCCCAAATCAAATATTATGTTGGCTATTCATGTATTCTGGCAGCCTCCAAATCTAGTGAGTGAGAGTAGTCCTGGAATGATTCCTAGTTTCCTACGTAATACCTTATTGTGGTCATGCTCAGTCCCAGGGATCATGGTGTAAACAAATTTACAATATGAGAATGCTTGTACATAGTGGTGTTCCAATCATCGATTATGAAATTCTTGCCGATTCCCATCACTACTTGTACAGTAATTTTACTAATTGTACATTCATGATTCTTGAAAAGAATAATTTTAAAAGAATAGCCCTATGTATTGCAATGTAAAACTTCAGCACCTACTGTAGCTCCATCCTGGCCCTAAGAATCACAGTGAACCTGAATCCATACTGCATGGGGATTATTGCATACGAATTTTGATGTTTTAAAGAATTGAAACATATTCCTATGTAAAATTTCTTTTTGTGAGCCTATGAAAGTGTAATGTGAATAAACTTGAATGTCTGCTAATTGAGGATGCTTGCTTATCAATTTTATCAACTTGTATCACTGTGATTCTTGAGAAGAGTTTTTTTTTTTTAAAATTCTGTATTTGTGCTTTCATGTATTGGCTTCTCTGACTTATTGGTTCTTGAAACAAAGATTCATAATACACCATTCTTTTCATATTTTTCCTAATTGTCTCCCCTTGAAAGAGGACATGGTCCTTCATTTGAATAAATATGGATCCTATTCATCCAAGGATACTCTGTGCCAAGTTTAGTATAAATTGGCCCAAAAGTTCTTAAAGACCCATCTCATGACCGTAGGGTCAGTGAAAATGTAGGCGGAGCCTAATCTAAACAGATGTTATTTACCTGGAGTGGCCAGGGTCTACCAAGGAGTTAATTGCTATATTCCATGGCACTCAAAGTAATACACAGAGACAGAACATGGTAGAAATCTACCTGTCCATGCTTTTTTATAGTTTTGATATACACAGGACCTGTTTCAGGGACCTCTGCAGAGTTTCTGTGGTCATAGTGTTTGAATAATGGTTGTATTCCTAAGGGTACCTGACACACATTCTACATGTGCACCCCCTCTTTCTCTCTCTCTGTCATTGACTCAATGAATAATTTCTGTTATAAAGGTATCATAAATTGATGACATAAATTATTTCAATAGGTTACAAGTTTTAGAAATTATTGTGCAAATTATTGTTTGATTTCTGATTGTGTACTTTATAATACATGTACAGGTATATAGAGGGGAAAATTACAATTATATTGAAATTGCATTGTTCAGGGGCCTTTTTAAAAACAATTGAATTACAAGAAAGTAGCAGTTGTGGACAGGTCATTGCTATCAAAACTCAGGTATACTGGGTTTCCTCAAGATCTAAAGAATGCCTGTAGATACTGGCTGTTATTGTTATCAAAACACCTCTCTGGGGTAGCCCCAGACCACAGTGTCTGCAGATGTCACTCCACCTGAGATCTATTGTTAAATGTTTGATTGGCAGGCAGCTTACAATTTGGGGGTGTCAACTTAAAATTGGGCCTTTAAGTTGAAAATGTGAGGAGTTTACAGACAGACAAACTTTGAGGAGAAGTGATCACAACCCTGCTGAACAATCCCACTATCAACCATGGTTGGTGGTTACATTCTCTGGTCCTTGGAAACCTTGGTTTCCAGTCAGTGCATCCAAAGCTTCTTTATATATACACACCCCTCCCCATGAACAGATGACAGGCATGCAACAGACAAACCCAAATCCTCCCCTGAACTTTCAAGTCAGGGTCTTCATACCAGGGTCATGAGTATCAATAGCTGAAGAGCACCTGTATACACCTACCTCTGACTTTGAATCAATCTCCATCGCTTTCTGATAGGCAAATACAGCTTTGGTTGGTTCCTTCATTGCCAGTAGAATACTTCCTTTTCTGAGATAACCTTTTACTGTTTAACAAACCATAGTTTAAAAGAGGATATATAATAAATCACATGCTTAATATATAAATACTATCTTGATAAATCAGGTAATTAAACATTTCATTGTTTGCTAGAACTGAAGCAAAATTTCACACCAAATGAATCTACTATAAAGACTCACTGCTTAACTTTGTAATGTTAACACTTTCTATCTAGTAATTAAGAATTAACAGGACACCACGCATGCAGTGCGCTGACTGTAGGATCAATCACTCTACAATGGAGGACACTAGGCTAATTAGGAGCTACATTCTGAAGACTTCAAAAAGTAGCAACACAGCCTCTAGACTAGAGAATGCTGAAAATTCCTTATTATACATGAGTAATTAACATTCATGTTAATTTGCAGGAAGCCTCCATTGCCAACCAAACGTTGATTTCTCCACAGGGGACTAAAATGAACTGTTTTCATGTGGTAGCAACCCAGGCCCCCAACTTTAAAATTCTAGGAGCAAGGAATGATATTTGGTTGTTCATAAAATATAACATAAATTTCAGAGCTCCCCCCCCCTAAAATATATATGTATATATATTTCATGTCAATGTTACAACTTTTTGGGATGAATTGAGATGAAAACAAATTATCAAGCGAGCCACATTCTATTTGTTTTCCATTCAGAATTGAATATTTGTTTGCTTTTTCTTATGAGCAATTATAAGTAAAGTACTGGTAGTGCTAGAACCTATAAAGGGAGAAGATTATGGAATTGATGCATAAGTTTTCAAATACAGAAACAGCAGAGAATTAGGGATAGACATTTCTGTTTCAGTTGCCCTTTTGGAAAGTAAACTCAAACTTTTACTTGTCCAAATGAAAAACTTTGTTGTCCAAACATTTTAGGCTCAAGTCTATTTTTATTCAGTAACTCAATAAAATATGTACAGGGATGCTATAAATTCGGTATGCTGTATTACTGGTAAGTAAAGACAAAATGCAAGTGAAATCACCGCATTTCTGCCACAAGGTACAAACCATACTTTTGTTAGTGTCAATTAAACCCTGATTGTAACGCCGCAGGAAACTCATGTTTTCTTGTAAATTCACATTTCTTTTTATTCTCAACATTGCCTTTTCTTTTATCATGTTCATTCTGAGTGATTTTCCTACTAATTAAACTAAAATACTAATCATTCTCTCACAAACATGAATAAGATAAATTGTACATCTGAATGACTTATGTACAGAATAAGATACTGTACAACTTAATAGAAAAAGGTTTCTGCTAGTTCTGTAAAGAACTGAGCTTTCACTTGCCCTGGGCAATCAGACAACCTTTGATGTCAATCCTGGAGAATTTGGAATTGAAAAACATCTTATTTGATACCGACGTGATACAAATGAAAACTAGTATTTGAGATCTATGTAGTCCTTGAAATCTTGGTTGTAACTAGGGCGACCATATTATGGAATTTAGTAGTACTGAGGAAACAACAGGTGTCGTTGGCAACCAGGAGACAACTTATTTTAGTTCCTGTTCCATTTTAGCATTCTGATCACTCCAAAAAGTAACATTTCTTTTAGACCATTAGAGGCATACCTGTCTTCAGCTTCCACGATACATGTAATGTATATTTTTCTTTCAAAATCTTAGCCCTCTCTTTACAGAAGAGAAAAACTTACTAAATTTTGGATCCAGTGCTATACATTTGTCACAGTCTGCCAAAGCTAGGTTGAACTCCATTAATTTTGTGTAGCAAGCTGCTCTATTGCTGTAAAGTTTAGCATCATCTGGGTTTCGCTTGATTGCTTCATCATAATGTTTCTTGGCCTCAGGGTATTTTCCTGTTCAAATGAAAAATATTGTTTATCTGTACACTGTAAATCACCTTTATAACATAGTCATTATTCTCTTCAAAGAATTTATAGGTATTAGCTTTGAAAAGCTTTGAATCATACTAAATCACAATGAAATTTTGTGATGTTACATTGTATGTCCTGCAAGTGTCGTGCGGCACATTAAGACACCGAAGAAACCATTATTATTAACAACTGTAACGTTTCATCGACTTTGCCAGTTAATTTGAATAACGAAGCATTCAAGTTAATGTACAAGCATAGATTACTTTTGCTGTTAAAGAAATAATTGGCCGATTCAACAAGAACAAGAGGTACTGTGAACAATGCTCACTAAGAATACCCCCGCTTACCCCAATCTCCCAAAGGGTGTTGTTAATAGGTATAAATTACCTCTTTCCTGAGTGTAAAAATATGGTATGCCTTTGTAGAAGAAAATGGAAGATATAGTCCAAACACAAATCCATGGCATAAACCTATAATTTTGACCTTGAGATCAAAGGTCAAGGTCATAAAAAGGTCATGAATGTACATGAAACATAGTCTCATAGTGATACACCCATATCTTATGGTATGACCATGTCAAAACCCTATAATCAATTTTGACCTTTTGGTCAAAGCTCAAGGTCATATAGAGGTCATGAAGGTACCCGACACATCGTCTCATGGTGATACACTCATGTGTCAAATATGGTATGCCTATGTCAAAGAACAAAAAAGTCATGGTCCTTACACAAATCCATTGTAAAAACCTTTAATTTTGACCTTGAGGTCAAGGTCATATAGAGGTCATGAAGGTACTCGAAACATCGTCTCATGGTGATCCACCTGTGTGTCAAATATGGTATGCTAAGTCAAAGAACAAAGAAGTTATGGCCTGGACACGAATCTGCAGACAGACAGAGTGATTCCCATATACCCCCCCCCCCCCCTTGAACTTCGTTCGGGGGGTATAAAAACATTGACTTTGATTTCTTTATATTTTAGTATTTCCCACAAGATGAGCACAAGATATTCAGGTTATTATTACTGGAAATCTGGTCATTTTTGCAGTCAGTTAATTTTGAGTGTGTTTGTGATTCAGTTGGAGTTTTTCTAAAAATAAATCTACTGTATAAAATTCCTAGATCCGTCAACGACAAAAAAGTGTGCTCGGTGGTTATTCATACCTATTGTAGACCATGTCATTTTTGGTTCCTATTTCTAGCTATATTCTATTAGATCACAAATTAAAAGGTCTGACTTTCACTTGACAATGTTGAGTCATAAATTTGTTACATAATTCAAACATTTACCTCCCTGGAAAAAAGCATTTCCTTTATTCTTTTCCTCCAGTGCTACCTCTGGATTTATGTAAGCCAGGCGTTCTTTCTCCTTCATTCTCTTGTCTATCTGTAAAACAAATGGGGATAAACAATTGACCAGGGATCTTAAACATCTCCTACAGATCCTTCTGCTCAAGAAAAAAAAACCCATCACATTTGTTTCTCTAAAAACAGATCCTTCTGCTTAACCAAAAAATAATAATTTAATAAGATGTGTTTGTGAAACACAAATGCCCCCGATAATGGCCAATTCCAAAGACGGCTAAGGTCACAAGGACAAATATCTTGGTACCAGTAGAGAGATCTTGTCACAAGAAATGCTCATATGCAATATGAAAGCTCTAATATTTACCATTATTGGTTATGACCAATGTTAATTTTTTAAAAAGTAGGTCAAATGTCAAGGTCGAAAGGTTTAGGACCAACAGAAAGGTCTTGTCACAAGGAATACTCATGTGAAATATCAAAGCTCTATTACTTACTGTTCAAAAGTTATTAGCAAGGTTAAAGTTTCAGACAGAATTACTGAATGACGGACAGGACAAAAACAATATGCCCCCCCCCCCCTTTAGATCTCGGGGGCATAAAAAAACACACCACAAATCTATTTTTAGTAACACCTATGACCCTAGAGGCAATAATTTCAGACAAGTGTTTATCAAACCATAGACATAAAGCAGAGAGATTGTTGATTTGTGATTGTCAACCTTATACATTTATTTTTATTGGCAGTATCTCCCTAGGATCGCAGCGTCCTCACTAGGATGCATAGAAAACAACTTCTGATGTAAATAACAATGTAAACAATTCTCAAGGCAAAACAGCAGATTCATGACAACTGGTAGCTATTCAGCTTTTGAAGGAAATGACAGTCAGATATTGGAGGTTGAGGCCTATTATCAATTAACAGAACAGATTTTTTTAGACCAAGGGATGAGATGTAATCTTGACCTTGAATATTTTTTTGTAGATGTCAGTTGATTTATTAATAAATAATACAAAAAAAATACACACACAAAAATGGGATTTAAGAGTATTCAGTCTAATATGCATATATATTTTACATTGTTGTTCTGCCTTGAGTCTTGACAGATGTTATGTTGGCCCCTATTTTGCATATGATTTGAGTATGTATAACCATAAACTTCCACATGGCCACAGTGACCGATTTTTGATTCTCAACCCCCACCAATGCATTAACTGACCAAGTTTTATGGCCTTAGGCCTCACAGTGTAAAAGATAGGATCCGACACAATTTCAGTATGTATAGGCATAAAATTCCAAGAGGCCACAGTGAACCATTCTTGGTTCTCAACACACCTTCCCCCAAGATGCATATGATAGGTCTCATAGTGTGAAAGATAAGGCCCGGACAAGAAAAAAAACGAACAGACGGATGGATGGACAAGCCTAAACCCTAATACGGCTCATCAAAAGACAGTCATATAATAAAAGTACACCAACAAAAGGAGCATATGTAAAGTCACATTCACTTATCAAAAAGCTGACAAATCCAAGGTGATATTATAAATATATTAAACATATCCATCCAGTATTTATACATCTGGCCTTGAAAATCAACAGCTCACCATGGGAACAAGTGTGCAAAGTTTGTTGAACCCTAGTGCTATGGTTTCAACATACCCCATTATATAAATAGGCAATCCATTCAACATACCCCAGTATACATATGAAACCTCTTTCCTTATGGTCCAAAAGTGATATAGCTGAGGATAGTGTTGACAAACAGAAACAATATGCAACACCCCCCACTCCTATTTGAAAAGCAGAAAAGAAAAACACACCACAGAGAACAGTCATTCCCAACAACTATTATTTCACAAAAAGTGTCTAGTTGTCAAAAACTACTGCCCATGTAGAACACAGTTTATAGTACCCTATTGCTTGTACCAATGAAAAGGCCTTGTTTATACAGTGCAAGAAAGCCACCTCTCTTTAAATTACTAAAAAAATAATAGGCAATATTAAAATTTTAGGATGTGATATAATGTTCAATGTCTTCGTCAAAAGGTCATAAGCTGGGTCACTGTTAGAGAGGACTTGTCATACAGATTACATCTACAAAATAATGATACAATCCATAGTTAGAAAACAAAGACAATGGTTAAGTTTATTACCACAAAAGGATAGGATTATATTACACTTCTTTAATAAACTTGTTATTGTTCCTCAACTCGATGTACTTCATTAAAATACTTACTTCTACAATTAGTTTAGAAATTTCTGGTGTCCGGTGTTCTGAAAGAGACTTATTGAAGTAGCGAAGAGCATTTTCTTCATCCTCCTTCTTCAGGTATGCCTTACCAATTCTTGCTAGTGCTCTATAAAAAGTTCAGAACAGATTGCAAGTCACAAAATGAAACAAGTCACAAAATGAAACAAATCAGTTTAAAATTGTCCTTTATCTTAATAATTAAGGTACACAACCCATATAACTGAGCCAACAAATTATATTTCATCAATGATACAGCAGATCACGAAAATCCTGGTACATATGTATCATACTGAAGGATTTATCATTCAAAATGATCAAGAGATTCTGTCACAGGTGACAATACTTTGATAAAATACTTCTCATCAAAATTGGTATTTGTGTCAAAGGGCATAACTAACTTTTCATGACTAAAGGTGCAGCAAAGATTTTATTACAACATGAATTTTCAAAAAGTCCATGGTAAAGAGATGTACTGATATATGTATCCACATGCAGTTTGCAGTCTATGTAACCTGTAGTTAATGTTGTAAACTTTCTTTCTTTTTTGAATTTCCTTCTTTATAAACTGTCTTACTGTTATGCCCTCTGGGCCCAAAATTGGAACAAACTTATCTTATCTTATCTGTATAGCCATTACAAATAATATTCTATGAAGAACAGAACTGCTCACCACTGAATTTCATTAAAAGAAATGGCATCCTATTTAAACAGAGGAGGTAACCCATATATAAAACAAAATGACCCTTTTACATGAAGCAGTTTATAAAAGTCTAAATTGTCCCAACTTGTATCACCATCTTCACAAGTCAAGGGTTATTGATTCGTTACCTCGCACTAACCCTTGACATCAGTGGCTATATAAAAGTTGAGCTCAGTCTGATTGTTTCCACAAAAGAGTGGGAACCAATGAGAATGCGGTTCTATTTATAACAACACAAAATGAGAGATTCAAATAAAAACACGTGTATTGATACCTACAGTTATGGCTATTTCAATCGTTTAAGCAATATTGTCTTAAGCAAAAAGGTTTCCAAACTTGATCTACTATCAATAAATGTAATTAGTGGTGTGAATATTACAATTGCGCGTATTTATCAATACAGCAGTATGAGATCGCATCATTTGTATCCATGTACACCATAACAAGATGCAGTGATTTCATTGGATGTTTTATTTATAGTAAATTGCGTAATGGTCTAATGTGCCCACCTTTTATATAGCGACTGATGTCAAGGGTTAGTGCGAGGTAACGAATCAATAACCCTTGACTTGTGAAGATGTTGTATCATATAAAATGAGTAAATATTGCTTTCATTCATGATCAATCAAAGTAAAGAAAATACTGAGTTTCATATTGTACAGAAAATATTGCCATAGTAACGAAATGGAAACAGAAGAGCCAAACGCATTGCAATATTATGCATACGATGTCACGACTTAATGTCAACTCCGTTATATACAATACAGAGAATGTTGATAAAGCCAAATGTACCAAATTGTATTTTACAAGAGAAACATATTATTTGCCTTTATGGTTCCCGAACATAATAAGCAAAATATTTATTAATATATAGATTATATAGACTTGGTCTTACATCAATATTTTGAAATTTGTGGATGCTGAGGTTATTACGGGTTGTTTAGCTACAATCCATAGCTTATTACTTCCCATTTGCGATTCACTAGTTTGAACTATAGGCACATAGGTAGCAAAAATGTTTTATTGTTTGGCCAAAAATGCTAATAGTGACATTTTACAATTTCTAGCATGTTTCACATAACTTTTATATTTTCAGTGAATTTTTGAAGATAATCGAATGTATAAAACATTGAATATTGGTATTGCTCTGTACTTTGGTAAAAAAAAAATTCTTGAAAGAAAGAGACATGAAATGTTTTTAATTGGGGCAGTTTAAAGGGGAAAATGAACAAGAGGCCCACAGGCCTTATCAGTCACCTGAACATTAGTTAAAAGTATCACTAGCCCCAAATGCTATGAAATCTATAATAATATTCCTGTTCTGCATTTCTGTTAAAGCTAAATTCTAATATTCAGCTGCAGTATAAAACAAGATGTGAAGATACAATTTTGGTAGAGGCCTTCTTGCTTGACATGACTATGCATTTAGTTTTTCTTACAAAGTGTGTGGTTTTAGAAAAGATTTTTGAAAATTTGTCAATTTTTGGCAGTTTTTGTTCTATCTCTAAGACTCCAAAGTTTCAGGAGTCCCGAAATATACAATTTATGTCCCCCTTGTCCCAAAAATATATCATACAAAATTTGAAAAGAATTGTATGGCATTTAATCACTATAACCATTTCAGCCCCACCCTG
The DNA here is from genome assembly GCF_947568905.1 of Ostrea edulis. Classification (NCBI taxonomy): domain Eukaryota; kingdom Metazoa; phylum Mollusca; class Bivalvia; order Ostreida; family Ostreidae; genus Ostrea; species Ostrea edulis. Next base: position 51,306,147 of record NC_079168.1, on the reverse strand, counting down.
GAGCCAATACCCCTACCCCTGGGATAATGAAATTTACAATTTTAACAAAAGGCTACATGCTCCTTCTAAATATGGTATCTATTTAGCTTCAATCATGTATTAATAGCATAAAAGGAGATGGTATCTAATTATTTTACACATAAACACTATATACTACGTTTGGCTCTGCCCTGGAGTCAGAACCTCAACCCTGGGGATCATGAAATTTACAATTCTGGTAGATATTTCCTGTTTTACTTGACTTTGCATTTAATTTTTTTTATATAGATGTGTGGTTCTTGAGAAGAATTTTGAAAATTGGTAATTATTTGGGAGTTCTTGCCCCAACTAGGGGTGCAGGAGTCCTGAAATTTCCTATTTATGTACTCCTTGTCCCAAAGATGCTTCATACCAAATTTGAAAAGAATTGGAAGGGTAGCTATCAAGAAGTTAAAAATGTTCAATTACGACTGACAACGACGGATGCAGATCGATTGCAACAGGTATCTTAAAGAGACACTACAGCTTGTTTTGCGCAAAAATCATGAAATGACAATTTCCCCCGCACTTTTTCAATATTTGTTGCATAGTTGAATATATGAACACTTATCTAAAGTTAAAAATTCTCATTTTAACGTAAAAATTAATACTTTTGATGGCCTGTACAAAAAATATAGAGTCTCCTCCTTTCAGTCTTTAGATGCATGCACATAGACAGTAAACAGAGCAGTATGTCATCAAGAGAGAGAAAGTGTAGTGGATAGATCCAGAATTTTGACAGATTCTGTGAGAAAAGAGGTAAAAATAGAATGATATAAAACTCATATGTGAACTAAAATTTACTTTGGGATCAGTATGACCATTGGAAATAAAGAGCTAGGAGAAAAGCATGTAAGACTCAGTGGCGGATCTAGGATTTCTGAAAGGGCGATGTGAAAGTTAAATCAATAACCAAAGCGATCAGCCATTTTGGGTGCAAAATCCAGAGTTTTACTCACAATTTGTGGCGAAAAAAGGGAGGGGGTCCTGGCCCCCTCTAAATCTGCCATTGGGACTAGCAGCGAAGACATTGCTTTAAAAGCAAGTGTTATGTTTATCTGAACAGGACACATGTTATTTGTAAAAACATTGGTCAACAGGAACATGGAAGGGTTTCTGTTGAAATAATCATTTATAATTACTTATTATAAGGGGCAGGGAATAATCTCATACTTGAATGGTGAATGTAGACCCCCTTGAGGGGGTATTTAAATAATTTTCTACACAACACCTTTGCTGTCATTCAAAATCACATGATGCATATAAGCATTCAAAAGTCCGAGTCAGCATGAAGAAATCTTTGGATACTCGACGATCTTCAAAGTACAGTTGAGTGCAAATTGATGCATCCAAATTGTTCAAAATAGTCAGTATTGATATGATTTTTATCATTTTATCAATATGTGTTTTAAAAAACACTTCATTAAAATGTGGAAAATGAGCTGTAGTGCCTCTTTATTTCGGCCTAGTAAGGAATGCGATATTGTATTGATATGACTCTTCAACATTTTTCCACTACCATCTATGATCATAAAAAATTACCTCTTTCATGCAAAAAAAAAAGAAAAGAAATCTTACTTTGCTATTAGTGTGTAGTCTGCTCGATTTTCACGTCCAACTTCCACAGCCTTTTCACATTCTTCTATGCATTTATCAAAGTTTTCTTGTTCAAAATATACCGCTGCAAGAAAGTGATGATGAAACTCACAATGGTATTTGATAATTTCAATTAAAACATTCTCTGCAAGTTTAGAATTATCAATACTTTTTTCAATTTTCATCTAAATCTGGCTTTACTTATACATACCATGCCATACCATGTTCTGAATATAGTCTATACCAATATAGTCTTGAACTTTTGTCATTTTATATAATTTTTACATTGGCCTTTCATTTCATCAAGATGAGGACTCTAACTTGTATGATCAAGTTAGAGTTGCAGACAAAGTGCAACAGAAGGAATACCATGTATACTCGCCTATAGGTCGGTTCACCTATAAGTCGGCTGTATATTTTGTAGGCTATTTTGGAGTGATTTGCCATTGACCTGCTTTTAAGTCAGTTTAACTTTTTTCAAGAATCAGCTGACAATTTCAAATCAATGCTCTAATGTTTTCACCTCTGTTTCAAATAATATTTTGTGAAATGCATTAAAATATGTAAATACTTGTCCTTTATGCATATAATCTTAGAATACATGAATAATATAATATGTCCAGTCAACGTTAATCATGATAATCGTCGGAGTACGAAGTTCAAAAATACTATGCATTATGCTGTCCAGAAAAATGCTAATCTTCTTAGGACTCGCCTTCAAGTCAGATATGGAGTTTTGGACCAATTCTTAACTCCCAAAAATCTGACTTATAGGCGAGTGTATACGGTAAATAAATCTTTGATGTAGGGCCATAAATATTGCTGCATACTACTCCGTACTGACCTGATCTGTTATTGCGGAATGTAATGTTTGTAGGGTCAAGTTCAACGGCTGCAGAGTAATGGGACAGAGCCGAATCAAACTCTTTCTTCTTGTAGGCTGCATTACCCTTTTCTTTTTCTTCCAGCGCCTAAAAATGAAACAAATGAAATTTTCTCTTTTCTCTGTGAATCATTAAAGTACCTAAAATCACTATTTTTTCCCTGTGAATCATTAAAGTACCTAAAATCACTATTTTTTCCCTGTCAGTTATTTAATTACCACAAATCATTCACTTTCCCTTGAATTATTGTAAATGATTGTTTGGAGTTTTACCTCCCATCAAGTATTTTTCACTCATTGACAGACAACTAATTACTGTTAAACTCTTCCACCCCCTCTTCTGTATAACAAAAAAAAAATTCCCCCAAATACTGTAAAGGTACATGTATTTAACAGTACAGTAATAATATTTGTCATGCTAGCCTAGTCGCATTAATCTGTGTACACCATAAATATGATTTGAACATGTTGTTGTCTACAATTTTATGTTCAACAAATCAAAAAACATGCTGTTGAATTTATTATTGCACTATTACATTTATGTTGAAAAATGTGCCAAGTTTTAATGGTGTCAGTGTTTCAGTGCCACGGCCTGTTCTTTATGGTATTTAATGGAAAGGTGAAGTGCATGGACAACAGCTATTTTTTCTTCATTTAACTCTTGCATAATGATACACATAGATCCTTCAGTCCCGTAACATCACCTCAGAATTAACATTCTTTGTACTTTCAGAAGTTGAATTTTCTGGGGGATTGGGGCTAGGAAATGAGGCATTTTGAAATCCTGGAAAAGTTTGAGGCTGCTGTGTGTCCGTGTCCATGTCATGGGAGTTTGATTCCTCCGTGAAGGCTGATGGTGTTCTGATATCAAAACCCAAGAGTACGCCTAGAGTAGTAATAATTCTGGGATCTGCCATGTCTCTACACAAAGAAATAAAAACAATTATAAATCATTCAAATAACATATCTTACTCTCTTTGACCTTTTTTTAAAGTCCCATTTATGTTTCCTGCAATCCTTTATATGCACAAAGATCAATTATTTGATAATATCATCAGGAAATATCAGTGTTATGGTATTCCATTACACTCTTGAGCAGTTCAGTGGTATAGGTATTCATTCAGTGTGTTCTACAACATCATTCACGAGAGACATCAGTTTCATTCTTATTTTCCTCACATTTCTCTACAATTCAATAACTGCAACTTCTACGAATAAAATTACATTGGAACCTCGTTTTTACGTTCATGGTTTATCATGTTACACCGCTTCTTATGATGGGATATTAATCTTAACAAACTTAAATGAAATAGACCTGGTTTTTACATTGTCCCAAGATGCCAGGATTCGGTATTGTGTTGTACAAAATTCTGACAAAACCGTAATGAATCCCTAAATTCAATGTTGAATTATGAATCTTGATAAATATAGCATGACTATCTTAACAGCAGGGAATATTCCAATAGAAATGGAAGTAAAATGTAAATATAAAAAAATCAATTTCATTTTTGAAAATACAGTAAAATATCTGTATTTCGAATATGATTTATCTCGAATACCCCGCTTGAGTCAAAATCGACCGCTAGTCCCGGCCGTTTCCCCTATATAAATGATTAAAAAAACTTCTGATATTTCGAACACGGTAATCTCGAATACTCCGCTTATGTCGAAGTATTTTCAAGGTCCCATACCCTAAATTCACCTGGTTTATCTCGAAGTGCAGTCGATTTTCCGCTCTGCTTACCATACCTAGCGTCGTTAAGTCACACATTCACACCCACGGCTACATCAATTATAATTAATGACCCAGGTCGCAATAAATGGTTCAACAGCTTGGGTGATTAGTGAAGCCTTCCAACAGTACGGCTAAAGTTCACCGCCAATTATGAACTAACACACCCGATTCCAGGGATGGTGTTTTGAATGACACACGCTCTATCATTAACATGGGGGTTAGATAAACGCACAAAATCGTCGAAGTACGCTTGAAGGTAATGCTCTTAATAACGATAATGCATATAATACACGCTTCATCATTAAAACTAGTACAGAGAAAACACGAAAATTTATTTAATAAACATTTAAAAGTTTTTTTTTTAAATCCGTCTTTTTTTTTTTCTTACGTGATAGGTTCTTTCATTACAAAGCAATAATTACATCCCAGTCCAGCCTGGACATCAGTAAACTTAAAGTAAGCATACAGGCACGATCATCTCAATTTTGAAACACATTGTGAATTCCAGTGGATGTTTATATATATTTAAAAAAACAAAATGTTTGTCTTTGAAATTCCACAATATTGATTTATCATCTTGTATTAAACTATAAGAAACGGCAACGGGGTTGTTGTTTATAATGCAAATCCCATATTATGCATCAAATATCCTCCTTCAAAAAAAATATCCAAGATCGATTTTGGATATCTCGAACCCTCGGATATCTCAAAGTTTTTTCAAGGTCCCTCGGACTTCGAGATAGAGATATTTTACTGTACATGAGGGTATGAACAGTAACACTTTCATGCCAGCATACTTCTATTGAAGCACTAACATGCCTCATTTAGTATGATGGCGTATAGCGTTGCAGTGAATGCCCTCATGTATTTTCAGAAGTGAAATTCATTTCTTAAATAACCTCTTAACTTACTTCAAGTCATTTGGGTTTCCCTTTAGCTTTTCAATCATAGCACAATAATCTGGCTGTTTCAAAAATTCTCTAGTTTTTGGATTTGCTTGTAACTTCTGCATCATATCAGGGACTGCAAATGGACTAGGTATAGGTTGGCTATTCCCAGGACCTAGAGTGAAAAACACTTACTAATACACTTCATATAACAAATATCTAAGCATGTTTCTCGTTTTTTGGTGTTTTTTTTTTTTGTCTTTTACATCAATTGTCCTGTGTGCAGACATTGAATAATCCACAAAGAAAATTTTCTTCAAACCACTGCATATCAGCACAATAATACAAAAAATAAACTTCTAACACTCATATTTACATTCCATTTTTATGTGCACATATTTTTCAAAAGTATCATTGTTATATCTCATTTCCTAGAACTCCCCATGTTTGTCAGTCCACAAGCTGGAACAGCCATGTAGGTATGTTCCCTTCGACACATTGGTTGGACTGGCATTGTGATGTCAATGCTGTTGTTTTGTGTAGCATTTTGTGATGTGCTTTAGTTGTCAAATTCAGATTTTTATTGCAAAATCATGTTGGAACTTGATATGATTGACTCCTAAATACCATAACACCAACATTGCACATCACAGATTGTGTTGATTCATTGAACATGTCAAAGTAAGACTTCCATGTCTTACAACTACAACACTTTATATATATATTTTAATACTGTGGAATCATTTAAATTTGAAGGGGCCAATTTTCTTGGATTGGTAAGAATTTACATTTTATTACAAATATGATCAGGGCCGTAAATTACATGGAGGCGGAGGAGGCAGCTGCCTCCTCCAACTTTTGAGCCAAAAAAAATTAAAATTTAAAGTTCATTAGAATTTATGTTGTTTCCAATAACTAAGAACATGATACCTCCCTTAAAAAGCATTCCAACTCTTTCTTTTAGAATGAGTTAGTCAAGTAACATCTTAGAAGGCCCTAGAATCAAGGATTTTGCACGAAACGTGTTCAGTGTGCACAAAATGTGCTCAGCGTCTGGGGGACTGGACGGCCCCCAGACCCCCGCCTAATTTCCTGCCTCCTCCAAATTGAAGGTTAATTTACGGCCCTGATGATTTCATGAACAAAGGTTTCTGTACATTGAGAAATCATTGTAAATAGTTTATTTCATTGTGGTTCAAAATTCATGGGACAGGAGTACCTACAAAAATTAAGCTCCTATGACATCTAATGACCCCATAATATATGGAAGCTTTCTTGTCGTTTTGGTATTGTTCAATGGTTCTTTTTTTAAAACACCCCACCCTATTTTTTTTTTTTTTACCATTTCCATATTATCTCCCCTTGAAAAGATACATGGCCCTTCATTTCAACAAAAATGAATCCTCTTCAGTCAGGCATACTTTGTGCAAGGTTTGGTTGAAATTGAACCAATAGTTATTGAGAGGTTCTAATGTGAAAAGTTGCTGACTCTGATAATGACAAGCAATGGACAAATTATGATCAGAATAGATTACTTCAGCTCAACTGAGCTAAAAATATTCAAACCTTGGACTACGCTTACCCAGTGGACAGAGCTTATTGTAAATTACTTCATAAAATTTTTAATGAGAACTTTAATCAAACATAGAGAAACAAAGTTGCTCATGGATATCTTATGATTGTTTTTTTTCTCTTCAATACAGACATAAAACATAGTGTTTTTGAAACTTATGCATCAGATAAATCTCCCGATACTACCTTGCAGAAACAAAGTCTAACGAAACATAATTGATTTACAGTATACAATCAACTGCTTTACCTGATAAAAAACCTTTGGTCTTTTGAAATCCTTCCTTGAGGGCTTCATTATTGGGATCCACTTTTAAACCATCAGAATATACCTCGAATGCCTCCTCGTATCGACTCAGATTACACAAGGCCACACCTTTTCTGGAGTATCCCTAGAAAACAAAGTTGTTACTGTCTGAGCACTCCTCGAACATGGTAGCAATATCCCAAAAATAAGCCATGAATATTAATTAGAGCATGTGGTAATGTCTGAAAGAATTACCCCATACCATATTCAACTTATCATCCCTAAGTATTCCAAAATTACTTATATTTACACTATTTCTACATTTTCCATGCATAGAAATTACAAATTCTCAACATAATGCACCTAGTTAAATTTTTCATACATAATATTACATTAGTAGAGTTTCGAGTTACTGCTGGAACGATTTCAGGATTGTACTTGCTAAAATTGAAACAACAGTACAAGAAAATTTACAAGAATTTTTCAAAAAGAACTCTCCAATAATGGATATAGGGGAGATAAATCCAGAGCTATGTTGTATGTGTCTTATGTACTAGAGATTCTTGTCCAAAAATTATATAGGATATATGTAGTATTTCAAAGCTCTAAAAATAACATTGGGGTTTAAATATCAATTTATCTACGATTGATGATCAGAAAACTGTTTGAAATTATGACAACAAATTTCTAATACTTCTATAGATTTATCTATTCAAAATATACAACTGTTTCAGAAATTTATTATCTTTGGTGTAAAATTATTATCATATCAGTTAATATCTATAATGTTTGGTCATTAATACATTACATTTACATTTGTTTTATACAGTTGTGCAAGTCCTGCCTAGCTGTGTTATTTTCACTTGAACAAGAAATTCAACCAGTGGTCTTTGCCCCATAACCTCCACTGGAGGCATAAGGGCAGGCCCTAAACCCAAGCCACTTCAGACACAACATAAGGACATATGTGATGTTTCTCAATAATATATAATTTTTGTGGGAAATTTCATGTACAATTCACTTGCATTCTATCTTGTTTCTACAAAAAATATTGGGGTGTATTACCATGTCTGTTTTGGAGTTAGCATATTTTGATAGCTCTTGGCTGTTGCAAGTAAAAATTTATAAAATTGTATAAATGGGCATTAGTATTGATTGATTGAATATTGTTTAACGTTCCTCTCGAGAATATTTCACTCATATGGAGATGTCACCACTGCCGGTGAAGGGCTGCAAAATTTAGGCCTATGCTCGGCGCTTATGGCCATTGAGCAGGGAAGGATCTTTATCGTGACACACCTGCTGTGACACGGGACCACGGTTTTAGCGGTCTCATCCGAAGGACCGCCCCATTTAGTCGCCTCTTACGACAAGCAAGGGGTACGGAGGACCTATTAGTAAAGATGGACAGAAAAATCTTTGGAACAATTGAGTATCAAACCTGGGACCCTTACATTACAAGTCTGGTGATCTGATCACTGAGCTACCCAGGCCAATATAAAAGATTTGGTAATCATACAAGAACTCTTTATATCAAGGAGATGGGAAAATAACTTTTGAAAAATGTCAGAAACGTAGCGTATATCCTTAATGCTAATTCCCCTTTCTGCCTTAAAACGTTGCAAATTGGATGAACAGAACATACCTTGGACCAATCTGGCTTTAGATGAATAGCTTTATCTGCATCCCCAATTGCCTCTAGGTATTTCCCTGCCTTGGTGAGTGCTGCTGATCGGTTACTGTACAGCACATGATTATCAATATCCACTTTGATTGCTTCAGAGTAATGTCCTATAGCCTCCTCAAACTTTTCCTGATTTAAAGCCTCATTTCCTAGACATTTGAGGGCTTCTGCCTAAAAATTTCCAGGGCCAGAGGGGCATATTGTAAATTGAAAACAAAGTTCAACGAGAAAATAAAAGTTCATTGATAACAGATTCAACACTAAAACAGTTAGGAGTCAAAAGGTACATAATAAGTTACATCCCACATAATCTCAGCGAGATTCTTCGAGATTAGATATTTGAACTGACGCCTCTTTGGAGGCGTCAGTCCAAACCAGCCTCGACGAATCTCCCTGAGATTAACCCCCCCCCCCCTTTCTCTCTCTCTCTTTGAATTCCGAAAATGAAAATCCCAAGCAAATTCCTGTCCCTGATTGAAGGTCTAGTCGGACAAATTAAACAATGCATCTATATTGCAATTGATAAATTAATTGATTAACATCGTTGAACGAATTATAAATCCAAAATAACTTCGGGATCGGTGAAAAGACACGTGCGATATTTTTGAGGCCGGTGCGAAAACTTTCACACGTTCTTCCAAACAATAAATCCTAATGGTGTACATTCTTTGACCGTTAGACATATCTTCCCGGTAATCAAAACATTCATGACAAGATTCGCACATTTCTGAATTCATACCTTCTTCTTGTTTATGTCAGCCATGTCTTCTCGAATTTTCTACGAATTACTTCCCATTCTTTGTATGGAAGCTTGTATGAGACACTAATAAATTGAAATTTTTGCAAACACTATACAATATATTCGTAAGATGATAGGATAGGAAGTGCCCCAAACTTATACTTTCAGGTTTTTCTGGTTAATAAATCTATTGAATAGACTGTTTAGCTGGGAGGCATCACAAATTATCAGTCCACATATAAAATAATTTGTGAAGTCTTCGGGCTGTTAATCAGTCCATCAAATTGTAAATGCACATGCCATCGTAGTAATTATATCGACCGCTCGAGGTAATAAGTCGATCGCTTGACATAATGATTTTTGTCTGGTAATTTTTTTTGCGTGTCCAAAATAAACATCACCGTACAAACAATATAATTTTTAGACTAAAAACAAAACAAAAAGATAAAATATAGTTTTATAAATGAAGAAAGAACAAGTAATTACTAAATACCAAAGAATGAAAAATGTATTTTTTAACTGATTGATTAAACCAAACAAAAAGATAGATTAATTTCATATATAAAAATTGACAAATAAATAGAATTGAATTATATTGGCGAAAATGACAATGTATGAAAAATGTTTTAACTGCATTGTTATTATTATTATTATTATTGTTATTATTATTATTGTTGTTGTTGTTGTTGTAAAAGCACTACATGTACTTATAGGTGATTTGGACTGACGGATGTTGACAGGGATGACATTCCGTGGACTGGCTGAGCTGCGTAACTGAATACCAGGTACCCCCCCCTCTCTCTCTCTCTCTCCGGCTCTCTCTCTCTGGGGTTTTTTCAAGAACGAACATTCCTGGATGGTGTATATGTAACTAACATAACGTCTGGGCCCACACTGCCTTTGATCCACCCGCCCCTTTTAGTGTGGAAAACAAAACTGATAAGATGCATAATCCATACAATTTCCCCAAAAAATCGTGGAGCCTGTGGTTTTTGGGGGGGGGGGGTGTTGGTATCTATCTTTGAATTCCAAATGCCATTTCGCGCTTTTGTCAAACTCTTAAATAGCTAGTACAGAGTTTTGTGGTTAAATAACAAAATCATGTAAACAATCAGGGGTTCCTCGATTGCCCTCAACTCTAAAATGTAGTTTTTACCGTTGAATATGCGCCGTTGTAAATAGTTTAAGTAATAAAATTTTGTATAATATGTTTGGACCAATGAAATAAGAATTGAACCAGTAACTACATAGGTATATCGCACCATGTGCAGTTGTGTTTCTTTGGCAGTCAAATCTTTTTTCGAAACATTAAAAGTGCTTTATCATATTGGTTGAGATAGAAATTCGTCTGATCATAAAGGCGTTTCAAGAAGATTTATTACAAAATCTACATGGCCTTTATAGCCTGAAGTCTACATCTCCTATACCGCCATCTTCAAATTTCCAATTAGGGCCTAAAATTTTTCTTTTCATATGTTTAGTTAATTTTGAACCACACGAAAATGAAAAATAACTTTATATACTTCATTGGTTTATACAGTAATTCTGATATTGCTAATGTACTTATGATGGTAAATTTACCAATAGTTTCTGTTGTTTTTATTACGTCCAAATTTATCTGCTCTCTACCAAACATAGATGTTTGGCGTTATTAAAAAGTATTAAAGAGAGCACTGGTTAAGTCTCATTTGCCAACTAAAGTAAGATTTTTTTATTTCCATGAGTTGAAGTTCTAGATAATTCTTCCAATTAATTTTACATCAGTTTTCTGTATCATGTCTTAGATATACTTCATTGCTTCTTTTGTCATTCTTATTCATACAGAGGTTGATATTTGTCTCTCAATGGTGCGAATAAAATTCCAACAGTTTTATCAATATCAAAGAATCAGTTTTGAAATTTTATTAAAATTATTCAATTTTTTTCCCCAAAGACTCTTTGTCCGCAAGAGGAATTTTTGATTCGTCTGCAGGACGCAGTGTTTTAATTCCGTTTTCCATGTGAGCCTAAAACAAAACTTTTGTATCTTTTCATTGTTTTGTTTTTAATGCTAGAACAGCGTCGGATTAAAGGGGACACAGTCAGCTCGCCCCCTCAAATTTTCAAAATTAAGGTACATCGTGGTCTCTTGTTTAAAAAAAATGTAAACGATAAAAGAAGAAATAAATGTCAAAATCTGTTGATTTATTGAATTACTTTTATTGGGAGAACTTACACGTTTTTTCCAAGAAACCTTAAAATTTGCGTCATTTTATTAATTTCACCTTATTAAAAATGGCAGAAAATAGTAAAAATGTCTACATAGGAGACATATTTCAAGCCCCATAAAATCTGTAAAATCCAGGAGCTTCCGGGGGCTTCGCCCCATGGGCCACCGCCAGGGCTTCGCCGTGGACCTACTGGAGACCTCAAGGCCCCAGACCCTCTGCCTCGTAAAAATTCGCCCCCTAACAGCGATTCCTGGATCCGCCCCTGTTAAGAATACCTCAGTGCCATAATTAAGAACAACAATGTTGAAACAGAAAAACCTTGCCTAATGCCTTTTTTTCATTTGATATATTACCGAAATCCACCCATTATTCCTAGTTTTGAGGATTGGACTCTCATATGATATTTTTACCTATTTTATGGAATTATTTCCGAATTTCATTCTACTGATTCAAGGGCTTTTTGAACGTCCATGAATAATAACATTCCTATTTGTTATTGGATATACAATATCAAAACATATCTAGTATTATTCTTGCACTTTTTTCTATACTTATCTTCGCTTGATATATGCTGTTTGATCTTTACCAATAATTAAGGGTATATAGAAAATTCTGTAATTAGTCTTTACTAAAACGAAAGCAAGTAAATCAAGGCAGTTTTTAAGATTGATAGGTCGATCATTTCTTATATTTGCATGGTTTATTCACTTAAAAATTCCCCCTTTTTTATTTAGCCCCCGTAGGGATCCGGGTTAGAATAGGTCCTCAGTTCTCCTTGCTTGTAGTATAAGAGGTGACTAAATGGGGAGGTCCTTCCGATGATACCGCAAAAAACCGAAGCCCCGTGTCACAGTAGGTGTGGCACGATAAAGTTCTCTCCCTTCTCAAAGACCGTGAGCTCCGAGCATAGACCTGAATTTTGCATCTCTTCATCGGCAATGGTGACGTCTCCATACGAAGTGAAAAGTTATCGAGTTAAACAATATATACAACCAACCAATCTTTTTATATTTAATGTTTTTTTGCATGTAATAATGACACGATTCTCAAAACTCAGACCCAGTGATACAAGTCATTTTGAAGGCATTTTAAAAGAAAATTTTTCCATTGTTCCAGAAATGTTCATAGTTTTTTCCTGAAATTCTGCCGTAGCCTGATGACTTATTGGTTTGTCTTACTGCTTGGGCACATTCAGTTATTTTTGGAAACAAGTCAGACATATTTTTTTTTTATCTTTCTCATCTAGCAAGGGAACATCGAATTCAATAAGATATTACTCTATATTGTTCATGTAAGTATAAATCTTTGAAAAAGTAGTTATAATATCATCAATAAGAATGTAATTATTTATTCATTATTTCTATGAAATGTTTAAGAAGTCTTCTTCAACATTATTTTTGTCGATTGTAATTGGAACTGTATAGTAGTAATTCACTGTCATTTTAATGAAAACGTGAAGATATATAGATTTAAGAGTAGGGTAAACACGGGCCTCCAGATAGATACCAGATGTGGAATCAGGTGCCCATGATTCATAAGTAATTCCCAGTTCCATTCATAATTCGTAAGCATTCCCGGTTGTTTGTTTGATATTCCCAGTTGACCAGTCACACACAATCTAACTCTTAAAATTGTCCTTTGTGTATCATACAGCACTCATAATTAGCTACTTTATGGAAGTAACAAAAGCCATCTCAAACAAGCTAGATGTCTTCCACATGCACTCGTTGTCTTCGCCGAATACTACCCATCTTCTGGCCAAATACCATATCGAATGAAGAGCCATACCGAAGGACTAACACCACTCCCATATCACAAGAAATAAGAAAGAGAAAATGGTTGTGGATAGGATACGTATGTAGATGGCACCTGACCTCCATCCCAAAGTTTGCATTGAGATGGACACCACCCGGGACAAGAAAGACCAAAAGAGAACAGGAGGAGATCGCTAGAGAAAGAAATGAAGGAGAACAACTGGACATGGGGTCAGGTCCAGAGATGGACACAAGACAGAGCGGTACGAAAGTCTCGGTGACGGCCCAGTGTGCTGACCAGCGCGAAGAGGATTAAATAATCAAGTAACATTTAGCATAGAATGCTTATATGACCCATACATTTTTTGGTGACAGTCCATATGCTTTTATGATGGCAAAAACACATTCTCTGTTGACAATATCGAAAGCTTTTTAAAAGTCTATAAAGTTAATGACAATTTTTTTTGTCTTTCTTTGGTTTGTTCAATTAATTTCCTAAGCAAGAAGATGTGGTCAAAACACTCTCGTTCAGACGAAACAAGGTGAAGATAATGGTCAGTGATCAATCTAATAATTCCAATACTTGAATTTTGGCCGCATGGTTGTTGGAAAATCGACAGTTCTAGCAGAGATAGTTATGTTGTAGACTCACTACGTTGAAAATAAGCTAGAGGTCGCTAAACACCATGCAGGCATCTAATTACTGTAGATTATATATGTTTATGTATATATAACTGGTTTTTTTTTTATTATTTTAAAACCTGTTCAAACAGACCGTACGAGTTCCCGATCTTTGAATTTTCCAATAACCACGGCGGGCTGTCGGATAAATACTTGTAAGCATTTTGTTTGTGTGGAGTTTTTTATCCGATGTGTAATAGAGTGGATCGATACTTATTTTTTTCCGCGTTTCGAAGTATAGTGAGAAAATATTTTAATGGGTCATGTGATGTACGAAAGCCAGCTAGGCTCATTTTTCAAAGAGTAAAAAAAAAAGAAAAAAAAAAGATCGAGTTAATTATCTCGTTATAACGAGTTAATTATATAGTTATAACGAGGTAGTATCTCATTATAACGAGTTAATTATCCCGTTATAACCATGGAAATGTTAGGGGCATGTTCTTTCCAAAATTTAAATATAACGATTATAAATTATCAAAATCCGCAAAATTGAAGTTAATAAAATCTCTGGCTTACACACGATTATTCTATGATGACTGCATGTATTACGTAACAATTTTATTCATCGTAAAGGTGACAAGAAAATTTTTATTTCTAGCTGCGAACAAATGAATAGATGACGATATATTTTCTTCTAATCAACAAAAATACTTATTTTCCATTGTCATGAATAAATTAGATTTTATTGTTTTAATATACCATAATGGTTTGACAAATTTTTCGATCTTTAAATCGATAGCTAAGCAACAGATCAGCCAGTCCAGATGCAAATGGATTATAAATATATTTATACTACTAATACAAGCAAGTAGAATGATAGAGCGTCTCCCTTTTTATTTCACCAAAGCTGAAAGCTCAAGAGAGTTTTTCTGATCACTTTTTGTCCAGCGTCTGTTTCTCCGTCTCTCTGTCAGTAAACTTTTTTACATTTTCATCTTCCTCTCCAGAACTGCTGAACCAATATCAACCAAACTTGGCACAACGCATCCTTTGGTAAAGGGATTCCAAATTTGTTCAATAAAAGGGGCAGGCCCCTTCAAAGGGGAGGTAATCACGAAAATACAAAATTGAATGGGGTCATTAACCAGTTGGCCATAAAATCTAATTGTAGATGAAAGCTTTCTGACAAAGTGCATATTCAAGTTTACTAAAATTATGGCCCCCGGAGGTACGATGGAGTCACAATAAGGAATCAAAGTTTTACATGCAAATATATAGAAGAAATCTTTAAAAATCGTCTGCAAGAACCACTAGGTTAGAAGAGTTGACATTTTTGCTTGAAAATTCCCGGATTTAGAGTAGATTCTGTTCAAATCATGGTCCCCGGGGGTTAGGATGGGGCCACAATAGGGGATCACAGTTTTATTTGCTGGTATATTTTGGAAAAATCTTTAAAACTATCTCTTGAACTAATTAAGCTACGGCTTTTGTATTTTGTATATACATTCTTTACAGAAAGACATTTCATGTGCTTCCATGGTGTGAAAGGTGTGTGATCTTATGACCTTGATCTTTAAGTTTGACTTACGTTTAATAAAATTTTGACCTATATGTCCTGAACTATTTTATCCCGTGGGATCCAGGTTAGTACCCCCCTGCTTGTCGTAAGAGGCGACTAAATAGGGCAGTTCTTCGGATGAGACCGCAAAAACCGAGGTCCTGTGTCGCAGCAGATGTGACACGATAAAGAACCCTCCCTGCTCAATGGCCATAAGCGCCGAGCATGGGCCTAAAGCAGCCCTTCACCGGCAGTGGTGACGTCTCCATATAAGTAAAATATTCTCGAGCAGGACGTTAAACAATATTCAATCAATCAATCTTGAACTATTTAAGATTGATCTTTCATATCTTGTATAAATTCCTTATGGCAAAACCGTTTGTTTCATATCATATCTTTGACCTTGTGACTTTGAACCTTGTGAGTTTGACCTTTTTTTTTTTTTTTTTTAAATTTATAGAAAACATAACCTATTCTAAGTTATATAACCGGAACTATTTAGGCAGAGTTTTCATATTTTGTGTATAGATTCTTTGGCAAGACCTTGTGACACAATGGTATTTAATCTTTTGACCTTGGAGTTTGGCCTACTTTTGAAAAAACCTTGACCTATTTAATATCTCCTGAACTATTTAAGGCAGGGCTTTCATATTTTGTATATAGACCTTGTTACACTTTGGTGTTTGACCTTATGACATTGAACAACGGCAGGGCAAAGATGACTCAGGTGAGCAATGTGGCCCATTGGTCTCTTATTTTACAGTGTGCATTTCCCGTTTTATTTTTACATTCAAAATCCATCTAATTAGTAAAATATATTGGGTTATACCCCCTTTTTCCAAAGTAGTATCGAGAGTTAATTAGGATGTAAGCTTGAACAAGTGAAGGTAACGAGCGCTGACAGTCGCACCCCGCGGTAAGCCCATATCTTGATAAGGTAATCGGAGTAATCCGTAGTCAAAAGTAGTATGTAAAGAATGTATGTACTGTAACTAGTCAGACAGCATTTGACTTGAACCCGTGTTCATGCTGACCCGCATTTGAATTGAACCCGTGTAAAGGAGGACGAAGACTTGCTACTCCTTCCGACCCTTTACGATTTAAGATTGCGAAGTTTGAATAAAAATCGTCGTTTAGTTTGTGTGTGTGTGTGCTTGCACCCCCTTCAGGATTTTGAAGTTTAGGTTTATTAAATATGTAGGTTTTAAATTTTTATATATTTTTTTTTTTGCTTGTCAAGAATTATATATAGACAACTGACCTGTGAGGTCAACTTCTCATAAGGCTCTCCTCTCCCTTACTTTGAAAAACAGGGAGCGCCCTACGAGCCTGTAATGCCAATCCACCAATATTTTGAATATTCATGCCTAAATTTATTTCCTCTGTAAATGTAAATATACTGGCTGGCCAAGCTAACGGCAGCTTGGATTTATTTCTGTTTTTAAATATCACAAAAAATAAAAATCGCTATTCAAAACGCATCAAAGATACGTATGGCCAAGTTGTATTTTGGAAAATTATGCACGCTTGCATTCACGAAGTAAAAACATGCACGTATTTAATATAGTTTTTAAGTATAAAGCTTTGAATGGCCGCAATAGGTATTTAGTGTGATAATGTCCTTGACCTTTGGTCTTTGGATTTCAAAAGCAACATGAATCTTGAATATCAGGATTTGAAGTCTGATAAACATGCACCAACAAGTACATGTACATAAAAGTTAGAGGCAAGCTCAAATCCAAGCCCCGGGTCAGCTCAGTATATTTCGTTACGCTACAACTCCATTATTCGGAAAGTAGTCCCGGAGAATTGACACTGTATGGAGTTTGGCTCAAATCTACAGTATATAGTGAAAAAAGAGACCTTGACCTTTGACCTTTTGACCTCAAAATGAATAGGAACCTTCCTCTTTTGGATGTGATCATGTTATATATATAAGTCTCACAAAGATGTACTAAAAAGTATGAAAGTTAGAGACCGGACAAGCTAATTGTGGACGCCGCCCGCCCGCCTGGACACCCGTCCTTCGCCAGTTTAAAAGCCGAGATTTGCTACGCAACTCGGCTAAAAACCAACAAGGTTCCTCAGTGAAGAACATCTTGATGTGAACATTTCAAGAATTTCAAAATATTTTTTTGGTTTTTTTGTTGGTTGAAATAAAAAAAAATGTAAGTGTAAGGAACGATAATTCTGAGTAGAGGTTTTTGATTAATACTGTGATTATTCTACCATATAAGACTTGTATTAATTAATTTGAAACTCGAATAACTATTGAAGCAACTAATGAATAAATTACTCGGAATTTCTTGTGTGAATTCTACGAATTACAAGAGAGACAGCCGAGGACACCGATAGTTGAACAAAATGGCGGTGTCCGAAGCGATATTTGATGGGTTGAAAAATGTCGAAAAGGACATTCTAAGATTTGCGATGCTTAAGATTGAACATTGCAATGCAAATTATAGTATTGATTTTTCGGACGCCCAGTTGATGTTCAAGGTTATTAAAGATGAATCACATGATAAACCTAAGAAAATATTGAGTGTCCGCTTCGATACATTGTTTAAGGATGGGGTTAAATTGCTTAATAGTGCTTTCGAAAATTCTTATCATAGAAAGTTTGAAACAATGAAGTCTTACGAAAAGACTGCAGTTCAGCTCCTCGACGATTTCTTCAAAAATCTAGGTGAGTGGGAAACATACAGTGGAGCCCCGATAATCCCGGAAGCCATTAATTCGGACGCTTCGCCTGCCCAGATGATTTTTCTGGAAAACGGATTTATTTTTAGGTCTCACACTACCAGGATATGAAGGAAAATTAATCTGGGGCCAGTTGAACGAAAGTTAATTAACTTTAACTGACAGTTAACGCTATATGAATGTTCAAGTCAATGTCAAATCAACTGTCGGTTAAAGTTGACTAACCTTCGTGCATCTTGGTCCAGAGGCCCATTTTTTTTTTTTTTTTCAGATTTTATTACAATGGTAATCAATTTTCAAAAATAATGTATATATGCTTCTTGAAAGTACACATATAAAAGATTTTAAAGGTCCATGATGACATCTGCTGCTAGCCTGGAGATGGGTTGAAATACACTCGAGCACCTACCATCCTGGAAGTAAAAAATCAACAACAATGATGCAAATTGTGTTGACCCATTTTCAACCCCTTGTATTCCCCAACATTTTTTTTTTTACAGTATAATGACAGATTTCAACTTTAAGCAAAAATCCTAACATTTCCAAGAAGGCCAAATTTGAAATAGGGTTCTAGATTCCTTTTCAAGATATTTTTCATAAAAAATGCAGCATGCTCTTTTCAACTTACCATTTAAAGTGAAAGTAGAATTGCCCACCTAGAAGTGAAACTCTCGTACATCTCACAGTCACAGTTTCGAATCCCATAAAAAGGCACTTGATCAATGTAGAATGGTCACCTCCCTATATTAATACAGTTATCAACAACAATGAAACTACATATATTTAAATTCTATAAAATACTCTTTTAACATATTTACATTTAACCCTTGTCACATAAGCTTCATGATATCAATTTGTCAGGTATATTGAGACCTTTCACATTATTTTGCATTGTTAACCCAGAAATTTGTGTCCCGGATCTGGACGGTCATTTGTTAAAATGTAATAAAGGTATATGTGCTGTATTAATCAGTATGTTGTTCGATGTGAAATCTAGACCACCAAATTTTTGTCAGTATGATAAACTATGAAAAATAATATGATTTGACAAATTATATACGGGTAGTAAAGGGGCATGGACATGATTTGAGCTGAAAATGTTCAATTTCTGTTTTTCCATTTTTTATGTTTGCAATGCTAAACTAAGGTATTTCTAATAGTCAGCAAAACTTTGAATGTCTGACAGTTGTCGAGTTACAAGAGAGATATAGAGCTCACAATTCTTAATATGGAAACCAAGACTCGTTTCATGTTTTTGTTTACTTAGGTTAAATATACTTGTAAAAGTTTTGTTTAAAGCAGATTTTTCAAATTACAAGCTAATTCTGAACACAATTAAACAGTTTTTAGTGTTTGTTACATCTTATTTTGTTTTAAACATGATATTTTCTATTAAGCAATCTAGACGTAAACAAAACGTGGCATGAGCCTTGTTAACATAACAAAGAATTGTGAGTACTGTGTCTTTTAAAACTTGTAATTCAAGAACTGATGTTCAAATTTTTGCTGACTATTAGAAATACCTTAGTTTAGCATTGGAAACGTTAAGAATGGAAAAAAGAATAATACGAAATTAAGATAATTGAAGATATCTTTATTAATTGAAGATATCATCAATTCATTTGATGCGTGCAACAATTGAAAAAAGGCATAAGAATTATAGGTTCAATCTTATATTTGATTGTTGATTCTTCAAATAATACATCTTAGTAACAATAAAAATGATAAAATTAGTATGTTGCGGTATTAATAGAATTTTTATCATTTAGCACATATATATCAATGTCAGAAAATTGCAATTTTCCTTAAACAACATTATCAAAATTTTACAAATATTTGTTAAAACGATATAATAGTATTCATAACAATTTCATGAAACTGTTTCTTAAAAAAAATATACAAAATGTTTGTGAAAAAAAGGAAATCTATCGCATTGTGGACTTTAAAGGATTCAATGAAAACAGAGTTATTGCCCTTGGATTCAATATTTTCAAACATATAATTGATTATCGATATATAACTTAGACTTTTGAAAATTTTATGGTTAACAAGATTTTTTATATTAACTATTGAAAAAGACTCCCAACAAAATTTATGTTCCTGTCTTGCATAAATCTTAATAAATCATTGGCTATGCAAAATCTTATGACGTCACAGGATGGTGGAACTACGTTAAACAATTTTATGTCATGACAAAAAAATTAAGTAATATTCAGATTTACCAAAATATTTACAATTTTTTCCATGTTCAAATTTCAGATCATTATGGAGAGAATCTCAAAAAAGTGTTTGCAAAGAACCCAGTTTCAGAGACAGACATAGCAATAGCTTTGGCTGAACATCTCTTGGGAAGACTTGCACCAGGATGTACATACATCGTAAAAGAAAAAGGAAAATGTAAATGTGGATGTGGAGTAGAGCCAAAGTTTGGAAGTACCGGCATTGGTATGTACATGTTTCATTTCACCTAAGATGAAAACTCAATTGAGTTTTATTACAGAGCTATCTGTTGATCCATTTGTATAGTTTTACATTTTCAACTTCTTGAAAACCACTGGACCAGTTTCAACCAAACTTGCCACAAAGCATCTTTGGGGAAAGGGTATTTAAATTTATTTAAATGAAGAGCATTACCCTCTTTCAAGAGGAGGTGAATAAGAATTGGTGAAAATATGGTGGGTCAGAAAAGATGAAACTTATGTGAAAGCTTACTGATATGATAGTGTAATAGGAGATCAAAGTTTTACTTAGGATTGTGATAAGGTGAAAATAACGAATACTGATCCATCTCATAAGTCTAATAAAGAATTCAAAATTAAGAGTAGGGCTAACACGAACCCCTGGGCAAACCAGAGGTGGAATCAGGTGGTGGGGAGGAGCAAGCAATCCCTGTTGACCAATCAGATCTGTTGTGTGCACTTTTTAGCTCACCTTAGCCGAAGGCTCAAGTAAGTTTTTATGATCAAAATTTGTCTGTCGTCTGTCGGCGTAAACTTTTCACATTTTCTTCTTTTTCTCCAAAACTACTGGGCCAATTTCAACCAAACTTGGCAAAAAGCATCCTTGGGTGAAGAGCTTTCAAGTTTTTTCAAATGAAGGGCCATGCCCCTTCATAGGGGAGATAATAAAAAAAAATGCAAAAATAGGGTGGGGTCATTTAAAAATCTTTTTCTCAAGAACCACTAAGCCAGAAAAGCTGAAATTTACATGAAACGTTCCTGACATAGTGCAGATTCAAGTTTGTTAAAATCATGGCCCCTGGGGGTTGGATGGGGCCACAATAGGGGATAAAAGTTTTACATACAAATATATAGGGAAAATCTTTAAAAATCTTCTTCTCAAGAACCACTGAGCCAGAAAAGCTGAGCTTTACATGAAATCTTCCTGACATAGTGCAGATTCAAGTTTGTTAAAATCATGGCCCCCAGAGGTATGACGGGGCCACAATAGGGGATCAAAGTTTTACATGCTAATATATAGGGAAAATCTTTAGATATGGGCCATGGTGACCGAGGTGACTGATGTGGCCCATGGGCCTCTTGTTCTTGATCAGGTAAGTAGAGCAATTTTAGTCAAAGTCGGTATGTAAGGAACTGTCTAACAATTGTATGAAACATGTCAGACAACATTTGGATAGCGACTGTTTGTATTTGCAAATTCTATGGTCGTTATAACGATCTAGTTTGCCAATTTAACCTATCATTGGGTCAAATGCTGATGACGTGTTTCATACCGATTGTTAGGCCTTCATGGCACACTGATTTTTAGTACAAATTACTCTGTTTACCTGATCAAGACATAGGACTCACGGCAGATTTGACCGGTCGACAGGGGGTGCTTACTCCTCCTAGGCACCTGATCTCACCTCTGGTATGTCCAGGAGTCTGTGTTGGCCAAACTCTTTATTCTATATTCCTTGTGGGAGTTGTGAGATTGATCACTGTTCGTTATCTTCACCTTTCGTTATACACAAAACTGCTCTTGTGTATTGAATCAGTTGAGAGATTTAAACACCATATGCAGGTGATAATGGAATATTGCTACATAAATATGGGAAGTTGATGATGGAGAAGCTGAAGTTATCCTGTTTGTCATAAACATGAGTTGACAGTATGCCATTAACATCTATATTCAATACAATGGCATCATTGCATACCATTGCCATTATGTACAATCCTCTCCCATCTGGGGTGAGCTATATGCAGACTCTGGACCATGGCTTGAAACGGTGATACAACGGAAACTACCAGAAATGGGGAAATTCAATGGGATAATTAAAATGTAGTTTCCTATTATCATTATTATTAGTCTCTGACAGGTTTGTAAAACTGAAGGGGACTACAGGTTTTTTCTCCTTCTGTCCCTCTGTCATTCTGTCTGACCCATTGGTTTTCCAGACTTATTTAGCCAAGTTGCGTAGCAAATCTCGGCTTTTAAATTGACGAAGGATGGGCGTCCAGTCGAGCGGGCAGCGTCCACAATTAGCTTGTCCGATCTCTAATTTTCATACTACTAGGGGCATCTTTGTGAAACTTACATAACATGATCACATTCAAAAGAGGAAGGTTCCTATTTATTTTAAGGTCAAAGGTTAAGGTCTTTTTTTCACTATATACTGTAGATTTGAGCTTGCCTCTAACTTTTATACAAGTACTTGCTGGTGCATGTTTATCAGATTTCAAATCCTGATGACATTCAAGATTCATGTTGCTTTTGAAATCCAAAGGCCAAAGGTCATTATCACACTAAATACCTATTGCGGCCATTCAAAGCTTCATACTTATAAATTATATTAAATACGTGCATGTTTTTACTTCGTGAATGCAAGCGTGCATAATTTTCCAAAATACAACTCGGCCATACGTATCTTTGATGCATTTTAGCGATTTTTTGGGCTTATACTTGCAAGGATTCATTTGAAACATGCAGTATAGTTTCAGAGTGGCAAACTACAGATCAGGTCTCATTAACAGCTATGAAAGAAATGAATTTTTACATTGTTATGTTTTTACATTCATTGGGATCTGGATCATGTCGCGATAGATAGGTAAAAAAGTATGACATCTGAGTAGAGACAGTAAACGAAACTTGGTTGCTAACTATGTAAATTATCACTTAATTAATTTAACATTTCAAGCTCATTAATCGCAAAAGGAACATATCTGATTCAATGAAAATATATATATCAAATCTGTTAATTGATCACGCAATTATTTTGTAGTCGGTGAGGGAAGTCTGATCAGTCAGCAGGTGGCATTACTAGATTTACAACATTCCTGCAATCCGACTGAAATTACGGTTATTTGAAATCAGCGTTAGAACAGTTGATAGTAAGTAGTATTACCCCGGTAGGTGCAGAAGTCCTTTTAAAGGGACTAGTTCACGTTTGTTGAAAATTTTTTTTTTTCATTTTTAATGTTGAACATTAAAATTGATAGCTCATTTAATGTTAACAACCAAAATTTGGACCGTGTGAATGCAAGGATAAGAGCAATATTTTAGCTCTGATTCTGTGTTATGTAAAGAAAGACTCGAGTCTTTTTATGTAAACAAACAAACCAGTGAAACGTTAAATTTTGTAATATAAACCATTTTCATTTTGTTGACAAATTTTAACTTTTAAATGACACATTTTACCTAAAGAATACTTGAAATGTGATATATATAACAAACTTGGATCGATATCCATTTATTTTGAAAACTTCGTAAACAATAACACACCCCAATCTTTGTTTACAAAGCAAATAATAAACTTTCTATAATGAGCTTTTGTCATAATATAAAACCTTAATGTTTTTGTGAAACCTTTAAAACACATTAAACAGTAGATTTTGATTATTAAAAGTGAAAAACAAATTTTGGGGAAAAATCGTGAATCAGTCCCTTTAAGTAATGCACCAGTTTCGAGATGAGAGCTCTTCTGTGTAAGAGGTGCATTTAGTGGAACTTTGAATGCATAAATGGGAAAGAGTGGACCGACAGTCAGTGAGAAAGATGGTAGAATATATTAAAAGCGGCTTCTTTTTGAATATGTAAATGTAGGATAATACAAAATACCATAGAAAGAAATGTTTTGCCAAAGTGGAATCATAAAAACAATATCATATGTGCAGGTAATATCCTGGATATGATATGTACTAGCAACAAAATAATGTGATGTAATAAGAATTCCATGCATTGATTAATTACTCCCTGAATACTTATCAATTTAATACTTAGTTTGTGTATCAGTCGAATTCAGGTGATGAAATTACGTATGAGAAACTTGCAGAGCACATTCACTGATACGGGGATAAATATTTATGCTACTCTTGCATGTATACAAGTTGTTTCATGCCTTACTATAGACAATGAGTTCTCCAAAGGGAAATAACTCGTATCTTGGAACCGGCATATCAAAATGTATGTATGAATGTTAAATTGGTGTGATGTTTTGTGTTACATATGCACAATTATTTTCTCCACATACTATAGTTTTCAAACCCAAATTTTTAAGATATATAACATTTAGGATATAGGCTACATGATTATGAATTGAATTTAAAAATATAAATTCTGAATAAGACATCTTTGATAAAAAAAACTTGTGTCAACTGTACGAACAACGGAACATCAAACTAATTCGATACTGGTAAACATGGTGTCTTGTTACCAATATTTTAGGTCACAGTTCAAGGTCAAACAACATTGAATGTACATTCTTTCGAATTACATCCGTCAGTAAATGGGACACTGGTAGGGGACATGTATTGCTTATGCAATACTCTCAGAGTGCTTGTTTTTATTGTAAGATGTATATTTAAAGATTTATTTCACAGAAGAATTCTGATCTATCACCCCCATTACCTGTAATATCATGTTATTATCACTTATGTTGTCACACCTGTTTAACCCGATACACAGGTCACTCTCCATGGCTCAAACTTTGATCTCTTGAAGTTCTTGATCTCTTGAAGTGAAATTTGGTTCCTATAGAACATGTTTCATTGCTTTAATTTCACTCTTGATCATTTAAAGTGGTGGTAGTGAATTTACACACCTGCACTCAAGCGTGTAATTATTTCTGCTTACACCTTTCCTAGAATGCCTGGGACTAGTTTGGCTGTGTTAATCAGGTGTTTATTTAAGTGACATATTGTCTGTGCCTCCTTGTGGGGTGGATAGTAAATCGTTTCATCAGTCGATTTAACCCTCCCTCTCTGCATTATTTTTGTTATATAATTCGACTCAATAACCTTCTTTATGGCTTGTTTGGACAACGAGATGATAATTTTTAAAACACGATTTAGAGACATGGCAAGGAAACATCGTTATTTTTTAAAATGTGTGCTTTGTGTAATGTGACTGAAAATTGTGGTGTCAGATTGTACTCTGTGTAGTTAGTGACTGCAAAACTTCATTTATATGTACCAGAAATCTGACTTGTAACTGCACATGTATCTCTATCTTAAAATGAGAAAAGATCAAATGAATACATGAACTTTGAAAAATCTTTTGATCTATGCAAGATAAAGTTCTGTGTTGAACTACCTAAAAATATTGACAAGAGAAGACTTCTTAAACAGAAAAAGCATAATGCAAGATCAGAACGAGTAACAGCTAAATACAGTAAAGAATACTCTGAATGCAATAAAGAGACCAAAAGAAAGTTAAGGAAAGATAAAAGGGAATACTTTGAAGCAAAAGCAAGCAAGGCAGAAGAGGTAGCAAAAAAAGGTCAACAAGGAGAAATTTTCAAAATCACAAGAGAATTATCTGGGAAATATAACAGCGTAAGCTCATCACAAAAGATAAAAATGGAAGTAAGATAACCTTAGATGAAAAACAACTAGAGAGATGGGCAGAACACTTTAGTGAAGTTCTTAATAGACCAATGCCCTCAGCCTTCCCAGACATAGACGAAGCTATTGGTGACACATTAGAAACATTCAAAACATTCCAAGCAAATCTTGAACCACCAACCAAAGATGAAATATTAAAAGCAATAAAAAGTCTGAAGAACAACAAGTCATCAGGTATCGACAACATCAGTGCAGAAATGCTAAAAGCAGATCCGAAACCAATAGCTGATAAACTTTACGAACTTTTTAATAAGATATGGGCCAACGAAGTACTACCTGCGGACTGGTTAAAGGGTCTTATTGTAAAGCTTCCAAAGAAAGGGGATAAAACAGAATGTACAAACTGGCGTGGTGTTACCCTGTTGTCTGTGCCAAGCAAAATATTCTGCAAAATCATCTGTAGGAGACTCAGCGATGCCATAATTGATATCATCAGGAAAGAACAGGCTGGATTTCGACCAGGTGTAGACTGTATCGACCATATATTTACATTAAGAAATATCATAGAACAGTGTATTGAGTGGAACAGCAAAATACACATAAATTTCATTGACTTTGAAAAGGCTTTTGACAGCATACACAGAGAGAGCCTTTGGAAGATACTCAAAACGTATGGATTACCAGAAAAATTCATTAACATCATCAAAAGTTTTTACAACAACTTCTCATGCAGTGTCATACATAACAACACACTGACAAACTGGTTTAATATAACAAGTGGAGTACGCCAGGGATGCATTATGTCACCTATGCTTTTCTTAATTGCAATCGATTGGGTTATGAGAAGAACTGTTGGGAACAAATGCAGAGGAATAAGATGGACACTGACATCTATACTAGAAGACATAGATTTTGCTGACGACATCGCATTAATATCATCTACTGTTGACCATCTTCAAAAGAAAACAAACGAACTGAATATGAATGCTAACAAGATCGGCCTTAAAATAAACAAGAAGAAAACAAAGACCATGCAGTTTGTTCCTGCACCACCACAAATAAAATTAGAAAATGAGAACTTGGAAGAAGTAAATGAGTTTACGTACCTTGGAAGCACAATTAGCAAAAACAATACAACAGAAGAAGACATCACCAGCAGATTACAAAAGGCAAAAGCTTCCTTTCACCAACTTAATAAAATATGGAGGACTAGCAACATTAGCGAAAAGACCAAAATCAGACTATACCAGAGCAATGTCCTATCAGTCTTGCTATATGGTGCAGAATGTTGGAGACTAACGCAAAAAGATAATCAAAGGCTGTCCGGATTCCACACAAAATGTCTAAGGAAAATATGCAAGATTTACTGGCCCAGGAAAATATCAAACAAAGATCTGTATAAAAGAACAGGGCAGAAAGATCTAATCACAATGATTAAACAAAGACAGTTTAGATGGCTTGGTCATGTCATCAGAAAAGGAAACGGATCCATTACAAAAACAGCACTTAAATGGACTCCAGCAGAAGGAAAGAGAAGCAGAGGAAGACCTTGAGAGACATGGAGAAGGACTATAGAAAGTGATATAAAGAAGATGGGAAAAACCTGGAAGGAAGTAGAAAAGATGGCTATGGACAGAAACAAATGGAGGGGTCTGGTATCAGCCTTATGTGCCACCGGGCACGAAGAGGATAGGTAGGTAGGACCTAAAAATATGAAGGACGTGTAAAAATAATCGCTAGGATTTTGTAGATCATATGCACTCCGGTTGCTATTGAATCTTAGCCAATTATGATCTTAGCTTTCATTTCCGGATTTGACTCAACCTTTGATCTCTTGAACTCTTGATAATTCGAAGTTTTATCAAGGTCCTTTGAACTTCGAGTTATCGAGAGTCACATATATATATATTTTTATTTTTTCCAATTCATTAAATTGTTGATTAAATTTTCCCAATTCCCCAAAAATGTCAACTCCTAAAACAGGCTGATAAATCCCTGCTTTCTTATATAATTATGGTCAACACCATGAAGCTGAAAGATTAATTACATGATTATAAAGTATCTGCAGTCTGTGATGGTAAATGGGAGCTTTTCAGTTATAAAAAAAATGTTTAAAATGAGAGTTATTTCAGATTTAAACATCAGTTCGATTACAAATAAAAGGTGTTAAACTACAAATTGCAGTGTGGCCAGAACATAAAGTCTTGTAACTCTTGTCCGTATGTCTCACTCTCTGCATTTTTGAATTTGACTTTAGACATATATATATATATATAGCAATGATACTACCCCAACCGACTAGAATTGTTTTAAAAATACTGAGTACTTCTATATAATAACAAAGTCATCATTAAAGCATGCCAATGTTGTGTGGATTCAAGCTGGTAGAATTATAACCCCTTGAGACTAGGTAGGGGCCACAATATGGAGTCAAAACTACATTGGAATAAAGAGGTGGAAAAATCTTCCTCTGACTAACAGCGGGGCCAAGATGACTCAGGCTCATGGGCCTCTTGTTTTAAAATATGTGTTCATGCTCCAAGTCATTTTCCAGAGTTTCCATTAATGCAAATCTCATTGTAATTTAGACATAAAAACTACTTTTTACTCCCAAAAACACGTGATGGGTCACCATGTCGCAGAAAAAAATACCAAGATAAATTTAAAGTTCTTACATCAGGTTGTTAGATTTTAGATTAAATGCCGATGAATTGAGAAAATGATCCCATAGGATGCACATATGGTCTCAGTGTAAATGATAATGGTAACTGTAGCTCTCTGAAAAAATATTGGGAGAGATCTGATCTGAGGTACAGTTCTGCAGCTATGATAATGGCAGCACCAAATACACAAAAGGACCCTTCAGTAACCACTGGCTCAGCAAATTTGCCCTGGCCTGGAGGTTATACATGTATAACTTTTTTGAGCTCATTTCATACTCAAACTCAATGCCCTAAATCGTACTCATACTCAAAAGTGAAGGTTATGAAACTTTTATAAAATTTATTCTCATACTCAAATGGAGTACATGCTCAAGATTTTTCGAGTATGTTTCAGAGCTTGGTTAGAGTTGTACTCAAAATAAATATGGCTGGGTTTGAGTATGAGCACGATAAAAGTTTTATAACCTCTAGGCCTGGTAATTATTCAACAAAGTCACAGACTCTGTGAATAGTAAATACTGCACTGTCAGTAAAAGTCTAATGTTTCTAATATTGATCAGATGTACGTGATGATGTATAAATGTGACATAGAGACATATGATGTGATGACCAGTAACCTGTAGAAACTTTAAAATAAGTAAATAAATTATGATGGTATTCATTTCATATGCATTGAACCAATGTGTATACCATTACTGACAATTCACTGAGCAGTCAAGGGAAATTCAGTTGCGTAATTTATTTGGGCTACATTCTGTATAAAACATTTAGATAATCTTCAGTTTTATTCAGCATTATTTGTAATTAACCTGACCACTAATCTCGTTTGAGATTTGGCTGGGCTGAATATTTGGACTGATACCTTCACTGGAAGGTGTCAGTCCAAATATCCAGCTTAGCCGAATCTCAGCCGAGATATTTGACCACTTGAATACCTTTTATCCAGCCTGTCACACTTCACTGCGCCACTCTTAAAGTACAGGTGAGATTACCAGTGGGTGTTATTATTGAGGTAAAACCCTATAAAATTCAACCATTTGTTTGTGAAAATCAGTGTCATGTGGCAATATGTGAGTTGGCATTATAATGGGGGTGTTAACATAGGGGAAAATCTGTTCTTTAGGATTTTCAGGCAATAAACAGGGTTGACATTATAACTGGAAGGGGGTGAATATCCTCTCTACTGTTTTTAAATAAAAGGCTTTCATATTTTGTGTATAGATTCCTTATGGCAAGACCTTACATTTTTGATCTTGTGACATTGTATTATGGTTATGTTGTGACCCTATGGGGCTAGATAGGGGCCACCATATGGGGTAAAAAAAAATTCATGGGAATAAAGATTGCAAACCATCATGGGCCTCCTGTTTATTTTTACTTCAGGTCATGGAGCTGTTTGGCATGGAGACATTGACATCATTTTCTCATCTCATCATGGACTACCATTGTCAGATATAGCTGTGAAAACTGTCAATAAATGTGAACCAGATGTGCATGAAGATGAAGAGGAAGCAGAAACCTCAACTCCACGGAAAAAGAGAAAAAGAGAAGGTAGCAAAAAGACAATTACACCATGTGGTCAAGATTATAAGATTTTTAACTTAGGTGACCTGAATCATGCAGTCTTACTGTCATGCATTGTCTTTACTGAAACTATACTGAAATACAGGTGACTCTTGATAACTTGAAGTTCAAGGGACCTTGATAAAACTTCTGCAAAAGTGTTTTCCCCAAGAAAATTTTTAATACATGGGGGATTTTGTTGAATCAATGGCATATGGTGCAGCACACCTTGGTTGAGTTACTTGTATAAAAAAAAATATATATATGTAATATGAATTACAAATGCATATTTCACTTAATTTTTATGCTCCCCGAAAGCTTTCAGCGGATAATATAGTCACTGTTGTGTCTGTCTGTCCTTCCAAGCTCATATCACCAAAACCTTTCATCAGAAATTGATCACAAATGTTCCTTGAGACAAGGGCTTGTGGACCAAGGTCTTTCAAGGTCATTTTATAAAGGTCAAGATCATTCAGAACATATTTATAAAAGTTCCTTATTTCAACAGATTTTAATATAAACCTTTCATCAGAAATGGATCATAATTTATCACAAATATTTCTTGGGACAGGGGACTTTTAGACCAAGGTCATTTTGGGAAGGTCAAGGTCAATCAGAACACACACACACACACACAGATATATATATATATATATATATATTATACACACAAGCACTGAAAAGGCCACGACACTGTTGGTTATAAAAAGCTAAAATTTTCGATGCGATCCGCGTCTTTATCAAGAGACATATATTACATAAACAAATAACACGCAAAAACGACAAGTATCGATAAACTACATTGGTGACAAGAGTGATACACTGTTGTACTGAGTGATAAAAATGGTGGTGGTTTCGTTGTAAAGCATGTTTACTGACTATGGTTTAGAGAGTTTGTACCATGGTCAGGTCGGGATGAAAATAGAATTATTATTGAAAATTACAGAAATCAGATAAATTTAGAGGGAAAACTTACAAAACAATGTGATTATGGAATAAAAGGGTGGGAAGATAATGATATGGAGTGATTAAGTTCAAAACAATATTAGGTAGTCCGTACCATTGATGATTCGGATATGGTAAACAGCGAAAAATAATGATATTCCAGAAGAACACGATTAAACAACAAACAAGGTCAATCAAAAGACACAGATTTCAGACAAAGGTCACTCAAGTTCAACCTTCACTTCAACAATATTTCAACAGTTATTGATCTTTTGGACCAAAGTATCTCAAAGTCAGTTTATAAAGGTCAAGGTCAATCAGAACATATGTACCTTATTTATAACAAAAACTTTTCTTATTTCAAAAGTTTTTCATCAGCTATTGATCATATATCACACAAATAAGTAACAGGCAAATGACTTTTAGACAAAAGTTACTTAAGGTCATTTTGTAAAGGTGAAGGTCACTCAACATATACCTTATATATTAAAAAAACACTTTAATTTCAACAGTATTTCATTTGTCATATGAAGTTGTTCATGGCTTAGATACAGGGCAGGACCAAACTTGGTTCATAGCATTTATAGTGTTTACGTACATCTCCTTTAATGCTATTAATACTAAATTGAAACTTAATGGATATATAGAAAGAGCAGGTAGTCTTTTACCAAAAGAGTCAATTTGATGATCCCAAGGATAGGGGTTTAGGTATCAGGGTTATTATTATAATTATTGTCCTCCACTGCAACGCAGAAGGGGACATAGAAATACCAGTGTCCGTGCGTCTGTGCGTCCGTCCGTCCCACTTCACTTTGTGGACGCAACTCCTCCGAAACCGCTCAAAAAATTTTGTTCATATTAAGTAGGATTGTTAGTCACAATGTAGTTGATCATATTTCGTTGCCATTTTGATTCGACAATTTTGACAGGAGTTATGGAACTTTGTTGAATTTGTACATGCTACACTATAGGAACACTTTGTGGACGCAACTCCTCCGAAACCGCTCAATGGATTTTATTCATATTTTGTTGGATTGTTAGTCACCATGTGTAGTTGATCATATTATGCCGGAATTTTGATTCGACAATTTTGACAGGAGTTATTGGACTTTGTTGAATTTGTTCATGCTACACTATAGGAACACTTTGTGGACGCAACTCCTCCGAAACCGCTCAATGGATTTTGTTCATATTTTGTGGGATTGTTAGTCACCATGTGTAGTTGATCATATTATGCTACCATTTTGATTCGACAAATTTTATAGGAGTTATTGGACTTTGTTGAATTTGTACATAGTACACTATAGGAACACTTTGTGGACGCAACTCCTCCGAAACCGCTCTATGGATTTCATTCAAATTTTGTAGGATTGTTAGTCACCATATGTAGTTGATCATATTGCGTCGTCATTTTGATTCAACAATTTTTACAGAAGTTATGAAACTTTGTTGAATTTGTATATGCTACACTATAGAAACACTTTGTGGACGCAACTCCTCCGAAACCGCTTACCGGATTTCATTCAAATTTTGTAGGATTGTTAGTCACCATATGTAGTTGATCGTATTCCGCCGCCATTTTGATTCGACAAATTTTACAGGAGTTATGGGACTTTTGTGCTTCAACTTTTTTTGCGGCGGTGGGGGACATGGCTACGTGTAGCAATCTTGTATTATTATAGTGATTACTGTATTTATCATTTGAAAGACTTCTTTAATATTTGCTGATACTGTATAAAAATTAAATGCATATTTAGGAGAAGCAGAAAGGAATGTACCAAATTTGTGAATTCTGCAACTCATAGTTCTAAGTCTAGGGCATGTTCAAAAATCTTTTATCAGTATGGGCTCTTTCAGATGCATTTAAGTCTTGTTAGCTCACCTGAGCTGAAAGCTCAAGTGAGTTTTTCTGATCACATGTTGTCTGTCCGTCTGTAGACTTTTCACATTTTCTACTTCTTCTCCAGAACCACTTGTCCAATTTCAACCAAACTTGGCAAGAAGCATCCTTGAGTGAAGGGCTTTCAAGTTTGTTCAAATGAAGGGCCATGCCCACTTCAAAGGGGAGATAATCACAAAAATAGGGTGGAGTCATTTAAAAATCTTCTCAAGAACCACTGGGCCAGAAGAACTGACATTTACCTTTAAGCTTCCTGACATAGTGCAGAATCAAGTTTGTTCAAATCATGGCCCCCGGGGTAAGGTTGGGCCACAATAGGGGATCAAAGTTTTACCTACAAATATATTGGGGAAAATCTTTAAAATCTTTAAAAATGAAAGCTTCCTGACATAGGTCAGATTTGAATTTGTTCAAATCATGACCCTGGAGGGTAAGACGGGGGCCATAAATCCATAATAGGGGATCAAAGTTTTACATTCAAAGATATAGAGACAATCTTTGAAAATCATCTTCTGAAGAACCACATGAAAGCTTCTTGACATAGTGCAGATTCAAGGTTGATCAAATTGTGACCCCCGGGGGTAGGATGGGGCCACAATAAGGGATCAAAGTTTAACATATAAAGATCATTTTTACATATTTTACATACAAATATATAGAGAAAATCTTTTAAAATCTTCCTCTCAAGAACCACTGGGCTAGGAAAGTACAAAATTACATGAAAGCTTCCTGGCATAGTGCAGGTTCAAGTTTGTTAAAATCATGACCCCTGGGGGTAGGAATCAAAGTTTTACATGCAAATATATAGGGAAAATCTTTGAAAATCTTCTCAAGAACCACTGGGCCATAAGAACTGAAATTTACATGAAAGCTTCCTTACATAGTACAGATTCAAGTTTGTTCAAATCATGACCACTGGGGGTAGGATGGGCCCACAATATGGGATCAAAGTTTTATATACAAGTAGATAGAGAAAATCTTTAAAAATCTTCTTCTTAAGAAACATTGGGTCATAGAAGTTTACATTTACATGAAAGCTTCCTGACATAGTGCAGATTCAAGTTTGTAAAAATTATGGCCCCTGGGGATAGGTTGGGGCCACAATAGAGATCAAAGTTTATATACGAACATATAGGGGAAAATCTTTAAATATGGGCCAAGGTGACTCAGGTGAGCAATGTGGCCCATGGGCCTCTTGTTTTTATTTGTTACAGCCAGATGAGCAATTCCGGATCCTGGGAGCATCTTATATTACCAAATGTGGCCATATTATTTGGTAGACTTTACAATCAAAAGATTATAATTGCAGCATGTTAATCTTATTATTCTTATCATTTTAGGTGATTTGGAGGAAACTGATATATCGCCTGGTGAAAAATCTGCTACTGAAGTGAAATATTCAACAAGTGGTGCACTAGATCAGACATTAGCACAAACAATGGTCTTTTCACTACTCCAAAAGCAGAAGCATCCTAATCTTAAAAATTTTCTCATTCCAAATATTCTGATTTCTCCAGAGGAGATTCAAATATTAGTGTATGATGCAGAATATGACGTGCTGCTCTGCAGTAACATAATTGAATTGTTTGACCCCTCTGAACTGTGTTTGAATCCAGAAACGCTGATCATACTTTGGATGGTTCTTCATTATCGGATGTTCTGTACTGGGCTTCCTCCATTGCTGCATAAATATAGATCACATTTTAAAGATCTCACAGAGGCAACATGGGACATATATTCAAAATCACTGAAATGTGGTGTTTCTGGCTTTCCAGTGATTGAAAAGCCAGACTTTCATACTTATCTTACTTTTGCCAAAGAAATATGTTAATTAATAATGTCCAAATGAAGATAACATGTTTAATTCCTGAACTGAAATCAAGTGAGCTTTGTCTTATGTCTGTTGTTGGCAGCATTGGTATTGTCATATTTTTCTTCACAATTTTATTTTCTCCAGAACCATTGGACCAAATCCTATCCTTGGGTTAAGAGCTCTCAAATTTGTTCAAATGAAAGTCCAATCTCCTTTTCAAGGGGGGATAATAAAAAAGTAATGAAAATACCGGTAGGAAGGATTTTCTTTTTAAATCTTCTTTTGATTCACCATAACCAAAAACCTTTATTAGCAATCATTTAATCTTCAACAAACTTTTAGAGCAAACTGCATATTACACATTAGTATGTTTTGACAATTTGCTTGCACAGAAAATCTTTATTGTAGTTCATATTCAAAACACCTAACTCTGCCAACTCTTGGTCAACCCTTGTGTCTGAGACTGGTATCTGAAACTAATGTAAAAATGACATTCAATAAAAAATATGCAATGCCTTACCACAAATAGTTTTCCTGTTGATCTGTTTTTCAAAGGTGTTCAAGGTGGTTTTTTCACTTGATATATGAAATTTGGAAAGTTGATCATCACTCCTGCTGTGACATCATTTCCCAAAAGGCTTTGTTTCATTGATACATACATACATACACACACACGCACACACACACACACACACAGATATATATATATATATAAACGTGATCGTGTACCCCTGTACATGGATTCTACCAACCCACTAGATCGCCAGGCGTGGATAGGAAGACTTCGCTCTCAACAGACAGACAGGCCACACGCTCGACACGAGGATTAATACATGGCCTGTATAATCAAAACTGGTTGATGTTGATGATGATATATATTTGTATGTCTTTAAAAAATATATTTTTTAAGCTCTAGTGTTTACATTGTTTTTGACTGGTCCATGGATTTCTTGCTTGCAAGTCCTTTTGCAGGTAGAAAAATTTACCATTTCACATCTAAATGTACCATGAAACATTTGAATCAGTCAACTATTTTGTACATTAGGCAAGGTCATGGTCTTAAAGATTAAGAAGTTATTAAAATGGCTCTATCCGTCCATCTGGCTGTCTGTCCAAGGTAATGTTTTCTGGACTTTTTACCGTAATGGATGCATGTAGAGTGTTGAAATTTGGTCCCTTGGGGTAAGGTTTGGGCCACAATAGGGGATCAAAGTTTTAGATGTCAATGTATAGAGGAAATCTTTAACAATCTTCTTCTCAAGAATCACTGGGCCAGAAGAGCTGAAATTTTTATGAAAGCTTCCTGACAGAGTTCAGATTCAAGTTTGTTCAAAACACGGTCACCCGGGGTAGGATGGGGCCACAATAGGGAATGAAAGTTTTAGGGGAAATCTTTTAAAATCTTTATTTCAAGAACCACTGGGCCAGAAAAGTTCAAATTTACATGAAAGCTTGCTGACATAGAGTAGATCCAAGTCTGTGTAATTCATTTTGTATATAGATTTTTTAGGTCACCTGAGTAAACCCAGGTGACCTATTGCAATTGGTTGTTGTGCGTTAACAATGAACATTTTTAAGTTCTTCTTGATAACTACTTGTCCAATTCTTTCCAAATTTGATATGAAACATCTTTGGGACAAGGGGGACATAAAATGTAAATTTCAGGACTCCAGCACTCCTGGGGCCTTAGGGGCGGGGCAAAAACTGCCCAAAATTGAAAATTTTTCAAAAATCTTCTTAAGAACCGCACATGAGTAAGAAAAATTAAATGCATGGTGACATAGAGCAGGGAAGCCTCTACCAAAATTGTCAATTTTATGATCCCCGGGGTACGGGTTCTGACCCCGGGGCGGGGCCAAACTTGGTATATAGTGTTTATATGTAAAACACTTAAATAACATCTTCTTTAGTGCTGCGGTGGCGAGAGGTTAGAGCGTTCGCCCCGCATGTGGTAGGCCGGGGTTCGAATCCCGGCCGCGACAGACCAAAGTCGTTAAAACGGGTAGTGACAGTTCCATCGCCAAACGCTCGGCATCAGATGTGAATGTCACGGGTCCTTGGAGATGACCTTAAAATCGGATGTCCCGTGTCACAGAAGGTAAAGAACCCTACTGCTTAATGGCCGTAAGCGCCGAGCAAAGGCCTAAATTTGAAGCCCTTCACCTGTCTTGGTGACATCTCCATATGAGTGAAAAATTCTCGAGCGAGACGTTAAGCAAGATACAATCAATCAATCTTTAGTGCTACTGATACTAATTGTTTAGAAAGAGCAGGTAGTCCTTTACCAAAATTGTAAATTTGATGATCCAGGGGTAGGGTTTTTTGTATCAGGGTGGGGCCAATTTTTTTTTTTTTAAATTTGGCATGAAGCATCTTTGGAACAAGGGGGACATAAATTGTAAATTTCAGGATTCCTACACCCCTGGGACTTAAAGAGGCATAGCAAAAACTGCTCAAAATTGACCAATTTTCAAAAATCTTCTCTAGAACCTCGCATGTTTAAGAGAAACTAAATGCATTAAAACAGGAAGGCTTTTACCAAAATTGTAAATTTCATGATCCCCGGGGTAGGGGTTCTGGTGGGGCCAAACTTAGTATATAGTGTTTATGTGTAAGTTTGCTGATACACATGTACTGTATAAAATCTAAATGCATACTAAGGAATAGCAGAAAATACAGAAGCCGATAGGTGCCAGGGTATAGAATTAATATTTATTTAACTGGCGGCCGTCACTTAATTTAACTGGCGGCCGCCACTTATTATCTGGCAGCCACCATATAAATTAACTGGCGGCCGCCACTTATTATCTGGCGGCCGACACTTAATTTATGTGGCGGCCGCCACTTAATTTAACTGGCGGCTGCCACTTATTATTTGGCGACCGCCACTTATTAACTGGCGGCCGCCACTTATTATCTGGCGGCCGCCACTTAATTTATATGCCGGACGCCACTCAATTTAAGTCATTTATATGGCTGTCACCAGTTATTCAATTCGTCTCTTTCTCTATCTCTCTCTCAAAATGAAAGGGGTGCAATCCCTCCCCAATGCTTAGTAATATGTATGTGATATAGGCCTATGTATACAATTAAGAGCATTAAATTATTGTTTTTCGATTGTACTGTTAAATACGTAGAATCACGGGGCTGACCCTTCATTTTTTGACAATGTTCAATTTCTATTATTTTCACATGCAAACTAAATTATCTTCACATGTGAAATGAGATTAATTGGCGGATTGGCCCCCATCCCACTCTTTTGATGGTAGTAATGAATGGTAAAAATGTAATAATGAATGAACTGATCAATTGAAGGATGAACGGAGCCTCCTCCCTACAATTTAGGAGTACGAAGTTTGGACAAAAGAGACAATTTAGATTCCTTTTTTGCTTGTCAACAATTGTAGAATCCAATTTCTCCTCCGACTGTCCCTATATATGACGGATCGCAATGAAAAACCTTATTACAAAGCTACAAATCAACTCCTCTCTCTTTCTCTCAAAGTGAAAGGGGTGCAATCCCTGTAAACTCCCTCTCCAATACTTACTCATTTATATAATTATGATATACAATTAAGAGCATTGCTGTGGTAATGAATGAACTGATGAATTGAATGACGAACGGAGCCACCTCCAATTTAGGAGTACGAAGTTTGGGCAATAGAGACATTTTTAGGTTATTTGTTGAACTCTGGCGGCCGCCACTTATTATTTGGCGGCCGCCAGTTCATTTATGTGGCGGTCGCCAGTTAATTAAACTGGCGGCCGCTAGTTTATTTATGTGGCGGCCGCCAGTTAATTTGACTGGCGGCCACCATATAAATTAACTGGTGGCCGCCACATAAATTAATGGCGGCCGCCACTTAATTTATATGGCGGCCGCCACTCAATTTAAACGATTTATATGGCGGTCGCCAGTTATTCAACTCCTTTCTCTCTATCTCTCTCAAAATGAAAGGGGTGCAATCCCTCCCCAATACTTAGTAATATGTATGTGATATACGATTAAGGGCATTAAATTATTGTTTTTCGATTGTGCTGTTAATTTACAGAGTTATATAAATGTTTACGACATCAAGTGTCGACAGATTCACGCAAGAGCAAATCTTCATGTGTACAATGTACTTTTAATATACCGACGTAATAGGCACGGGGCCGACCCTCCACATTTTTAACAGCGTTCAATTTCTGTTATTTTCACATGCGAACTAAGTTATTTTCACATGTGAAATAAGATTGATTGGCGGATTGGCCCCCACCCCACTCTTTTGGTGGAAGTAACGAATGGTAAAAATGTAATAATGAATAAACTGATAAATTGAAGGACGAACAGAGCCCCCTCCCTCCAATTTAGGAGTACGAAGTTTAGGTTCTTTTTCTATTTGTCAACAATTGTAGAAAGCAACCCCCCCCCCCGACTGTCCCTACACTTTGAAAAACGGTGATAAGTGTTTACGTAAAATTCTAAACCTTTCCAAAAATAATCCCTCAGCAATATGAATTAAATTGTTTTTTAAATTGGCAGCCGCCATGTATAAAGTAAGTGGCGGCCGCCAGTTAAATGAATATGAATTCTATACCCTGGTACCTTGTATCTAAAAAGCAAATTAAGACTTTGAAATTATTTGGCTTTCAAATAAGTATGACGTATAATTCAAATTATTCACATCGTTCCGTTTCGCAAATACTAATATCCGCACGGATATTGGTACGTTGTGGACCAGAACCAAATTGTTAGAATGTCAACAACAGTTTTCCGTCCTGCAGTTAATGATCGTCTTAATTGTCAGTGTAAAACTGCCTGCGTTAATTCAATATTACATTGAACATATTTTTTTAATTGCATTTTCTTGATACCACTAGTATCAAGAATATTATTGAATCATGTTAAATTTTAAACCTTTCTAAAAAAAAAAAAAAAGGTACCCAAACGTTTATTTAAAAATTCTACATTTTTGTTGTTGTTTAGAACGGGGTTGGAAGAGAAACAAGAAGTTCACTTTCTTGTTGATATTATCCAAACTAATCTGTGTTAATATTGGATAGGTTACATTGTACTCCAATCATGTTCCAGTTCATGCTCAAGCTCTTATCCTTGGATTATTTTACTGTTCCGTTAGCAGGTGGTATCTCGTTATTTTTTAAAGGGGGGTACATGTTTAGGTATTCGTAGAGTAGAAGAGTAACTTATAGATAGAACTTCGTCTTAATTTCACTTTGTTTCGTTCCGTTCCACTTAATACTAATATCCACACGGATATTGGTATTTCACGGAACGGAACGGAACCAAAACATTTTCCTGGCAAAGCGCGACAACTCTATACAACTAGTACTTCACCGATCCGTTAAGTGCAAAGAGGGGTTATAATAAACTAATTATAGTCCTATTATCTTTCATAAATTCATCTATTGGTACCCCATAACTGGTTCCGTTCCATTTCGGTCTACAAGGTACAACCACCACGTTTTATTTATTAACAATAATCATTTTCATTCACATGTTGATTCGATATATCCCAGTGAGACACCACAGAGTCTGTCACATCTGCTCTATAGTTAGATATTTTATTGGACATAGATGTCAAACGACAAACTAACAACTCAACTTTATGATAAACAGGATGACTTCAGCTTCTCCATCGTCAACTTCCCATATTTATGTAGCATTATTCCATGATCACCTGCAGATATGTCTATGTATCTCAACTGATTCGATACGCAAGAACATGTTCTGCGTATGATCAGTTTTTAAATCAAAGCAGGCTACTGACAAATAAGTTTATGTTACAGGGGTTTCAACCGTCTCGTTTAAAGTCAGCATTTCGTAAATTCTATAATCGCTCTAACGATCTAATTTACCAGTACAACCTCTCGTTGGATCAAATGCTGTTTGACGTGTTTCATACCAGGCTGTTCTTTACATTGATTTTAACTACGGGTTACTCCGTTTACCTGATCAAGACATAGGGGTCAC
The DNA here is from genome assembly GCF_947568905.1 of Ostrea edulis. Lineage (NCBI taxonomy): Eukaryota > Metazoa > Mollusca > Bivalvia > Ostreida > Ostreidae > Ostrea > Ostrea edulis. The sequence continues at coordinate 51,265,307 of NC_079168.1, read as the reverse complement.
GGCGGATGAGACCGGTCGACAGAGGATGCTTGCTCCTCCTAGGCACCCGATTCGACATTTGGTGTGCCCAGGGGTCCGTGTTTGTCCTATTCTTAAATTTTGTTTTCTTTACAGTAGTTATGAGATTGATCACTGTTCATTATCTTCATCTGTTCATCTTCAATTCTGAATGATTGTGCGCATTAACTGAATTGTTGATGTTATTGATTATTCAGCTGAATTCATGCACGCAATAAATGAATTGCTTGCTCTAATCAAATGAATTAATATAATGATATCAACAATTAAATTGATGGGCGCTATCACTAAATTGAAGACAGTAATAATTCAAGGTGGCTTCACCCTCATGTGACTTTACAATATGAATGGTTCAAATATTGATGGTTCAAACTATCCACTACATAAATGTACAGAAGTACATTGTATACATGTCAACAACCGAAAATCACAGCATTATAAAAATACACCATGTAGGGTCTTGACGATGGCTAATAACAACCTCATCTTTGAAGAGTCCACAAGAAGAGTATCAAGGCATGTAGGCAAGGAAGGGGACCCCTAGGAATATTATTTCCCACCCTTAGTTTGGGGCTGTAGGGATACCACCTGGGGCCTCCCAAGGGTGGGGCCCCTTTTCAGACCTTCCTTATAATTGAATATTAGGTGATGCAAGAAGACAAAGCTGATAGACGGATAGAAAACAACAATATCAAACATATAGAACGCTTAAAGGGACCGGTTCACGATTTTTGAACAAAATATTTTTTATTTTTGATGTGAAACATTAAAAATATAACTCATTTAATGTTGTCAGACAATATTTTGACCTACTGAATGCAAGAATAAAAGCAATATTTTAGCCTTAAATCTGTATTATGAAAACAAAGACTCGAGTCTTTTTATGTAAACAAACAAACCAGTGAAATATAAATTTTGTAGTATAAAGCATCTTAATTTTGCATAATCACAAATTTTAACTTTTAGATGACACATTTTACCCGAAGAATGCTTGAAATGTGAAAGATATGATAAACTTAGATCGATATCCATTTCTTCTGAAAATTTCGTAAACAATAACATACCGCAATCTTTGTTTACAAAACAAATAATGAACTCTCTAAAATGAGCTTCTGTGATAATGTATAACCTTAATTTTTATGTGAAATTATTTGAACACATTAGAAGTAGACTCTGGTCATTAAAAGTGAAAAACAAAATTTTGGGAAAAATCGTGAGTCATTCCCTTTAAAAGGGTCACATAGGGCATAAGGTACAATTGAACTCATCTGAAATTCCTAATTTAACATCATGTAGGGTCATACTGAAGGCTAGTAACAATTACTTAATCTTTGAAAAGTCTGATAAAAGAGTATGTAGGCAAGGAAGGGGACTCATACGGCTATCATTTTCGACCCTCAGTTCGGGGTTGTAGGGATACCACCTGGGGCCTTCCAAAAGTTGGGGACACTTTTAAGACTAATAATTGACTATAGAGTGTTGGAATAAAACAAAATTGATATACGACCAGAGAGCAATGAAAGCAAACCTATAGAACCCTAAAAGGGGTAATATATCCCATGGGGATCCGAGTTAAAATAAGTCGTTAGTACCCCTTACTTGTCGTAAGAGGCGACTAAATGAGAGGTTCTTCGGATGAGACCGAAAATACCGAGGTCCCGTGTCACAGCAGGTGTGGCACGATAAAGACCCCTCCCTGCTCAAAGGTCATAAGCGCCGAGCATAGGCCTAAACTTTGCAGCTCTTCACCGGCAATGGTCAGTTTGGGGCTGTAGGGATACCACTTGGGTCCTCCCAAGGGTAGGCCACTTTTTAGACCTGTCTTATGATTGACTAAAGGGTATAAAACAAAACTGATTATATATACGACTAGAAAACAATGGTGTCAAACATAGTACAACCCTTGAAAGGGGTCATATAGGCCAATATGTATATGCCCAATTAAGCTCACCCGAAAGTTAATGATTTTACATCATTTAGGGTCATAATGGAGGTTGATAACAACTTAATCTTTGAAGAGTCCGTTAAAAGATTATTCAGGTAAGAAAGGGGACCCCTAGAGCTATCATTTTCCACCCTCAGTTTGGGGCTGTAGAGGTACCACCTGGGGCCTCCACTTTTCAGACCTCTCTAATAATTGAATACTGGGTGATCAAACGAAATGAAACTGATGTACGGATAGAGAGCAACGAAGTTAGCATTTTAGCTTATAAGAGATTTCCTAAGGTTATTTACCAATTAAAGATGAACCATGTAGACAATTTTCGATGAGTTATTTGAAGTTTGGAAGTCAATTAAATGTATATTTTTGATATGAGATCAATATTTCAGTTCTCTCAGCAAATTACCTCGTATTTCTGCCTATGCAGTACAATGTAACAAAAAGTATTTTTCATCTTCATTGAAGTTCCCGAGGGAATCCAGGCTAGAATAGGTCCTCAGTACCCCTTGCTTGTCGTAAGAGGCAAGTAAATGAGGAGGTCCTTCGTAAAGATTTATTCTGTGTTTGAATATGGTCTAAGCATTCAACACAAGACTGTAAAAGGTAAACGATTGAGCTCTGCTAGGCATGCATCCTTAGTCTCGGAAACTTTACAATGAACTCCTAGAATTTCTCTTATTTAAATGAACTTTTTCGTAAGATTCGGATTCTTTGTACATGTGGCTATGCTTGCTCTAACAATAGGGGCTATCGTAGCACAATGATAATCACAATAAACAGAATTAAAACAATGTTCCCAAATCGGTGTGATGATTTGAAACATTGAGATCCACCAACAATCATGTTAAGGGCGATAACTCAAAGCACGTGTCGTGGTAACCATCTTGTGGCGTTATCACGTGACCATATATTCTTCCGGTTTGACTCAACTGCGTGACCCACTTTGTAACACAAAGTAAGTATTTCTATCATTTATTTAATTTAACAAATATAATAAATGGTAATAAATGATATGGTATATGTATATTGGTGTAAATAAAACGTTTTTCATGTAAAATAATTCCCCTGTTTTGAAATACTGCGTTTTAAATGTAATGGCTTCAAACGCCACGCCGTCGTGTTTACATTTCCATTTCCCGCGTAAACGAACCGTACTTTAATAGCAATTTTGAGACAAGAGTTGCATTCTTTGGGGATTTTGTGCTAGAAGTATGTTTGTATAATTTTAGTGTCTTAAAGAATCTCATTTTTTCTCTTTGAAATGTGAATTTGGTATCGCAATTTATCCGACACGTATAACGCATGAAACCACCATTGTATGTTAGTCCCCTTTAAATTTTATGATATGGACAAGCACATATTGTATGTGATATTGAAAAGTTAATACATGACTTATTAGTTAAGAACTATTATGTGACTATTTCAAACACATACTGATTGTATTTTTCTTGATATCTAGGCTATTTTATATTTCATGTTAGACCTTTAGCTAGCTGCAGAACTAGCTCTCTGAAAAAGTATTTGTCCAATATTTTTTCAGATAGCTACAGTTCTGCAGCCAACCTTTCGCTTAACAAATTCATGCAGTCAGTTTAAATTTTTTTCTAATGATGTGTTTATTCTGTAAAGAAAACACTCTTATTTAATTGAAGTGTAGCTAAAGTATTGAAGTCAACTCAGTTTGATCTGTAAAAACATATTGCATCATGGCTTGACATTGGGTCTTTAATAACAAAACAATTAGAGAAAGCTTGAGCTAAAGTGGTTAGATCTTAATAACAACATATAATTATTGAAATAGGAACTTTGATCTTGTTACCTCTATTCAAACTGTTCATTGATATGTGAAGCATCTAGTAGGTATTTGTAACAGTGTTTAAGTAATTAAGAGGAAGAACTCCTAATTATAATGGATTGGTCTGCATTAAGCTTACTTACAACTTGTCAGTTTCAGTGAAGCCACTGTAATATCAGGTATGAATGTCCTATATGTGTTAATTCATTTTCATGCAATATAGTGTATACATTTATATAGTTTGCTAACTGGAGCAGAGGCAAAATCAGAGTTTCAAAATAGTATATCATTATCTGCATTTTAGCAATTTGAACATTGAAATGTACTGTTAATTTCTACCAGTCAGAAGGAATTTTAACCAGTCAAATTCGGTAGCTTTTGGAAACTCTGCAAAAATGTGTCCCTTGTGGGAACTTCATTATCTATTCTAGTGTAGTAGTTTGGGGTATATGGACTATGGATATCTGCCTGGATAGATCAGTAGTTAGAGCACCTTACTAGTAATACAGAGGTCCTGGGTTCGATTCCGGGTCCAGCCATAGATTTTTTTATTTCCTATACTACACTAGTTTTAAAAAGGGTTGTAAGAAGTTGTTATAACTTTGGTTTCATGTTATTTCATTCTGACACACTTGAATATTTTAAGTTGAATAATGAGTTTTCATTAGTGAAAAAGTCATAGGTATTGTAAACTAATACATTCAAGCTATCTATGATTTTATAGCATGGATATGTAGATCATTTCGAGTTCCTTTACGATTAACCACTAGGCCTATAGGATCCAATTCAAAACCATGTTTCAAAATATAGAAATAATATAAAACTAATATATGTATACAAGATATTTTATTGACCAATCAAAGACTCCATAAGGCATAGTTAACAAAAAGAAGTATAATTTAAACATTTCTATAGAAACTCAATAAACTTGCTTATTAAATAATCATTGTCTCTAGTGTTAATGATGAAATATTTTTAAGTATTCTTTTGCATCTAACAACAAAATCTTCCAAAAACCTGCATTCACATTGAAATACATGTATGTTTATACATTGGTTCTTTTACTGTTTTCAAAAATAATTTTTCTAAGCAAGATAAAATTTCTTTACTTTCATTATTCAAAATCCATATTAGTTTTTCAGTAGCCATCAAAAACAGAGAAATTTGAGTTCATTCTTGAGATTGTTTTCATTAATTGTAACCTCTCATTGTTACATTTTGAGCAAACAAACAAGAAATGATGTTTATGTGAATTAAACACATCATGGTCTGATATGCTAACATATTTATGAAACATTTTACATTTTGTGACATTGCTTGCTGAATTGAGATTTGTTTTTTTCTGTATGGGTATTTATTTAAATCAAGGTGTGTTCTGAGAAAAGTGCTATACTATTCATGTATTGTGTTTCTTGATATATTTAGATAAAACTTTTTTCAGTGTAGTGATTGTGTCACAAATTCCAGTCCAAATCACTGATTCAAATCAACTTTACATTCTTTAAATGTTTCAGTTTATTGAAATTATGGGAAAGATATATGCCCATATAAATGGAGAAAGGAAATGAAATTGAAGTATTCAGAATTAGGTTGAAAATATATGTTATAAGATTGTTGTGTTCAGTCCATTAAAAATCAAAGATTTATATTTTCCAAAGAATGTTTATCATATTATTAATTTAACTAAAATTAAAAGTTTCAACTGTGTTTCATTGTTAAACATGCATTTTGTTTACATCCTTGGACTCTCGTCTTATTATAATTTTCACCAACAGCACTAAATGTAAACATTTTTGCTACAAAGATGCCTATTTTTTGGTTCTTTTTTGTAAATACAAATCAGTATTTGATTATACTCATTGTTATTCATGCATCCTCATAACAAATTTTGCATTTCATTTCTCCCCAGCTGTTGATAAGGTTACCATAGAAACTATTGCAGATCCTACATCTGTTACAAAGCAGAAATAAAGAAATGTGTATGGTTTCCATGACAGCGGGTGTGTGATTGGTTATGACCCCCTTTTGTGCTATTGATTAGGAGTCTGCCTGTGACAGAGTTAGCACAAACAAGTGTCCAACTCCTGTGGGCCTTTTCTTTATGCACACTACCAAGTACGATCTCTGGGCTGACAGCTCCATGTCTCTAGCCATTACACACATATACCATTCATTACTCAGTCAAGCAGTAACACACATTTTACATGCAGCAGTGGCAGTTTTTTTTTTTTTTTATAAACTGATAAGACAGACAACTCTGATGCAGTGATTATTTAATATATTGCCTAAAATAAATTTCTTGTACAAAAATTTACATAAATCTGTCAAGGGAAATTTACTAGCTATACACAAGTACAAGTAAGCATAATTTGTATAAACAGGAAGGAGATTTACGTTGTTGAGGAAATAAAGAATTAGTTTCCAGGATGTTTTCACTCAGAGCAATGCAACAGTGTAAGTGTATATTTCTCCTGTGTCAGACAAGCAGTGGAGATTTTGTTTTTATCAATGTGCAGTGTATATATGATATACATATATGTGTGACATTATCAGGCAAAATCCTCCCAGTTATTTAGGTATCTCTGTCTCTCCCTGCTGATAAGTGTATGTCGACCATGCAGGTGTCAATTAACTGAGGGACAGTCAGTCTGCACTGTGGATTTTAAACATTTCTTGTGTTAAATGGATGAAATCAGAAAATAGGTAAGGTTAACTAAGGTGTGTCAGATTTCTAGGACATTTAAATTTTTTGCCCCACATTTCCCCAAAGATTTTTTTTCTTTCTGAGTTTCATTTTCATGAACACAATTCTAATGACCACAATTTACTTAATTTTTATAAAATAAACTTCTCTACATTTATGACAGGTGTAAAAATCTAAGACACTTTCCTGCTGTGTCTCTTCTCAACTGCCAAAGGGTATGATGTAATGAGAGAATAATTAGTTTACTTGTGAATATCAGTAAAGAAAACAAAAGCCCCAGGCTAAGAAGTACACCTATCACATAACAATCTGTGCAGAACCAGTGCTAAAACTTCTGGCTGGGGGCTTCTAATTAGAATATTCTGAGGCATGTATGTTACCAAGACAACTGTAATAGGTTGCTATGACAATGATGCCTGTTAAATGTGAGGTCGCTTGTGCATAAAAATAGTTTGTATCACTTGACTGGTTTGGGAGCATTCAACCAATGAAAACAGTGATCTTAGTGATGAGCTATCCCAGCATACAGTTCTCTAGGTGATGAGTTGGTAACTTGGAGACAGCCATTTTTGTTGTAAAACTTTGTCAGAAAACTGGAAAAAGTTGTCAGAACTTTATATATCTTTATCTGAAATGAGAGGAAGTAATTAAAAGAGGATTACAAAGATCAGGTAGGCATATCTATTAGAAACTAAGCATATAGTATCTCTTATCAGACAGGGAAATGTGGGACAGTATGAAGTAAACATGTGACAAATTAACAATATGGAGGTTGTATGTATATTTTGTAGTAGAGGTTTCTGAATATGAGAGTATCCTTGATAAGTTTTATTGTAGCTCACAAGCTGTGCATAGTTTTTCTTTTGTAAACATGAGAAAATCATTCCAGACTGCAACCATGTGCGAATGTATTGGTATTGGGACCTTTAAATGGCCATTTAAATCTAAATATACATACCAATAGCTGTCTTTGATCTGTATTGATGTTTGATTTGTCAATGTAACTACCTGAAAGTAATTTAATGATCAGCAAGTCATTATTGCACAGAGTTCAATGGCCACAGGAAGATGGCTATATACTTAATCATCACAGTGTTACACATATCAAGAAGGTTGAATAATAAACATTCAGGAATTTGGTTATAAAAATTAGAATGTGAATATTTGCCTGGTAAAAAATTAAGATGTTAAAATTATGATTAACAGTTGTGTTGTTCTGTTGGAAACACAGTACTAACACTCTTTACTTCCACCCTTTGTAAATCCTAGGTTAATTCCTTTTCAAAAATGGCTGACATGCCAGACATCACAGCAGGAATCAAAACAATGCCAGTATGTCAAAATTTATGTGAACAGTTAAAAGAGAATTATAATCAAATAAACGTTTAGGTTTTGTTTTAATAAAGTAGACAAGAAATCAGTTTGAAATTTGATTTGAACAGCTGATAATAAAAGTCATGATTTAGCATATTGGATTCACTTACCTGTTGGTTAGATGAATGTCATCAGGTGAAAATACAGGTAATTTAGTCTGCAGCATCATCAGTCATAATCAGCCAATGAAAAGTGAGGTTACAAACTGTTTACATCCTTCCAAGGCAACCACCCATGTGATTCCCAGATGCTATCATATCAAAAGCTTCCATTGTCTTAAATGGATTTTTTGTCAAGGTGAATAAAAGTGCTTGCCATGCTTTTCAATGGATCAATTTTACATCAGCATGACTACGGAGACCGTGTATTCACAGATTAAAGTAAGGGCATGGTCATTGAAGTCAATTATAATTTAGAAAATTGCATTGCAATGGTGACTTCTGGTACAGGGTTTCCATGGTAACTTATAAACAAGTGGCTTTGTCATTTGAATAAAATTACTGCTAGCAGACATCAGACTATCACTGTGAATAAATAATGATCTGGACAAAAATGATAGCATTGAACTCACAACCTTGACAAAGTAATTTTAATATTTGTATAGTGCTCTGTACTGATGAAACAAGAAAAGTTTAAAATTTAGATCTATATCATAAAAATAAAATAAAAAGAATTTCTTAAGTATTAGAACTGTTTTTGAGTATATATGTTAAACTCAACTTTTAGGAAAACAAATACATTGTAATTTAAAATTGGTCTGTCATCAACACACTAATTTTCTGAAGTACTTGTACGTCTGCCATCAAACAGATATCACCATGGTGATTCCATTTGTTGATCATCTCTAATTTTTTCTGGGCATTAGGTTGCAGGTCTTCTCACAGAGATGATTCACCAAGTGTCTTTCAAATTTCATAATTGTACCTTCTTTGTATTTCAGCAAACAACTGATGCAATAGCAAAGTCAGAATCATGGTTCCTGGCACCCGACTTGATGAGAGTGATGCCTCCATGCGAGAGAGGCTAGTGAACAGTTTAAGCCAGAGTTTTCCTGGCAGTGCCCTGTCTAAAGCCCTGCAGTGTATGCAGCCAGAATCGGACAGTGAAGATGAAGACATGAAGGGAGACTTTCTTAGTAGTAGCTGTTTTGCTGAACTTCGTCTAGAAAAGGGACCCATTGAAAGTGATGATGATCTCAAGCCATTGTCCTGGCTACAAGATAGCAACCTGCTTAAGAACATCACCTGTGCTGATGATGACAGCGAAGATGACCAGAAAGAGAATGGTGATCTACTGAGTGGAAACCACATCAATCAGTCACACCCCCCTCATGTTCCTTACAACCCTCAGAAACACATCAACAGCAAGCCACCATACTCCTTCTCCTGCCTCATTTTTATGGCTATTGAAGATTCCCCTCAGAAGAAGCTGCCAGTAAAGGATATCTACTCATGGATCCTGAACCACTTTCCCTATTTCCAGCATGCCCCCACAGGGTGGAAGAATTCCGTGCGGCATAACCTTTCACTCAACAAGTGTTTCAAGAAGGTGGACAAGGACAGAGGCCAGGTAAGCTGAATTTATTTTGCACCAAGATAGTTTTTTTAAAAGGGTGGGGGGGGGGGGATAATGTTTTTGGTCTGTTTTTCTGTCTGTCAGCAATTTTAAACATGGGTATAACTTTGGGACTATAAAATAGGCTTAATTTTTACACTATAATAGTTTGGTTTTAATTGCATCTGGGGTCAAGGGATGTGGTCTCTGTTGCTTAAAAAAATATACCTTGTTTTTCTGCAATAACTTGATGGGTTTGGACCTGACTGTTCATGAAAAGTTGTGAGGGGTATAATGTTTTTGACCCATCCGACAGTATATCAATCCCTTTTTTTTGGTCAGCGCAACTCCTCTGAGACTGCTCAACAGAATTTCGTTAAACTTTGTTGTTATAATAAGGACACACTGTAGATGTGTGCATATTCCCAGGAAATTCTGATTTGGTAATTTCAAACCCATCTGTCCTGTTCTTGTCAGCTCAACTCCTCTGAGACCACTCAACAGAATTTCATGAAACTTTGTAGTTAATAAGAACATGCTGTGTAGATGTGCATATATTCCCAGAAAATGTTTATTCAATAATTTTTGTGGGAGTTATGCCACTATTGAACTTAAAATTTTGAGCCCATCTGTCCTGTTCTTGCAATATTGCATAGCATTATCATTCATTTTGTGAGGCATTGTCAAGCAATGTTGGAGTATGGGGTATGCGGGGTTGCTCACCTCTGCTTTCTTTCATTTGAAATTGCCTTTGGGGTCACATATCAAAGGGCATGGCCTTTGTCACTAAAAATAGATATTTAATTTCTCAGCAATGATATGAGAAGGTTTGAACTAAGCTGTTCTTCTTTGCATCATGGTTGTTGGTTTTATAAGATCTTGTTTTTGATATCTTGTGGGGTCATTGGGTAAAGGGGCATTATCTTTGTTACCAAAAATAAATTAGATCATGGGCATGATTTTGGGTGGGTGGAGGGATTTGTGTTTAACAAACTGATTTTGTCCATTTAGTTGTATATATATATATTTGTCTCCTTGTGATCTGTTTGAAACTTAGTAAGAATTGACAGCCTATTTTATGTTTAGGATGTGGAAATTTTATTTGAATTAGATGTTAGGTCCACTTGTATACTCACAACACTAACATTCACATTCTGGTAACCTGATACAATAAATATTTATCTAGATCTAGTATACCCTAACATCTTATAATTTTTGTCAGCAAAAAATATGAAGGCCTAGTCAGTTTCGGAAACTGTCATGATGTTACGAAGTGACATAATTATTAGCTGTATAGGAAAATGATTGGCTGTATATTTTTGAGCCGTATTAGAATCCAGGTAGAATAGCAATAAAGTTCTTGTTTTCGTTGATGATGCAGAATGACTTCTTGGTCATGAAATGTTCCAGAAATATGAAAGCTATGGTCAACATCTCAGCTTTTATATTACAAAAAAAAAAATCTCGGTCCTGCAACATCTATAAAAACGCGTACTTTATTTTTTGATTAGATTGAGAATATGGAATGTGTGTGTATGTGTGTATATATATATATATATATATATATATATATATATATATATATATATATATATCATAAGTATATAAAATTATTGTTTTTGTGGCAGAAAAGATCAAGCTGACATAAAATGGAGAGAGAAAACAATGTACTAAAATTGAATTGCATATATATATATATGCTAAATTTCTCAAATCTAATTAAAATCAGATCCTCTAATCACCCATGCTCACAATCTTATCACATAACAACCTGTTTGGTCTACCAGAATAGATTGACAAATCCCAAATTTTGTATGCAAGTCATTGGTAATGCCATGTAATTGCTGGAAAATTTTGCTTAAGATTTGGCATGTTCAACTTGGAAATGATTTTATTTAATTGATAATCATATTCTCATATTATTGTTTTCAAATTAATGAGCAGATCCTTAATGAATAATTTAATATACAAAGTTATAATTAAGCAAGGACAGGTAAAAGAGCCCCAGGTGACCTTGGCATTATGGCAGGTACATTCCTTCACTAATAAACACAAGCAGGTGAAATGATGTGAAGTTTAGACAAGACCCCTGTTTTGTTGGTATTTAGCACTTGATAAGTACATCTTGAGAGTTGGAACACCATAATCAAGATAGTATTGCAGATCTAAGGGACTGGGTTTAGAGATAAGGGGGTCCAGAAAGATGGGGTATGTTGGATGTTGTATTCTGGGCACACTTCAAAGGTCACCTTACACTCCACTATCACAGCTGCTTATCAGCCCCCACTGCATTGATGACAGTACCAAGATTAGACAAGTTGGACACTCTGGGGGATCGAGAATATAGATGCAAATAAAGACATGTCTACGCTGAATATTGAGGAAAAACCACAATTCAATTTTAAAATTGGTGTAATGGTGCAATGTCCATGGTCTTTGTTGAAATAATATTTATCCTAATTAATGGTGTAGACTATGGACTGCATAGTTTGGTAGTTACCTTGCTTGACTGAACATTGGCCAATATCTTAACAAAATGCCATCTGCCCAATTGAAGGAGTGAACATGTGACAATGTTCTCATGTTACAATTTCCAGCCCTTCAGAGTGGTGCATCTCATACCTCTGTATTTAAGTATACACGAGGCATGGTGTTCCTAAACCAATACAAAATCCTCCAACCCACCCAATAGATAAATTATGGGGAAATTATTCTCGATAATGTCAACATGGTCATTATTATACGATGCAGAAATTACCAGGGAAAGTATATTTATATCATAGTATTTCTATTTCAAAGTATATCATCTGTAGACACGCTTACAACAAAACTATTTTTCTCAATTCAGTACATCAATGTATCATTGTTGTTAACAATGTAGATTATTAATAGAATTTTTTGTTTGTTTTTTACTGGTGTATGATATTTGTTTATGTGATATATGTCTCTTGATAAAGATGCGGGGTGCATCGAAAATTTGACGTTTAAGTAACCAACAGTGTTGTGGATTTTTAGTGCTTATATATATATGAAACAGAAAACGTATACAATGTTTGTATAGTCATAATGTGCTAAACTTCATTGTGCACTAAATGTGCCCTTTTCAGGGATGGCATCCTGTCCTTTTCAAATCCGAGCCGGAGCACACAGTTTGATGTACATTTTGCACTTCACTCTTCATGAAGTACAGAATTATTATTTCTGAAGATGGTATTATATCCTCACATTGCCTGATTCCTGCCCAGTATATGGCAATCCGCCTGTGAGCCAATGCATCATATTAATGAGATAATTAACTAGAGGAATGATTGATTGTACTTATAAAGGACACCATTGTAATTACAGTCCATTGGTAAAGGATCCCTATGGTGCATTGACCCTGACTATCGACCCAACCTGCTTCAGGCACTCAGAAAAACACCCTATCATCCATACCACCAACTACAGATGCTGGCTAACCCTCAACCCCAGCCCCAGTACACCTACATCCATAAGTGAGTATGTTTAAATAACAAGAAAAATATAGCATAATTACGATTGTATTCTAATAGTCGGATACAAATTTCGAACTTCAACTCCACCCACTCCCATAGAGGGCACTTTGCCTTTGTTATATTGATTACCGACATATCAGGAAACTGAATGCTCTTATAATACATTGCCAATAGGATGTTGACTTTAGCTAGTTTCAGGTGTGCATGTATATTTCTTGGAGCTTAAATCTTTCTGTTACAAGCTGTTACAGTTTTCCCTAAGAGCTAATTACATGTATACAGTATTTGGTGTAGACTGAATTTCAATTAATTCATCATCAGAGACTTAGTCAAATATGAATTCGTCTGACTATGTGTAAGAAAGCAATACATGTGAGGATTCTATTTATCAATATTATCACTTCTTTGTCCACTGCATAAGGATTATTTATCTGAATTATCAGTAATGGTGTAACCTTTCTGTGGTCAAAAGCTATCATAGGTGGACCATCTAAAGTTCAGGAAATATAAAGCATGAAGATATCACATTTAATGTGTACACACCCAAATATTTTGAAATTGAATAATGTAATGTCATTAATGGACTTAATAGAAAAAAGCAAGCACTGTTTTAAACATATCAGAATAGCAATCTGTTCTGTCCAATACTTTGGCCTACTTATTTTTTCCATGAACTTGTATATTTTGTGGTGACTTGATAATAAATGTTTTATATATTGGTAGAGGTGAATAAATGAGTTGAATTGAAAAATGTAAGCCACTTTTGTTGGGGGAAAATGTTCAATTTTATTTTTAGAATCCACTCATTTTCATCAATTATCATTCATCAACTACAACCAGCCACTAGAGTTTTTGCTGATTTCAGTGACATTAAAAAAAATTTCACAGTGAAAAAGAATGAAAATTATATTTTCTGCAATGTAAATTTATATAATCCTAAAGCTTGGCATATTTCAAACTTTTATTTTTGCAGCATGTCTAGTTGTGGTAAGGTTTTAGTACAAAGTGTGAAATTTTGTGTTATTAAACATGTGAGAAAGATTCTTTACTTACCTGTACAGGTGAATTTACCTACTGTTCATGGCTTAGCATCACCTGCTGTGTTATTGTTTGTGTCTTCACTTCAAGTCTTTGTAAACTTTTTTCATCTAATTGTTGTTAACTATCTTTGCCCAGTGAGGTAAAAAAAAAATCTGATAATATTTGTGTGCAGTTGCTTTTGTTGAACAAACTGATTTTGCACTGGACTTGTGAATTCAACAATAAACATGCTGAAGAGTTAATTATTGTCATGACTACAGAAGACTTGAACTCACCAGCATTGATTGTTTTAAGAGGGTCTGTGTTTGCAAGCAGATTAAATAAAATAGCAGGATATAATTGTATCATCTGTTTTATAACCCTTTGACATCATTATTTCAGTGGCAAGCAGATAACAGGGCCTTTACCCCTTTCTCCCAGGCTGGGGCCAAACTCAGTGTCACCTCGTAAGTTTCTTTATGAGATTACTCTCTTAATAAAAGATCAAGATAAGATATTTATATAAGCAAGTGACTATGATAATTTACCATAACAAACTGAATATATCACTGAAGCATGTAATTTATTCTTCACACATCTAGTTAATCAAAAAGAATGTGAGACTTTATAGTATTTCCTCATAAGGAAAGACATACTTGTAAAAGGAATTCATTGCATTTTCTTTTTCTTTCTCTAGATTTATTCCCCTTTTTGAGTAAAAGATTAGCACAGTCAAATAACAATGCTATAGGTGAGTGTGACAGTAGAAGTGACACAGGAGACCCCTATGCACACAGTCATACATGGGGAAGTGGCATTCAAACATCAAGTCAGCAGCAGGGGTGTAACTTTACTCCTGCATGTTAATCAATTTTTGTAGCCATCCCACTTGTCTGTGTTAGACAAAAGAGATATCTGTGGAAATATTGTCATGACAACCAACAAACATTCATTACACAGATGTTACTATCACAAGGATTTGTTTTACATCAGGGTCTCTTGAGTGTCTTGTTTTCTGTAATTTGAGATGTACAATAAAGCATTTGTGTGAAAAAAGTAGCTGACTTCAGAGGCAGTTCAAATTACCTAGATTGACAGAAGCATGAATTGTAATACAATGAATTTTTTAAAGGTTTGACAAATGAAATATAGTTAAATGAGCTACCAGTTTATAATTTTTTTTTCAAATTAGAAATTTTAAAGAATACATAAAATGATATTGATAATAAGTGAAAATTTAAGAATGTCAAAATGGAAAAAATTTAGAAATGTTGAACAAATTCTTTTCATTAAAAATCCCTCACATTATTGACTATTAATGCACACACCCTCCCCCCAAATAATAATGATTTTAAAAAAGCCAAACTAAACAGTATACAAAAAAAAAAAAAGACTAATGAAAATTGACAGATTTATCCCTGTGGATTTTATTTTACCCATGAATTATTTCATAACATCAATGATCAATTAATTTGACTGTGTAAATATGTGTTATCTGTGGGCAATCTATCTACCTGTATTGGATTGATATTCTGAATGTATGCTGGAATGGTTATAATTAAATGACATTGCCAGCCTTCAGTAATGAGAGTTTGATGCATATTTAATGAAATATAAAGGGGATGAAATTTCAATTTTTTGTAATGAATGATGAAGTAATGAAAAATGATTATTTCTGTTTTATTTTTTTCCCTTCAGATTCCGATATCCAAGATGTTGCACAGACACTGGTGTCTCTGAAAGGACTTGGTACAAAGGGTAACTATCTCTTCTATCAACTTTTACTATGAACTTTAACATGAGGTGGTTTATTGATGCATTTTCTCTAGTAACGCTAGATCCTAGTAGAGGATCTCTAAAGACGAGTAATAGTGACGCTTGCAGAAAATTACTATGGACCTGTTATAGATTTGTTTTTGCTAGGAGCAATTGACATAATTTTCCAGATTTGGTGCGTTACAATTCAATCTTCTGCCATGGCAAATGTCCCCCTTCATTGGCTCAATACAGGGGCTGAGATTGTGGTGTTTAGCTATTGATCCAACAAATTCTCTTTAACTGTCCAGGATCCTCAAATTGAATTTTTTTGTTCATCTTTCTTTAGATTCGCCTTTATTGATTGCCTTGTGGATTAACAAATGTACATAATGGGAGAGATATTGAGCAAACCACTCGCTCGGTTATTGAAAATATTAAGAGTAGAAAGCAGGGGATGAAATTGAAGTAGACAGTAAAAAATAAGGAACAGCAAATTATTTCAACAAATGGCATTTTCCTTGCCAATATTGATGAGATTTCAGCCTGGTTCCTACAGACAGTACTCATGTGAAGACTCATTATATAGTCCTTAATTCTACATGTCATAGAGAGAATTTCATCAGTATTTCCAACAGATAGTAAAGAGGATAATTAAGGACATAAGATACCCCAAAAAATTGTTGTAGAAATTTTGAAAAGTATTTGTGAATATTTAATATTGTTTTACCACAAAATTTTACCATGAAATCATCTTTATTTTTGCATTATTCCCAAATCTTTATTTGAAAATTCAATGAAAAACATGAGTCAAGAATTGAAATCCTACAAGAACATCTTTTTATTACCTCACCTGAGCTGAAAGCTCAAGTGAGCTTTTCTGTTGACCTGTTGTCCGTCATCTGTCTGTAAACTTTTCCCATTTTCAGCTTCTTCTCCAGAACCACTGGGCCAATTTCAACCAAACTTGGCATAAAGCATCTTTGGGTGAAGGGTTTTCAAGTTTGTTCAAATGAAGGGCCATGCCCCCTTCAAAGGGGAGATAATCACAAAAATAGGGTGGGATCATTTAAAAATTTTCTTCTCAAGAACCACTGGGCCAGAAGAACTGAAAGCTTCATGACATAGTGCAGATTCAAGTTTGTTTAAACCATGGGCCCCAGGGGTAGGGTGGGGCCACTTATGGGATAAAAGATTTACATGGGAATATATAGGGAAAGTATTTAAAAATCTTCTTCTCAAGAACCCCTGGGCCAGGAAAAGTACAAATTTACATGAAAGCTTCCTGACATAGTGCAGATTCAAGTTTGTTAAAATCATGGTCCCAGGAGGTAAGATGACCACTACAATAGGGGATCAAAGTTTTACATACTAATATATAGGGGTAATCTTTAAAAATCTTCTCGAGAACCACTGAGCCAGAAAAGTTTACATTTACATGAAAGTGTTTCGACGTAGTGTTCAGATCACAGTCCCCAGGGGTAGGGTGTAGGGTGGGACCACAATAGGGGATCATAGTTTTACATACAAATATATAGGGGAAATCTTTAAAAGTACCACTGGGCCAGGAAAGTTTACATTTACACGAAAGCTTCCTGACATAGTGCAGATTCAATTTTGTAAAAATCATGACCCCTGGGGTAGGTTGCCTGGGGCCACAAAAGAGATCAAAGTTTTACATGTGAATATGTAGGGAAAATCTTTAGATATGGGACAAGATGAATTCAGGTGAGTAATGTGGCCCATGGGCCTCATGTTTGGTGCATATCATGTATTAATGACTGATTTTCATTGTTGTTTGATCAAATACTAGAAAATCCTATGTAAACAAGACTAAATCTTACTTCATTTGATGCATCCAAAATCTTGTGTATCCAATGACCTTAAATGAAATGTTAGTGTATATATGATGTGCACATATCCATACATATCCATGTATATATAGAGTCTAGTAAATAATTTTAAGTCTTTTATGTATCCTTTCAGATCATGATAACTCTGTCCTTCAAAGAATACGTATGAAAAGAAGACAAAGGTATATATTCTATGAAGCTCTCCTTTATGCCACTTTATCTACACTTTACACAAATAAAAAGCTTTTTCCATCAAAAGAAATTCTACTGAAATCACAGTAATGATATCTTGTGATATTACATTGTTAAATGAAAACTTAAGCATGCATTTTGGGAATAGTATTTGGAGTTTCGAATGCAATTCAACATTGATAAGAAATTTTTATAAAATTGTAGGCAACTAGGACCTGCAATGTTTAAGAGACGCCATTTAGAGAATGTAGTTTTCACCATCAATCCCAGTGAAGACCACACATACAGTGCAACCTCTCACAAAGATCCTGGATCTCCAGAATCGTCAGTGGATGAAGGTTTTGAATATGGAGATGAGGATGAATATGACATGGATGAAGAATTCTCTGATGATGACATGAGTTATGATGAGTGGGACAGTGAAATGGATGAAGTAGATGGTGATGTCAGGCAGAATCGCAGCGAGGCCAAACATCGTAGAATGACTGTAAAACTGCCCACAAGGAAAGTTGTTTCTAAAGAGGATGAGGAGGAGCAGAAGAAGATTGAAGAGGGAGCAGACGCACTCTTAAATTTGGCAGGAATTCGTACCACTCGTTCCTCTAACAGTGTAAATGACTCTGGTGCATCTTCTGGAGGATCTACCCCCAGGAAGAGGAGATCTCCCCCAGCCAAACGTGGACACATCAAATGATGCTTAGACAGCTAGTAGACATCTTGCCATTTTGAGATTTGCATTGAGGACCAGGGACACTTTTTGTTACACAATTCCAGAAGTCTTCCATATGTGTGACTGTTTGTATTACGACAGTAACTATATCACCCACATACATGTTAGGTTGACCATTTGTTCATTGTCTTTGTTATGAGTAATTTGGTGCTTCATACATTACTATCATTGATTTAGATGTTGCATACTTGAAGGTAATACATACTATGTTGACTAATTGATAAAAATCTTCATTTTTGCACTTTATTGTTAAAAAATGTTTTATTTACAAAAAACATTCAAACTGTAGTTGTTAAAACAGTGGGGAAAACAGCAATTCAGGTTTGTTTTGAATTTTATTATCCATATTCATTTGTGCCATTACTTTGTGCAACGTTCATGTTTACCAAAGATTCCAGCTGCTCATTTGATTTTTATAGAAAGGTGCAATCAAATTCCACTTGGTGTTCTAGTATAAAACATGTTTTCATTAAACAACAATTTCTCATCAAATCATCAATATCAGTAGAAGAAGTGAACTCAAGATAAAGGCAGATTTAAAAAACAAAAAACAAAACAAAATCCATGACAAAAAAATGTGTCATTGGATACTAAACATGACAAATGATGGGTTCCTTTTAAATGGGGCTCAAAATATACCTACAATGATATTATGATTATGAACTCTTTTATATCATCATGTTTAATTGTTAGTTATTGTGAAGACATACCTGGCAATCAAAGTATAAAAAGATAATGTGACACTAGTTACAGGGAACTGGTACCGCAGGACATTTCTTCTCATGGTCTGGCTGTGTAGGTTTGTACAGTTGTTGACTTGTTATAGGTGTATATATTTTGTTCTGTAATACTCCCTTGTTAGTGCTTTACAATTGTTAGAGGGCAGACATTTGTTAATGTTTCACTTTGATGTTTAGGCCTTCCTATTGTTTCTTTTTTTATGAGAATGATTTTATCAGTATCATTGCAGAAAGGAACTGGCACTAAAAACTATATCACATGTATTGAAAAATAAGTTTCATTCTAAAATTTTCCCAGATGTCTGAAAGTAACTTCAGATGTTAAATCTGGAAATTGTGAAATTTTTGACATGTCCTTTAACAGATTTTTATTAGCAACATATTTATCAAATGAAAAGTAGACCATTCTTAATAATAAGTAATTTTCTTGAAATTTTTTTGGTGGTTATTTTAATTGGAACACAGTTCAGCAAAAATTTATGTACATGATTATATCTATTCAGAATACTATGTTACAGATCTAATCCTTTGTGACAAGTGTTGTTGTACTTTGGCACGAGTATATTTAGGTACCTTTTAATAAGGTTGGTTATTTTTATCCTTGTTTGTTACCATTTTCACATGTCTTCTTATACATATTCTTGTAACATCATGCATCAATTAATCACTGTTGAAAGGTTTTTGTATCCATTATGCTCAAATCTTCCATTGTTTATATATGAATACAGGCAGATAAGTGCCTGACGTGTTCACAAGGTGTACTAGTCATCAGTTTTATATTTTTTTTTTTTTCGTATTTGATTTCAAAAACAATTTTTAGGGGACAGTATACTGTTCAATTTTTATTCATTAGGAGTTATGTGAATTTTAAGTTCAGAACTTAAAACCACTGAAAAATGCTATGAAATTGAAAACAAAATTGTTTGTGAAGTTTTTTCTTAACAAAGTTAGCTCGAGTGTAACTGGCTTTAAAGTATATTGTTATTGTGGCAGATGGATACTTAGTGTAGCAAGGTCTCTGAAGATAGCTGCTGTCACCATTGATTTCCTTGTGTTCATTAGTCGAGGTGCTGGAGTAGAAAGACGAGAGTAGTCAAGCCAAAGTTTTTCTCTACAAACAGAACTGCTGTCTATGCAAACCAGCACTTGAGAACAATAGTGCAATAGACATATAATTACATTTATTCAGAAGTCATGTAATGAGATGTATTTGCACTGAATCTAGCTCATATTTTTTCAATTGTGATGTATACATCAGAATTGCTTGCAAGTGATATTTTCTTTAAAATAGCAAAACTGTCTATTAAATCTAGTAGATAATTTGTACGCGTATCTCAAAAATTCAAATCCTTGCAGATTGATTGGTATCAATGAAAAGAGCTAGAAATGACCTAGCAATAAGATATGCTTTTAAAATGTAGTGCACAAAAAAAGAGAAAAATGTACAAAATGTGTTCAAAAGAAACTTATATAGAACGGCAAGAATTTTTTTGTTGATGCTTTTTTGTTTCCATATGTTTACGATGCAGTTATGTATTTTACTCATTAATCAAATGTAATTGGTATGGGCGAGAACATTTTGTTATTCCCCAGTGCAATAATAAACATAACAGTAGCCTGATTGGGTGTTCAAAGACATTGTGCAATGAAAATCAGGTGATGTTTGCTGGACAATGGAGTTTTGTTTATTATTGTACAAATGTACAGTTTCTAAATAAAATCTAAAGAAATTCTTATTGTTTTTGTTTTAGGAAAATGCTATTCAGAATGGACTAAATAATTCTCAAGTGAGACCCACTCAAAATGGGCATGTTTGAATTTTGTCCCTTCACCCATTTTGAATTAATTGCCATAGATCTGTAAATACTGTACATGTTATGTGTTAAATGTTTATGAAAAGTGAGGATAGCGAATAGTGATTACAATGTAATCTCATAAAGAATACAAAATTAAAGAGCAGTCACACCTGCCATCAGCCCTCTCTCAGTCAGGTAAATGGAGTAATCTGTAGTGTAAGTCGGTATGTAGATGTAAAACAGATTGGACAGCATTCAACCCAACAACAGGTTGTATTTGCAAATGTGATCATTATAACGACCACAGAAGAGTTAGATTAACCTTTCACTCCTTTCCTTGGTCCTCCCCTTATTTTCCTTTCTCCTCCCTCCCATCCTGTTCACCCCCACTGTTGCAGGGCATTTAGCAGGGAAGGTTCTTGATGTAATCATGAATTCATTGCAACTATTTCACATTTTGGAGAAACCATGCAAGCTTGCATTGCACACATAGTATCATTCAATTTGTAAATCTTAACTTTTACCATTGGTGCATTAAAAATTATGGTCAAGTATTTTGATAGCAACTCTTGTGACATTTGCTTTTCAGACTGGCCATGGACAAGGGTTGTGACACTGATCATAGCAGCTTTGTACCAAATGTCATTCTTGAGGAGGGGACATAACTCCCATCTCATCTCCATAAATAATTTTGGGGGGCACTTGCTAGTGTACTTCTTGACATTGCACTGGCTACGGAATACCACCAGACATAGTAAAGAACCAGACAGACATTGAAGCTCTTCTTGGACTTCTCCACTACTGCATTAATGATGTTTTCAATTTTGACTAGCCATTAGGTGATTTATTTTGACTATTCCATCGAGAATGGAAAGTGTTCTGGTAATTCAATATTATATAAATTCTGCAAATGCCAGCACTATAGCCAGCATTCTATCAAAGCACAATACCCAATCCAACAAACAACTATTGATCCAATTTTCTACGCTAGAACCCAAATATTTCAAATTGGAAAGGACTGAATTAAGGAAATAAACAAGAGGCCCATGGACTATAACCTGAGCATCACACACTGTAGAGCATACTTTAGAAGTATTGTGTGTAAATTCTTTAAAACTTTAAGAATTGGGTGACCTTATGGTAAAAAGGATGTGTATTCTGATTATGGTATTGGGCATCCTTTGTACTAAGTATGAGCTTTAAATATTTCTCAATTACTGGACTGTAGCCAAAGTATCTATTAATTTTTTAATCTGAAATCATATAATTATTTTATTTGTAAATATCAATAGATAGTCAAAACAGTATTGACAGAATAAAAAACAAACATAAGTCCACACAACATTTAAAAAGAATGTTTGAACAAGATGTGTTTGTGAAACAGTTTGATTCCCCAGGATCACATTGTGGATCTCATTTTAGTGAATAATTTTCAAAGTAGGTCAGAAGTCAATTTCAAGGTCACCAAATTTGTTACCAATGAAAAGGTCTTCTCACAAGAAATGCACATGCTAAATATGAAAGCAGTGCCTTTAGGTGAAAAGATATGGCTTACATTAGAATTTTCTAAAAGTATATTAAATGTCAATGAATAGGTCATCAGCTCAAAGATTTTGGTACCAATGGAAAGGTCTTGCCACAAGGAATACACACACCAAATGTGAAAGGTTTACCTCTTTTGGTGTAAAAGATTTGACCAAGGTTAACGTTTTTTTGAAAATTTCCAAAAACTATGTCTGGTCAATGTCAACAAGTCTGGTACAAATGGACATGCTTAATATAAAAACAGTACCTCTTACGATTTGAAAGATATGGTTTATATTCAAATTTTCTAAAAGTAAATCAAAGGTCAGCATTAAGGTCACCATGTCAAATATGTGGGTGTCAATGGAAAGGTCTTGCCACAAGGAGTTTAATACACATTTCAAATATGAAAGGTCTACCTCTTGTGGTGTAAAAGATATGACCAAGGTTAGTTTTTTGCGAGACAGACAACAGCTAGGCCAAAAATTTAATGCCCCCGTGATTCTGGGGGCATAAAAATTTCTTTTATTTGTTCGCATGCAAAACTTTTGAATCTATATTTTAGATCTCAGGGGCCATTTGATCAAATATGAATCGGCAGTACAAAGGAATACTTTCATATTAATATGACTATTAAATCATAGTTCTTGAGAAGATTTTTTAAATGTATATTCCATATATATTGTGGCCTCAACCTACCTCCCAGGACCATGGTTCACCTGCACAACCTGATGATGACTCCTTATAACTACTCATCTGTATTACCTGATGATGACTCCTTATAACTATTCATCTGCACAACCTGATGATGACTCCTTATAACTACTCATCTGCACAACCTGATGATGACTCCTTATAACTACTCATCTGTATTACCTGATGATGACTCCTTATAACTACTCATCTGCACAACCTGATGATGACTCCTTATAACTACTCATCTGTATTACCTGATGATGACTCCTTATAACTACTCATCTACACTACCTGATGATGTCTCCTTATAACTACTCATCTACACTACCTGATGATGACTCCTTATAACTACTCATCTACACTACCTGATGATGACTCCTTATAACTACTCATCTGCACAACCTGATGATGACTCCTTATAACTACTCATCTACACTACCTGATGATGACTCCTTATAACTACTCATCTACACTACCTGATGATGACTCCTTATAACTACTCATCTGCACAACCTGATGATGACTCCTTATAACTACTCATCTGTATTACCTGATGATGACTCCTTATAACTACTCATCTACACTACCTGATGATGACTCCTTATAACTACTCATCTACACTACCTGATGATGACTCCTTATAACTACTCATCTACACTACCTGATGATGACTCCTTATAACTACTCATCTGCACAACCTGATGATGACTCCTTATAACTACTCATCTGTATTACCTGATGATGACTCCTTATAACTACTCATCTGCACAACCTGATGATGACTCCTTATAACTACTCATCTGCACAACCTGATGATGACTCCTTATAACTACTCATCTGTACTACCTGATGATGACTCCTTATAACTACTCATCTGCACAGCCTGATGATGACTCCTTATAACTACTCATCTACACTACCTGATGATGACTCCTTATAACTACTCATCTACACTACCTGATGATGACTCCTTATAACTACTCATCTACACTACCTGATGATGACTCCTTATAACTACTCACCTGTACTACCTGATGATGACTCCTTATAACTACTCATCTGCACAACCTGATGATGACTCCTTACAACTACTCATCTGCACAACCTGATGATGACTCCTTATAACTACTCATCTGCACAACCTGATGATGACTCCTTATAACTACTCATCTGCACTACCTGATGATGACTCCTTATAACTACTCATCTGTATTACCTGATGATGACTCCTTATAACTACTCATCTGTATTACCTGATGATGACTCCTTATAACTACTCATCTGCACAACCTGATGATGACTCCTTATAACTACTCATCTGTATTACCTGATGATGACTCCTTATAACTATTCATCTGCACAACCTGATGATGACTCCTTATAACTACTCATCTGCACAACCTGATGATGACTCCTTATAACTACTCATCTACACTACCTGATGATGACTCCTTATAACTACTCATCTGTATTACCTGATGATGACTCCTTATAACTACTCATCTGCACAACCTGATGATGACTCCTTATAACTACTCATCTGTATTACCTGATGATGACTCCTTATAACTACTCATCTGCACAACCTGATGATGACTCCTTATAACTACTCATCTGTATTACCTGATGATGACTCCTTATAACTACTCATCTGCACAACCTGATGATGACTCCTTATAACTACTCATCTGCACAACCTGATGATGACTCCTTATAACTACTCATCTGTACTACCTGATGATGACTCCTTATAACTACTCATCTGCACAACCTGATGATGACTCCTTATAACTACTCATCTACACTACCTGATGATGACTCCTTATAACTACTCATCTACACTACCTGATGATGACTCCTTATAACTACTCATCTACACTACCTGATGATGACTCCTTATAACTACTCACCTGTACTACCTGATGATGACTCCTTATAACTACTCATCTGCACAACCTGATGATGACTCCTTACAACTACTCATCTGCACAACCTGATGATGACTCCTTATAACTACTCATCTACACAACCTGATGATGACTCCTTATAACTACTCATCTGCACAACCTGATGATGACTCCTTATAACTACTCATCTACACTACCTGATGATGACTCCTTATAACTACTCATCTGCACAACCTGATGATGACTCCTTATAACTACTCATCTGTATTACCTGATGATGACTCCTTATAACTACTCATCTGTATTACCTGATGATGACTCCTTATAACTACTCATCTGGACAACCTGATGATGACTCCTTATAACTACTCATCTGTATTACCTGATGATGACTCCTTATAACTACTCATCTACACTACCTGATGATGACTCCTTATAACTACTCATCTACACTACCTGATGATGACTCCTTATAACTACTCATCTACACTACCTGATGATGACTCCTTATAACTACTCATCTGCACAACCTGATGATGACTCCTTATAACTACTCATCTACACTACCTGATGATGACTCCTTATAACTACTCATCTACACTACCTGATGATGACTCCTTATAACTACTCATCTGCACAACCTGATGATGACTCCTTATAACTACTCATCTGTATTACCTGATGATGACTCCTTATAACTACTCATCTACACTACCTGATGATGACTCATTATAACTACTCATCTACACTACCTGATGATGACTCCTTATAACTACTCATCTACACTACCTGATGATGACTCCTTATAACTACTCATCTACACTACCTGATGATGACTCCTTATAACTACTCATCTACACTACCTGATGATGACTCCTTATAACTACTCATCTGTATTACCTTATGATGACTCCTTATAACTACTCATCTACACTACCTGATGATGACTCCTTATAACTACTCATCTGCACAACCTGATGATGACTCCTTATAACTACTCATCTGTATTACCTGATGATGACTCCTTATAACTACTCATCTACACTACCTGATGATGACTCCTTATAACTACTCATCTACACTACCTGATGATGACTCCTTATAACTACTCATCTACACTACCTGATGATGACTCCTTATAACTACTCATCTGCACAACCTGATGATGACTCCTTATAACTACTCATCTGTATTACCTGATGATGACTCCTTATAACTACTCATCTGCACAACCTGATGATGACTCCTTATAACTACTCATCTACACAACCTGATGATGACTCCTTATAACTACTCATCTGTACTACCTGATGATGACTCCTTATAACTACTCATCTGCACAGCCTGATGATGACTCCTTATAACTACTCATCTACACTACCTGATGATGACTCCTTATAACTACTCATCTACACTACCTGATGATGACTCCTTATAACTACTCATCTACACTACCTGATGATGACTCCTTATAACTACTCACCTGTACTACCTGATGATGACTCCTTATAACTACTCATCTGCACAACCTGATGATGACTCCTTACAACTACTCATCTGCACAACCTGATGATGACTCCTTATAACTACTCATCTGCACAACCTGATGATGACTCCTTATAACTACTCATCTGCACAACCTGATGATGACTCCTTATAACTACTCATCTGTATTACCTGATGATGACTCCTTATAACTACTCATCTGTATTACCTGATGATGACTCCTTATAACTACTCATCTGTATTACCTGATGATGACTCCTTATAACTACTCATCTACACAACCTGATGATGACTCCTTATAACTACTCATCTGTATTACCTGATGATGACTCCTTATAACTATTCATCTGCACAACCTGATGATGACTCCTTATAACTACTCATCTGCACAACCTGATGATGACTCCTTATAACTACTCATCTACACTACCTGATGATGACTCCTTATAACTACTCATCTGTATTACCTGATGATGACTCCTTATAACTACTCATCTGCACAACCTGATGATGACTCCTTATAACTACTCATCTGTATTACCTGATGATGACTCCTTATAACTACTCATCTGCACAACCTGATGATGACTCCTTATAACTACTCATCTGTATTACCTGATGATGACTCCTTATAACTACTCATCTGCACAACCTGATGATGACTCCTTATAACTACTCATCTGCACAACCTGATGATGACTCCTTATAACTACTCATCTGTACTACCTGATGATGACTCCTTATAACTACTCATCTGCACAACCTGATGATGACTCCTTATAACTACTCATCTACACTACCTGATGATGACTCCTTATAACTACTCATCTACACTACCTGATGATGACTCCTTATAACTACTCATCTACACTACCTGATGATGACTCCTTATAACTACTCACCTGTACTACCTGATGATGACTCCTTATAACTACTCATCTGCACAACCTGATGATGACTCCTTACAACTACTCATCTGCACAACCTGATGATGACTCCTTATAACTACTCATCTACACAACCTGATGATGACTCCTTATAACTACTCATCTGCACAACCTGATGATGACTCCTTATAACTACTCATCTACACTACCTGATGATGACTCCTTATAACTACTCATCTGCACAACCTGATGATGACTCCTTATAACTACTCATCTGTATTACCTGATGATGACTCCTTATAACTACTCATCTGTATTACCTGATGATGACTCCTTATAACTACTCATCTGCACAACCTGATGATGACTCCTTATAACTACTCATCTGTATTACCTGATGATGACTCCTTATAACTACTCATCTACACTACCTGATGATGACTCCTTATAACTACTCATCTACACTACCTGATGATGACTCCTTATAACTACTCATCTACACTACCTGATGATGACTCCTTATAACTACTCATCTGCACAACCTGATGATGACTCCTTATAACTACTCATCTACACTACCTGATGATGACTCCTTATAACTACTCATCTACACTACCTGATGATGACTCCTTATAACTACTCATCTGCACAACCTGATGATGACTCCTTATAACTACTCATCTACACTACCTGATGATGACTCCTTATAACTACTCATCTACACTACCTGATGATGACTCCTTATAACTACTCATCTACACTACCTTATGATGACTCCTTATAACTACTCATCTACACTACCTGATGATGACTCCTTATAACTACTCATCTGCACAACCTGATGATGACTCCTTATAACTACTCATCTGTATTACCTGATGATGACTCCTTATAACTACTCATCTGCACAACCTGATGATGACTCCTTATAACTACTCATCTGCACAACCTGATGATGACTCCTTATAACTACTCATCTGTACTACCTGATGATGACTCCTTATAACTATTCATCTGCACAACCTGATGATGACTCCTTATAACTACTCATCTACACTACCTGATGATGACTCCTTATAACTACTCATCTACACTACCTGATGATGAATCCTTATAACTACTCATCTACACTACCTGATGATGACTCCTTATAACTACTCACCTGTACTACCTGATGATGACTCCTTATAACTACTCATCTGCACAACCTGATGATGACTCCTTATAACTACTCATCTGCACAACCTGATGATGACTCCTTATAACTACTCATCTGCACAACCTGATGATGACTCCTTATAACTACTCATCTGCACAACCTGATGATGACTCCTTATAACTACTCATCTGCACTACCTGATGATGACTCCTTATAACTACTCATCTGCACAACCTGATGATGACTCCTTATAACTACTCATCTGTATTACCTGATGATGACTCCTTATAACTACTCATCTACACTACCTGCTGATGACTCCTTATAACTACTCATCTACACAACCTGATGATGACTCCTTATAACTACTCATCTGTATTACCTGATGATGACTCCTTATAACTACTCATCTACACTACCTGATGATGACTCATTATAACTACTCATCTACACTACCTGATGATGACTCCTTATAACTACTCATCTACACTACCTGATGATGACTCCTTATAACTACTCATCTACACTACCTGATGATGACTCCTTATAACTACTCATCTACACTACCTGATGATGACTCCTTATAACTACTCATCTGTATTACCTTATGATGACTCCTTATAACTACTCATCTACACTACCTGATGATGACTCCTTATAACTACTCATCTGCACAACCTGATGATGACTCCTTATAACTACTCATCAGTATTACCTGATGATGACTCCTTATAACTACTCATCTACACTACCTGATGATGACTCCTTATAACTACTCATCACTCTGTTTTTCTTGAGAAAAACATTTTCAAATTACCCCCATATATTCTTATATAAAACTTTGGATTCATACTGTGGCCCAAACCTACCACTAGGGTATTGATTCGATCAACTTGAATCTGCACTAACTGAAGATACTTGCATACCCTGGTCCTGATGCTCTTGGGATATTTTCTTCAATACATTGTTATGTAAAACAATAATTTTGATCCCCTATTGAAGCTCCATTTGACAGCCCATCCCCACCCTAGGGTAATAATTTGAAGGGACTTGAACTGTGTGATCTGCAGTACCTGAAGATGTTTGTATATCTTAATGGTGTGACTAACCACAGGGTTACGATTTAAAGGGACTTGAATCTGCAGTACCTGAGAATACCCGCATGATGGTGCCACCATTCTTCAGAGATTAAGAAAAATATTTCCCTTATATTGCCATGTAAATTTTTTATCCCCAATTGAGGCTCCAACCTACCCTCCAGGGCCATGATTGGAATAAACTGGAATCTGCCCTACCTGGTGATGTTTGCCTAATCATCATGAGAAGATTTTTAAAAGACCTTTTCCTATATATTCCCATGTAAAACTTTGATCCCCTATTGTGGCCCTATCCTACCCTCAGGTGCCACAAAAGGTGAAATTGAGAATAGTTTGCAATGCTGATGATACTGACAGACAACAGTCATTTTGATAAGAAAAGGGCACTTAAGGTGGCTCACTACACCCTAAAACAGTTTCTCAAATCAGTATGAATTGATTTAATCATAAAAGATATGACAATATATAAGTACACATGCCAAAAAGGCAGAAAATATGCAAATTTGGATAAAAACACGATTTTCAAAAATTTATTTCAACACATTTGAACAAAAGACTCTGGGGGATTTGAACTTGAGATCTGTGGTTCACCAGCCCAATGCTTTAACCACTGAGCTACGATGATATACAAACAAATCAATCGATACAAATAATTTCACAAAACATTTAAATTGCCATCTTGTGACGTAGTGTCATAAAGATTATTAGCTTTAGTGTAGTGAGCTACCTTAAGCCATTGACTCAGGTGAGCTAAAAAGGAGTCAGAAACAAGGCAAGTGTTTACCTTGGATCTGGGTCATGACAGTCAAAAGCAACCAATGTGCAAAGTATGAGCTATATTTTCAAAAGTAAAGCATATCTTTATTATAGATTCAGATAGCGAGCCATAGCATTTTCAGTTTATGAGCCACAGAGCCCCAAATGGAGTCCAAATCTTTACTCAGGGGTTATGAATTTCACAACCTTGATAGAGGCCTCCATGCTTATCATATCTATGATTTCATTATGAGATCATTCCTGGGACCCGAACCACTGGTCCATGGGCCACGAGTTTCATAATTTTGATGGAGGCTTCCATGTGTATTATCACTATATGGCCAGTTCTTGTGCTTGGTATTCAGGAGTAAAGAAGAATATTTTCAATATATGATCCTTATAGCCCTACCAATGAGTGTAAGCCTTTATCTCATGTTCATGTATGTTACAATTTTTTTTTACCAATATATAGGTAAATATGCACATCATCTGATTCCAAGATGGTCTGGTGTAGAGAATATTGTTAAACGTTTCATGTATTTTTACCATATGATCTATGTAAGCCTTGGTATGACATTGATACCCTGTCATGCAACTTCACACAAGGAGTTACAACTGTAGTATACAAGTATATTATAAGAAAGGAGAAAATATATGGCTGGACCGGGAATCGAACCCAGGACCCCTGCATTACTAGTCAGGTGCTCTAACCACTGAGCTACCCAGGCCAATATCCACAGTCCATATAGCCCTTACTACATTCCTCCCTCCTTAATTTGTCTTCGCCTTCGAAGACACATCCAACCCAGATTCATTTCACCCCTGGCAGGACAACCTGCAGTGCAGGGGGAGGGCAAATATAATAGGAAGGGAGAAAATGCAACGGACCAGATCGGGAATCAAACCCAGGACCCCTGCATTACTAGTCAGGTGCTCTAACCACTGAGCTACCCAGACCGATATCTAGTCTGTATAGCCCTAACTACTACATTCCTCTCTCCTTAATTTGTCTTCGCCCTCGAAGACACACCCTACCCAGATTCATTTCACCCCTGGCAGGACAACCTGCAGTGCAGGGGGAAGGGGGGGGGGGGGGGGGGCAAATATAACTGGAAGGTAGAAAATGCAACGAATCAGACTGGGATTCGAACCTGGGCCCCTGAATCTCTAGTCAGGTGCTCTACCAACAGAGCTAACTGGCCACTGGCGATTGAACCTGGCTGACCGCTGCATTTGTCTTCACACTTAAAGACATCAACCCAGATTCTTTTTGCCCCTGGCAGGACTTTCACCTGCAAATCCAGGAGTGGTCAACGGCATCAAATGTAGTATAGGAAAGAGGAGAAAATTTGTGGCTGAACTGGAATCGAATCCAGGACCCTGCATCACTAGTCAGGTGCTCTAACCACTGAGCTACCCAGG